>NC_139656.1:25538298-25688298 GCF_951799395.1 Argentina silus | reverse complement strand
TGATAAACAGAGCACTCATTCTGTATACACAAAGACAACATACACGCACGTTCAGAAGCCTAGACATTCAGACATTTCCGCAGGCACAGACAGACCTACACACACAAACACACACACACACACACACACACACACACACACACACACACACACATAAACACACACCCTCTCTTGGTTCTTTGGAAGCGAGGCGCACTGGCTCAGTGTGACATTGACTCTGTGGTGCCAACTGGGAGCTGGGAGCTGCGATTCGTCCCTGGGCTACCGATCCAGGTAAGGAGATTACAGACACACACAATACAGCCTTCTGTTCCTCTTCCAGGAACAAACCCAGCCCTTTCAGCCCTCAGAAAACAGGCTTCGCACAAAACCCGGTGCTGCCTCTCCGCGCCCATCCTCACACAAAGCCAAGAATCCCTGGTTCTCCCGACACCTGGACTCCGTCCCTCTCTCCCTCTTACTCCAGACACAGTCCAAATGAGCCTTTTCCCTTCATCATTATTCATCCTCCATCTTACCGCTCCCTCACGCTGCCAGGAATTACTAATACTTGCATCATTTAAAAAAAAAGAAGCAATTTAACCTGTAATCGGGTCACACTGTCTTGGTGGAATCAGCTAAATGGATGCCGTCTGGTTACAAACTATTGTAAACGGATTGAAAATAACGTTTCAATGGGTTTCATCATCCAGCTCATCTGTGTTGTTAACAAAAAGCAGATCAAAAAAGGTGTTCATTTTGCTGTCAATGAAAACTCTATTAAAAAAAGTTACTATGTTACTTTATGTTGTGTTTTTGGCTGTATTGACTTTCTTTTACCACTGACATTGTAGGAAAGTAACCTTGTCTCCTGGCTATTGCGCACAGCGCATATATAAGCCTGGGAACGACTGAAAACTGGCCTTGCTGGGAGTGAACTTACTGAGTAAGTTGTGGGAGATTAACTTATGGAGATGATTGATGCGAGGTACAGCCAACAGCTATGCTTCTGGAGTTGTTTACCGATTGGTATCTGTATTGGGTAAACCAAGGCCAAGCCTGACGCGTTGGTTCACCAGACCTTCCGAGCATATTGGGGTAGAAGTGTGAGATCAGTAGGAAAAAGACCGGCTAATTATGACTAGATACACTTTTGAAAGTGTATCTTATGATTTCATGTGCATAATTTCACATTGGGTTACATGCCCCTGATTTACATGAAACACGATCACAAATTTATGTGAAACAGTTGATAAGGTATTGTCGGGAAAAAAAAGACTTAATTGGTAAAAGCCTTTGAAAGCTTCAAGTCTGCTCATCACAGGGGAGTATATATATATTTCCCTGAAAGTGAACGTGGAGATAGACTACCAGCCTGGGAATATGTGAAACTATGCTAGCGAGATGAAGCCTTCATTAGTCTTGATTAGGACGGTAATCTAGTCCAGACCGTAGGGTTAATCAAGGTTGAGGATTTCTATGGACATCAGCAGCAACTCACTGGGGAGAGAGGGGCTTGGCCTGTTACATCATCCATCCAGTATTTATTGCCGAATTAAACAAAAAGCGTTCGGTCGATATCAGTATCTGCCACTCAGACTCAAGTCCTCTTTCACAACTCATCACTGTCTCCATTCCCCCCTTTCTAAAAAAACACCATTTGTCTCACCTCGGCCACACTTTCCTTGGCAATGGCAATCGTGTTTGACAGTAAAATCACTGTTTAGATCGCAGATCATGTGTCAGTCTGCTGGATGGGAGCGGGCACATGACAGAATGATTTTTACTCAGGGCACTTCTAAAACGGTTTTCTCTCCTCCACTCCTCCTGCGGTATTGGTGGTAAATATCCCTACGTTCCTGGTATTGGATGTGATATGGCGTGGTGTGGTGGACTGTATAAACTAACCTCCACACCTGGGTGATTGGCTTGCCATTGCAGAGGTGGCACGATGCCCTTGGGTTTGCCCCAGGGGCATACATGTGTGTGTAACCACAGCGGGCATGAAGCAGGCAGCGTGCCCGCTCTCTCGCCACCACTCTGTGGTCACACTGTGGTCACACTGTGGTCAACGTCCTCTCTCCACACTGCTGGGAACGCTCAACAAACTGTCACAGAGTGGTGTTCATTGAACCACCTTCAATCATTATCTAAAACATTTGGCCCGTTTGACCGTTTGTTTCTACTGACCTTAACTAGCACACTGTTGTGTGATTGTGAGTGTGATTGGGTTTGTGTGTGTGTGCGTGTGTGTGCGTGTGTGTGTGTGTGGGTGTGTGCTCGCGTACGTACGTGTATGCAGTGTGTGTTTGTGTCCACGTTTTCCTTTATCCCTCAGAGAAGCAGGCATTTCAAAGCAAGCATATACAGTGTGTAGCTAGTGTTGGGAGGTAGGGGGACAATGGGGAGCAGCACAGGGATGGGTAGTGTGTGTGTGTGTATGTGTGTGTGTGTGTGTGGGGGGGGGGGGGGATGCTGCAGCGGTGGCTGAACAATAGCCCCCCTCTGGCGTGGACCTCTGGGCAGCCCAAGCAGCTCGCCAAAGATACCGGATTCACCCATAATGCACAGGGGCGTCCAGGACGGAAGGCTTCAGAGAGCTCAATTTCCAACACAATCGCCCTTATTTTATTCCTTTAAATGCCAGGGAGATGGTGTGCTGCGCTCGCCTTTGTGAAGGGCTTCGCTTGCAGCTAGTGTCCTCTAACATGAGAGAGAGAGAGAAAGAGAGAGAGAGAAAGAGACAGAGAGGGGGGGGGGGGGGTAGGGAGACAGACAGACAGACAGAGAGAGAGGGGGGGAGGATAGAGAGAGAGGAAGTGTGAGAGAGAGAGAGAGAGAGAGAGAGAGAGAGAGAGATGAGAGGGAAAAAAAGGACAGGAAAAAGGAGGAGGGGGTGAGAGGGGGGGGGGGTAAAAGAATATGTCTTTTAGCCGTCGTTTCAGCGGCAGTCAACCTCGGGGTTGCCGTCTGAAGGACACTGCTGAATACTCCAAATGAGTGTGAAGAACAGTGGCGCAGAGACAGACCGGGAGGGAGAGAGAGGATTAGAGAGCAGCAGTCTCTCTCTCCGCCTCGCCGCCGTCGTTTCACACACATCACCTGGGTGAGGCGCTCTGACAGTGGAACCACGGCTGCAGCAGAGACAAAAGGACACGGCGAATAGACCTCGACTGCCAAAGACAGCCTGTCAGTCCCCTCCCAGAGCCTGTCCATATGGGAGCGATGACAATGACTTCACCAGGGGAGGCCGGCGGAGGGAGAAATCATTGGACATTGAGGGCTCATTGTAAGGCACGGAACGGAATGAGGAACGGTAACAAACACGTTGGCCGTCCAAGCCTCATATCACTGCCTACTCCAAACCACCACCATCACCACTGGCTTCTCTCCTTTCCCGTCAGATACGGCTCCTGCATGAGAGTCGGCTAAACACAATGAAGTCTTCCTACCTGTCAGGATGTCTGACTAGGGACACAATCACTGTTTTCTGACTCACGCTGAGAGAGAGAAACCCCCAAAAATCATCAACGAGAGATAGCGAGTTAGACTCAAAACTGCTGAGAGAACTGCAACTATTCGTCTCCTTATTATCGTTTTGCTCTGACTAAATAATCCCCCCCCCCTCCCCCATTCCCCCACTCCCCGTCCCCCCGCCCCCCCCCCCCCCTTGCCATCAGAAGAAAAAAAATGGCCAGGGAGGGTGTTTCCATCATTGTCTTCGTTTGAAGGGCATTTCGTCGCCCAAAGGCAAACACACAGACTGCAGCTCCCCATCCCTACCACACAGTACCAGGCGCTGCAGTGAGAGAAGAGGAGGGGGTGGGGGAGTGTCGGGTGGGGGGGGTACCAACTCCTCATCTCAAAGCAGACCTCACACTGGGTTCTGTCACTACAGATCAGAATCCACTCAAATCCATACACCACTTCCAACTAGTTCACATACCGTTCACTGAGACTATTTACCACACACACACTGACAGCCAGCCTCTACCCGCACACAACAAAAGAGAATTTTTTCCGCAAACCAAAAAATCTGTCCGAGAGTATTAACAAGACAGAGGCATGCAGAGCCTTTCTCAATCCAGACTAAAGCTCTACATCTGTTGACAACCGTTGAGCAATACTTTCACAGCATTTTACTGTTATAGAGGTCTAATCGTGTAGGGATACATTGTGTGTGTGTGTGTGTGTGTGTGAGTGTGTGAGTGAGTGAGTGAATGAGTGAGTGTGTGTGCGTGCGTGCCTGCGCGTGTAATGTTACTTGGAGAGAGGTGTGTGTGTGTGTGTGTGTGTGTGTGTGTGTGTGTGTGAGAGACGGAGGGGAAGTGTCTGGTCTCTCTCTCTCTCTGTATATCAGAGACAGAGGAAGTGTCTGTCAGCAGCTGACAGAGGACACAGACACACGCTCCTCTCCGGGAGGAGGGAGGGACGTGTGCTAACAAGCAGCCACCGTAGCACGCTAGCAGGCGGGCGGGGAGAGCTATCGGCTCCTAATAGCTGCCCTACAGTAGGGTTTAGGGCATTTCAAGCTAGCATGCTATCCATCAGCATCCCCTTACACAATGCTATTGGACCAGAGAGAAACAACGTCAACGGACGTCAACGTCTGTACACGTGAGTGTTTTAGCATGGCTGTGGTTTAGGTGAGTGGCCCTGGTGCAGGGGTATTGTACTGCAGGGAGAGACAGTCTGTCTTTGGAAAGTCCTCTGCTTTAGAGAGAAGCCTCCCCTAATCCTAGATAAAGAGCAGATAACAGTGAGAGAGAGATAAAGACAGCGCTTCTCCTGGGCCTTTATCTCTGCTGTTATCTGACTGAACAGCACCCACGGCTCCATAACCCTTTACACCCAGCAAGAGAGAGAGGGAGAGAGAGGGAGAGAGAAGGAGAGGGAGGGAGAGAGAGAGAGAGAGAGAGAGAGGGAGGGAGGGAGAGAGAAGAGAGAGAGAGAGAGGGAGAGAGAAGAGAGAAGGAGAGGGAGGGAGAGAGAGAGAGAGAGAGAGAGAGAGAGAGAGGCAGCCCGCGTCTCCAAACCGCACACCATCACACTCCCCGCTCATACATCCAAAATACCACTCTGTATCGATTCTTAAAAGCATGGTTCTGTTCTGGCAATCTCTTCCAAATGCCTGGACAAGCTACTATACCTGAAAGCATGTGAAATGTAACACCACTGGGAGTTGTTATCAGGGGGGGGGAAATGCCATGAAAATAAGCTCGCTCGCTCGCTCTCTCCCTCTCGCTCTCTCTCTCTCTCGGTTCACGGAAACACAGAGAGAGAGAGAGAGAGAGAGAGAGAGAGAGAGAGAGAGAGAGAGAAACACGTGAAAGACACATGATGAACACAGGGGGAAGATCGTGTATAGTCTGTACACGTGGTGGACTTACCTCTATGTCTGTTGGTGGTTTTATCAAACATAAGCATGGCATCTTCTACCTGAAAAACACAAGAGAGAGAGAAACAGCGACATTAGTCTCAGGGCTAGTTTCATAGGATAGACATGGAAGTGACATTCTGTATAAATTAAAAAAAAATAAAAACGGTGTTGAGGGAGGCAGGCTGTAGTCAGGGGGTTGAGGGAGGCAGGCTGTAGTCAGGGGGTTGAGGGAGGCAGGCTGTAGTCAGGGTGTTGAGGGAGGCAGGCTGTATTCAGGGGGTTGAGGGAGGCAGGCTGTATTCAGGGGGTAGGACACTGGTATTCATCAGGGCATCAACTGGAGACAGCTAGTGCACCAGGATAATACAGTTCTATATGCGCTTTTTTTCCCAATGCAACTTACAGTACAGTGTGTGCATACATGGTTAGTATGGTCCCGAGGGGGAATCGAACCCCCAACCTGAGCGTTGCTACTGTAGCGCCATACACACACACACACCTTACTGCACCCCCCCCCGTTATTACAAATCATGTTCAGGTGGGTAAAACAAAAAAGGCAAATGTATACACAGTATGTACACACACACATACACACACACACACACACACACACACACACACACACACACACACACACACACAGGCAGACAGCAAATGTTTATCCTCACACATCTCGCGCCAGATTGCACGACAGAATCTGTTCTCTATAATTCAGAAGAAGTGCTTAAAAAACAGATTTAGGCACACACAGACACACACACACACGCACACACTCATTTTCATTGTGGTTTCTTTTGAGAGAACAATAAAAACAGACAGAGAGGAAGAAGAAAAAAAAGCACCAGACAAAATGACAGAGGGGGAAGATAAGGCCAGGCATCTCAATGTCGCCGTGTGCACCACACATTCCCCTGGTTATGGTCGCTAGGTAACGTGCGGTGTGGAGCGCGGCTGGGTCCTGGGGAGGCTTTGGCAGCTTGGCGGCGGTCCGGTGGGGTGTGTGTGTGTGTGTGTGCGTGCGTGTGTGTGTGTGTGTGTGCGTGTGTGTGTGTGTGCGTGTGTGTACATATGTGTGTGTGTACATGTGTGTGTGTGTGTGTGTGTGTGTGTGCACGCTATGTCTGTGTGTACATATGTGTGTGTGTGTGTGTGTGTGTGTGTGTGTGTGTGTGTGTGTGTGTGTCGCAGCGGGAGGGCGGCAGGGCTGGCTGGTGAAGCGGGGACACCAGGCCATGGGAGGTGATGGGAAGAGACAGGAGCAACGGGTTCGCTGAGATGGAACTGTCTGGCTCAGTGGATAAAGAGGGGCACCTACCTGCCAGGCTCAGCACACTGCTACTGCCACCCACTCCACTGCCACCCTGCCACCCTGAATGCCCACAGGACGCAGGCACAGTGGAGGGCGGCACAGCCACCTAAGCTACACACCACACCTCAACCACAGTACCACCGACTGTAGCACGTCCATTAGAATCAACACTGTTCTCTCTAAGAGCTATTTGGCTTAGCCTCACTTGCACAAGCAGACGACAAATTCGCTTGTACACTCTCATCTGTAAAGCTCTCATTGGCAAAACCCCACTCTCACCTCTCTTAACTCCTCCCATTCTCCCAGTCCTCTTACAGCCTCACTCACATAAGCTACATCTCCCTGTCTGCCCACGCTTCCCTGCTCCACAGTATTCTCTGGCTCATTCCAACACTTTGCTGCAACTGACTGGATTTAAACTTGAACAGGACTTCAAACTCAACCAATTAATCTCCCTCCCCAGTTTCATCAGCTATGCAAACGACCTGGTCATCACCCCTAATTATTTTTTGAATAGTCACCAGTTATGTTCTGAGCGTTATAATATTGTGTTATTGCCCACTATCCATGTATCTGTTGTAAATATGTATGTCTGTTCATGGGTTTTTAAACACTGTTTGTTATGTCTGTAAACTGGTAACTGGTTTTGCTTTGCTGCATGCTCACTTTACTTACTGTAAAAGATAAATGTGTTCTCAATGGCTTATCTGGTTAAATAAAGGTTAAATACATTTTAAAAATCCATAACTACAGTACCATCTCGTAGCCAACTGTCTTCATTGTTGTATGTGATTGTTATTGTTTTCATGGTGCTGTCATGGCTTGTTTGTAGCCAAATGTACCACTCCACAAAATAAGTTTCCCTCTAAGGAACAATAAAGGTATTGTATTGTGTTGTATTGTATTGTATAATGTAGTTGGACTGAAAGCACAGGTCTGCTTTGCTCTGCAGTATGCCATCCATGTACTGTAATATTCGCAAAATCAGATTCAGATGGGTAAAGCAAAGGCAATTGTATACATAGTATGTACTCTAGCACGTTTTACCCATATAGTAGCCTATAAATCCAACATCTCATGAAGCCTGCCAAACCTAAGTCAATATAAAGAACATGTAATATGCACTGTGTATTCTATCTGAGGTGGATAGAATTTCTACTGAACAGAAGAGGCCTGGGTATATCAAGGCAGTGTATCATGGGTCTCCTCCTCTCAGTGATGTATAGATATCTCAGTGTCTGTTATGAGAGATGGGACAGGTGTGTCAGGCAGAGCCCTAATTCAACACTGGGCACAAGTTCAGCAGTGATGGGGTGTTTCACAGTGCGTGCACATCATGAGAGGGTCACACTCCAGCGGGCCGACGTATCCCCCCCCCCCCACCACCACCCCCCCCCCCACCCCCTAACTCTATAGAACCATCTCCTCTGCTTCAGGGCTTTTCAATGCAGCCATTCAGGCAGAGCACAACTCCTGTGCCTTCCATCTGATAGAAGGTTAAGGACCTCTTCACTGCTCACAAAAACCCCTCCGCATAGAGGTGAGACCAGCCTCACTCCAGGGAGGTAGAAATCTCTCACTCTCTCTCTCTCTCTCTCTCTCTCTCTCTTTCTCTCTCTGCCCTCCTCGCTCTCCTCCTCTCCCTCACTCTCTCCTTTTCTCCTGGCTCAGTGAAAAGAAAAGGTTCAAAGGATAATGGCTGTCTTATCACTATGTAAAAGGGGAGTGGGGACTCCAGTGGAGTGTCTGGCCTTTTGTGACAATGAAGAAAGGAGCCCAAGTCTTATTTCACTGTGGTATATGCCGGAACACTCCAATCCTCTGCTTTGTGACCGCCCTGAAAAAGAGAACAAATGCGGCCACAAAGCCAGTCGGGGGGGGGGGGGGTGGGGGGGGCGGGTGCAGAAGCCAGAGAGTTGAAGTTCACCTTTAACTAAGCCTCAGGAAAATACATCTCCATTCAGATTGCCAGTGCACAAACAGGCAGCGATGTACTGGGTTTGAGGAGAACATGCACATGGCTGTAGAGCTAACGATTACATGGCAGCTTCTGGCAGCAGCTCAGGAGAATGAGGCTGTGCAGGTGACAGAGGCGTCACCACCGCTTCCTCCAGAGCAGAGGGGGAAAAGGCCAGCTTTTGTACTTCTGTGGTTGAATTTCAGCTGGAAATATCGTTTGCACTGGGGTGACTGGCAACTGTTGCTAAAGAGGTGTAAATTGTTTAAATTGCGGAAAGCACAGGGTTAACCTGGAGTTCACGGGTAATGTGGATTGACTTGGTTTGGTAGTCAATGTAGGACAAACATGAGGCGGGAAGCGATTGAACAATTTGTTTAGAGGCCCCTGGACCCTTGAGGATAGGCTTATCCTGTTGCTGTCAGATAATATGATATGAAACATCGCCTCCTGGACAACCTTTTCCACCGGTGCCAATGCGTCAACCGAATCCATACATATGAAAAACACAAGAAAAAACACCCAGGCGGGAATTCAAATTGGCTGCTCTTTGAATTATTTTATCGGAGGACAGAAGCATCAATAAGCACTGAGACGTGTTGCTTTTTCTTTTTTTTGGGGGGGGGGGGGTGAAAGCCGCAGCGATACAGGGAGATTTAAGAGCTGAGGAAATGCATTATGACAGCAGTTTAGATCAGCGGCAATCTCCCATTATTTACATTCACCACACAATAGTGGGGCTTCCCCTGCATCTGGGGCGGAACACGCCCATAGATCAAGTCTACAGAGGTTGGGAACAGAGGGACAGCCCAGGTCGCTGCTGCTAACACATGGAAATGATTTGTATTTGACTATTTTAAGCGCCGTTTTTCCATGTTGAGGTACTGCACAGTGTCCTTGTCAACGTGGGGTTTTTCCGAGGGCCAGAGAAGAAATGACGAGAAAGCCTGGAGGGAATCCAAGTGGAAGATTTTCTTGTGTTGAGAAGCTGAGTCATGAGAAAGCCTCAGTGATGGATGTGCTTGATTAGTCACAAGGGGCCATGGAGGGTGCAGTCTTAGCACTGCTTCGGGCCAGACAAGGGTCACCCGTTAAAGACGACAACTGAACTCGCTGTCACTACCCAAGTGCTATGGGCCTTATTTCACATTCATTTTTATAAGAGCCATATTCCTTTACAATGCCCTTGATTAAAGGGATGGTTGGCAGCGCCCTCTCTAATAGACAGGATCCCGATGGAACTTAAATTACATGCCCGAATCTCCCCAGAGAAACTTCAAACAAAGTTTGGTTACGAGTTATGGTTGGTAAGGATTTTTTGATGTGCATTCTATTGAAAATCAAACAATTACAGTCTCTATAATGTATTTGCTCAGAACTGGGACTATTTCCTCTTCGTAGACTCTTTGTTTCGGTTTCACCAGCCAAGCTTTCCCCTCACAGTGCAGGCACTCCACCGCAGAGAGATTACTAGCTGCGAACAATAAGTTGCCGGTATCCTAATGGAATCCAGGAAGTATATGTGACAATCGATCATTGCATATTATTGCAAAACCAAACCAACGTCATTTGCGATTACAATAAGAACATGTACAGGTTTGTCTAGTATATAGCCGCTACTAAACTTTGTTTGAAGTCTCTCTAAGGACATTGTTTTAATCCTATCTATTGGAGAGGGCTCTGTTAACTGTTAGCCTGTGCTGCAGTAGCAAAGTGGAGAACAGAGAACCGGAGAAGCTTTCAATACTGGCCGACAGTATTATTGGACAAAACATGAAAATGGGCTGCTTTAACAGAGCAACGATAGTGCTTCAATGACAATGAACTAATTTGTGACGACCCTCTCAATTATTTTTTTTACAGAGAAAAATCTTTATCATTGTCTCTCAGCTCTTCTCTCTGCAATGTGCAGCATGTGCACACTTGAGTGGTTTTACTAGTAGTGCTTTAACAAGGAGCAGCAGGCCAAACTTCAGTTCCAGAAAGCCCTTGTAATTACACAGGGAGGTGAAAGAGACACCAAGTAAAACTCTTTCAGTGCTAGGGATTCCATGTACACACCAGTTTTGCCCATTTAAAGACTCAACCATTTGAATAAAACAAAAGGGTCACACTTTGCATTAAGTTGCCCCTATTCCTGTGTAGTACCTTGGCAATGACTGTAATAACAACATTGTATTAACAATGTAAGTTCAGTTTCATACTATATACAGTATGTATTTGATGGTAGAATATAAGTGTACGTGAAGGAAAGGCATGCACTCACACTCACACACAAACACACACACACACACACACACACACACACACACACACACACACACACACACACACACAATCTGTCCAAAGGCTTGGTGTCCAGGGGCCTTGAGACTAAACGAGTCTGCCACCCACCCTCCTTGTGGTGACCCGTCATGGTGGTCGTGTCTGTTGGAAACTGGAGCAGGCTGAAATGCCTTCCCTCCACTCAGGCAGCAAATCCAGCCACTGTGCTCTGGTCCAGCTAGCAGAGCAGAGCAGGAGTGGGCCATGCCGCAGTACACAGCCCACACACAAACTATGCAAGGCTACACCTGGAAGCTGAATCCAGGGAGGCTGGAAACCTCAGGCTGAAGGAAACCTTCATAAAGAAGGTTCAGGAGATGGCTCTCATGTTTCATACCTGCTTCCCATTGCGATGCTCTCTGTCCCGGGCCACAGTGCCATGAGCCTTTGCTGGTGGAACCGCAGAGGTAGAACAGTTGTTTTTGTTCTATATCTATGGGTGGAACCTTTCCTATACAGGAGAGCCTCTATTCATTGGATCACAAATGAGTAGCAAACAGCCCCCATTGCTGTGCTGTATATTGTCCCTCTACCCTTTCCCAATCATGATACACACCACTGTAATCCTTTTAACGGATTTTAATGGTAAGAGCAAGGTGAAGGGACATTATGTGCATACAGTGCACATGCCTGTCTACAGCACAGTAGGTATTCATTTATGGAATAATGGACATGCCTAATGACTGATGGAGGGAGGGTTATGCACTCAATTTCCATTCTGTGTCGCGTTGCTGAGGAGTGAGAGGGAAAAGGCCATATAACACAGCCTAAAAACACTCAAGGAACATATCTATCCTCTATCCTAGCCGCCAGAATCATAGTGCAGGCCTATGTAATTGTTAATGATATACGGTATAGGCTATATGTCAACACTAATTTCAGTAACTATTTCTCATGTTGACATTAACCAAATGGCTTGTGAAAAACACTTGAGGAAGACAATTCCTCAAATCTGTCTGAATCAAATATTCATGAGGTCCCCCGCTCGGCATCCAAGGAGGTCGCTATGGCGATGCGAACTGATGCATATTCTAACAGGGACCTTTGTGTGTCATAGAACGCCTCCGAGCTTCTCGGCGAACGGTTTGCGCCGATCCTCCTGCAGCCACTGAGCAAAGCCATCAGTGCGACAAATATGCATGATTAGAGTGGGGGCCACAGTAGGGGCAGGTCTGACCAATAGGCTGACACACCGAGGGCAGGCCGCATCACGACCATGATGGAGCGACGCTTCTTCCACAATGCACCAGTCTCAGTCAGACCTGCATGTTGGCTGGCTGTGGCATCACAGAGAAGTCATCCTCAACATTCAGCATGCAGGGAGAACTAGACCCCGTCCATCAATCTTATCTGTTCCTGTGCCAGGCTGCAGGGAACTGCCCATTACTGAGTTATTTTATTAATAGGGCTTGAACGCGCCAGCCCGTTCCTCCTCCACCGCACTGGAGCAGAGAGAGGCTCCTCTTTCTGTCAGAATGGAGTATGCCTGCGAGCCACCTCCGTGTAACTGCCGAGCCCTCCCTCCTCCCGTGTGTGAAAGCCCAGGCTGGGAAATATTGTGCTTTCCAGCTCAAATAGTAATTGGAGAGGTGAGAAATCCCTGTGCCCTGGAGGTAACAGTTTAACATGGAGGACTTACTTAAAGTGATGCCTTTTTCCCCCTGCCAAGCCAATCAGCTTCCTTCTTTAGCAGACAGATGAATTTCACAGCAGTCTCACACAAACTGGCCTCCCCCCCCCCACCCTCCCCCCCCCCACCCCCCACCACACACACACACACCCCTCTCCTCTTTCCCTTTCATACGCATGCTTGTGTCTACAGTAATTATATTAATCAGTAGAAAAGGCGGTTAGTAAATCTGCTAATTGGTATGTAAATAAGATCCTCCTGACACTGGCAGGCCCACAATCATGTTAATTTAAAGTAAATATAAATATGTCAGTTTTCATTTAGACTGAGAGTAACAGCAGGCAACAACATGTTCAGGAGATGACTACCAAGGTTGCTGTTTCTCTCTCGCTCTCACTCTTATCAAACGACGACACATGAAGCACTGCATCATATCCTTTCCACAGCCCTCCTCTGGTTCTGAAATGCTGCTTTAACTAGATTTCCATTTCTTCAAGCAGATCGATGGCTAACCAAAGAGGCAGAGTGTAAGAAACCAAGTCAGAGAGAGCAATGTCATTTTCGATGTAATGAAAAAAGTAATTGTATCTTCACTCTTTTTTTTCCTTTCTCCAAGCGGTGAAACTCGGTGATGGCCATGAAGCAAAGGAGCTCGACTTCAATTCCGTCTTTGTTACCAGTCAGAGGGATCCTCAGGAATCCTTCTTCGCTATGACTGTTCACTAACACTATGACATCCCTATTAACGTCACACAATTCCCGCGTTCTTTGAATAACCAACTGGGAAAAAAAATAAATGATAACACACATCTTTTCATGAATTAATCATGTTCAAAGACAGCATGCTCTGATGTACACGGATTCAGTGAACAATAGGTCCTTCTTTCAGGGCCGCGGTGGCCATTGTGTACTCTGTTATCTATAGGTGTACGATAGGGATAAAAAAAATGCTTTAGAGGCTTAAGTAGAATAGCATTCAATTCAATTACAGCTGCCAATATCCTCACCACCTGCAGTGTTTTACTTAGATTAGGCTTAAGCTCTTTTAAAGGCCATTTCAATAATATGACATTTCTCCTAACAATGGCAGAGAATGAATGCCAATCGAACCCGTTTTTTTTCTTCTTTTTTTTTCTTTCTTTCATGCAAAACGCTGTCGTCTGTGGTTTTTCGATAGCTCGTCTCTCTTTGTCAGCAGAAATACAGGAGCCCCCTATTTGAATACAGTAACACATCCCTCTATTTATTAAAGCTTGGATTAACATGACAGGGAGTTTTGTCTGGGGAGTCTTTAATATGGCTCAGAGAAGTGATCTGGGCGACAGTAATAGGCTCCGTCTAATATACTTGAGTGATGCTGGGTTCTCAAAGTTATAAAGCAGAACAATAGGAGGAGTGTGTGTATGTGTGTGTGTGTGTGTGTGGGGGGGGGGGGTGGGGGGGGGGGGGGTGGAGATTGAAAGCGTGAATACAAAGGTGGGATTGTATTGTATGGGAGGGGGGAGCGGCCCATTGGAGACGAACACAGAATCATTCCACAGGGTCCAGGAGCGGATTAAAACAAAGGGACCGGGAAGGAAAGGTCAAACGAGGGGGAGGAAGTGACTCTGTCTTCTTCAAGCGAGACAAAGTTTCTGTCCAATGAATGTCCCTCAAGGTAGAATATGCAATTGAAACGCCACTGCAACGGTACAAAGATATATATCTCTCATCCCAGTTATTGGAATACCATCACTGGTGGGAATATCCTCGCTTCTTTGGAGATGTAGGTACAGTACAATTAAGAAAGCAGTTTCTCTAGGTGCATCTTCATCCTTACGAAATCAAATCCATCAGAAAAAAAACGTGTAATGGTATTTTATAACACATATGCACAGGCTTCATAGTATTTGGTACAGGAATGGGGTTTTACCGCTGGTTATTATTGCCTAGTTATGTGTAGAGGTCAGTCCAAGGTTACATGCATAGAACTCATCATTTCCTTCATCAGACTCAATGAGCACATTCACTCTTCCCGATGGAGGTCTAAATCTGTCTTGGAATAGCTTTTCACTTCCTGGTCTGCCTGCTCTCTACAGTAATTCTGGGGATTAAGACACAGAACGTGCTGCATCCCAAACACTGGTGAATCACCCCGGAGCAAATCTCAATAATGATTTGAACTGAGCCGCAACTGGCCGAGCTGGCTCTCTCTCTCTCTCTCTCTCTCTCTCTCTCTCTCTCTCTCCCACCCCCCTCTCTCACCCCCCTCTCTCACCCCAGGCCTTCTCCCTTTGCATCTTCTCTCTTCATTCTCTCATCCATTTTCTCTGTCTGGCATATTACACGTCCACAACAGATCTCTCCATTATCCACCTGGCCCCGTCCTGTTTGCTTTGCATTGTCAGAGCTAGCAGAGTCTGTTTTATAAAATATCTAATCTACTGTGTATAATAAATGGCTGTACGTAGGAGTATAATTAAAACATATTGAATCACCTCTAATCAAACCCTAACCCTAACAAAAATGAAATTAGAAAAAAAAAGACAATCAAATCTACCTCTAAAAACCCCCCAAATGTTGAAGCCATCTCTTTGGCGAGGCTGTTATTAGCCTAGTGTATGGGAGAGAAGGGACGGCGGCGCCTGCAGTGGGGAGGTTGGTGAACAGATCAAACACACATCTGCTAGTGAGATGGTGGGGATCTGTGCTCCTTCCCCAAACCTCTGGATTCTAATTACCGCTCCTGTGATGATGGCCCCATGCCAGCTGTCATTAGCGCAGAGCAGAACAGCCGCAGAGAGAAAACACACTAGCCCATACTACGCCACGCCACGCCACAACACACGGCATCAGTGTGGCCAGCCATAGTAATGCCCTGGTCCAGCTACGTAGGGAAAGACACACACACACACACACACACACACACACACACACACACACACCATCTCCACTGACAGTCCCATCTCAGAGGTGCACCCTGCTGTAACCCTACCTCACAGGCACATGTAGAGAGCCAGGTGGGGAATCAAAGGACATAAAGGATGAGGTCTGAGGTCACATCCTCTACTGTTGTACAGGGAAGGAGGGAGGAGGGCTTCGGCTGCCACCAGAAACAATGGCTGCTGCAGTACGTCCAGTACCCTGTCTCCCTCAGGCCTCTGTTAGCATTCCTCACCTATCAAACCAGCTCCATCTGTCTCCAATCAATTTGTGTCAGTTACCTTCACATCGTAATCATCTCCTTAAAGAGTTCGGTCAACATACTCATCTCATATCAGGCTCCATAAAGTACACATCTTCAGAGTTAGCAGCTTAGTTCTACCTGAATAGGTAGTCCAGAAGGGGGGGGGGGGGGGGGGGTTCATACTGTAGGACATACACACATGGTCTGTTTGATCTACTAATGCATGAATGTGCTGTACACTAGTCAGAGATATGGAGTTGGATGGACTGTGTGCTGTCAGACACTTGATATGTGCATAGAGCAGAATGACAGAGCATGGACCTGTCGGGTGTGCTGACGCCATTGATCATGACGCTGATGCTGAAGCTGATGCTGAAGCTGATGCTGAAGCTGATGCTATGTGCTGATGCCCGGTGCTGGCCGGCGCTGTTGTGGGGAGTCCAGGGTGAGCCGTGTCCCTCTCTGACAGCCCCGGTCCCGTGCCGTCCTGAAAGGCTCTCTGGGCTGAGCCAGATAAGCGGGTCATTCATCATCGCGCCCCCGAGGCTACACACAGCGCCTTATCGGCCCTTCACAAGGATCTTGCCTCCCACAGCAAGGTCTCTGTTTAGAAAGTGACCTGCCGCCATCCCCCCCCCCCCCGCCCCCCCGCTCCCCACCATCTCCAAATTACCATGACAACATTAGAATTATGCTCGCCCATGACAACAGAGAGGACACATTACACAGCCCTACAGAATGTCATTTGAGCCCCAATTGCGCACAGTGTAAAACTAGATGCCAAAAAGATGGGATGATGTTGGGAAATGTTAACTAGGCTAGGAATTTAAATTAGTGTGTGTGTGTGTGGAGGGAGGGTTATAATACTCTTTTGCACAGTAAATGCAATATTGGAACATAAAGAAGAAAGTTTCCATGCATTCAGAGAGATTTTGAATAGGCCTACTGTTATAATATGAACGTACTGTGCTGTACAGAAAGACTCTGTTATTCAATTAGTTAGCCGATTCCAATGCTGACCTATTCTCCATTTTCCCTTTCACTGCAGGAAATTAGAATCACAATGACAGCATATATGACAAAATATATTCAAAAGGTTTTTGATGGTATAGGAAGGATATTACAATGATTTTTCTGTCCATTTTGCTCTAACCGTGTAAGTGCATGAATATCCATTTTCCTTGAGAAACAACAAGGGTTACATACATCTAAAGGCCCAGAACTCCTCTATCACCAGCCAATCAGCCACGTAGCTGTGCTCCTACCCTGTCACAGGGGAAAATAACCCTAGGTGATTGGTGGTGAGTGGGGATCGGCCAATCACGCTCTCTCTTGTTAAGACTCCAACCTGCCGTGGCTGCCATAAGCCCTGGGTGACAGAGCCAATCAGAGAGAGCAGAACTTTGGGAACTCAGTAGGTGGTGCGGTGAGCGACTGGAGGGCAGAGGAGGGCCTCACCATGGGGCGGCCTCAGCACGAAACCCATCACACACACCGGGAGAGCTGCCAATCAGTGGGAGTACCAGACACATTACCATAGCCTCCACCGGAGGGGCCAGGAGGCAGGAGCCACGCGGGCCACACGGCTCACTGCTTGATGTGAGGCTGCTGCTGTGCTGCGTTGTGTCGTCTACATATTTGTCAAAAGGGAGATTTAAATCCCATGACCTAAATTTGACAGGGGGCCCCCAATACTGAGAATGTCATTACACTCTGTGCTAAATTCTGCCCATTTTGTAAACTGATCTTTTTAGGTCAAATGACATAATCAACTCAAGCGGTGCGGCTGTAGATGATGTAGCAATTCATTTCGGTACTCTTTCTCAAATGAACAACTCTTGCATTATACAGGTATTCTGTCAGTCATGTTGTTATTTATACAAAAAAAAAACATGTGAGATGAATAGCTAAGTCTGCAGATAAAGGTGACATTGCAGGAATCACTTTGTTCCTGAGAATACTGACTGAATCTCTCTCACTTCTCTCTCTGTCACATCCCCTTCTCTCTCTCTCTCTCTCTCCCTCTGTCTGTCTGTCTCTCTCTCTCTCTCTCTCTCTCTCTGTCTGTCTCTGTCTCTCTCTCCAGCCTGCAATGCTGCCGCCATCTCACGACACCGGCAGACACGTTCTCGTCGCGACACCCCTCTCCTAGCTACTCTGATCTCCCCTGTGTCGACAGGCAACAAAACAAATCTTGTCACAGTAAATCACGGCGCTCTAGCCCCATATGCAACGCAAATGATCTCCAAGTGCATTTAGCATTGCCATCAGGCAAGATTAATGAGATGGTGAGGTAATAATTGCTGATCTCTTTACACCTGACAAGGCGTCTTTTGAAAGGTGTTTTTTTTTTTTGGTGTGTGTGTGTGTGTGTGTGTGTGTGTTTGGTTTTTTTCGCCTTCTCTTCTCCCCAGAAACACACGGCTATGTGTTAACACAAATCTACAGATATTCGCAGTGAGGCTGAGAATGTCTGAGCGTTCAGGCAGGGGAGATCAAAGGCGCTACTGACAGAGTGGGTAAACATGGAAATTTATTCAGCTCATCAAGAAATGTCACCAAGTGCTGTCACTCGCTCCCTATCGGAGTCTATCTCCGGATGTGGGTTTATTATCCTGCACTGGGCTAGGTAGGAGGCCACATAGCTGTCCGGCTCAGCTCAGACCCACAGTAATCCAGGGGTATGGGATGAGGAGATTCCCAGATCCAATGTCTCTGTGTGACTCAACCGACCGCATGTGCCTCCTCCTCCTCCCACCCCCCTGGCGACCCCCCCCCCCCCCCCCCTCTCTCTCCCAGTGTTCATCAGGGACGGTGATTAGCTGTCACCCAGCCGCAGAGGCAGATAACACCCCATACAGCCAGCCTCCCCCTGGGAGCACACACACATACAGTACACGTGCTGGCACACACACACACACGCACGCACGCACGCACGCACGCACGCACAGACAGACACACACATACACACACACACACTTAAAAACACATTCAAATACACACAATACTCATAATCACATACAAGGTATAAATGTTCACTACATTTTTTTCAAGTGCATTTACTCTGACTAAAGCCTTCCCTATTCTCAGAGCATCTGGTAGTAGTTCACTCTGCTGCCAGTTAACAGGAATAACAACCTGAACAGAATTCTCCCTCTTTCAAAGGTGCATATCCCAAAGAGAGGGTTTATATCTGAAGGTAGAGTGAGTCAGGCCTCAAAGAGAGAGTACATCCTCACATCTAACCCACTTTCATTACATCCTGCTTTAAAAAAAAAAGAAAAAAAAAGAAATGGCCTCATTTCAAACGGAGCCGGAGCACTTTCACCGTTCAAAAGTTTCCCTCAGACTAATCAGAGGCCTTAATCACCCTTTCCTGTGCGCGGAGAACATACCCAACTGAAACCGTACTGCACAACTCAATCAGTTCCAGAAGCGCCGTAGAATGTTCGATGGACATCTTTTGATCATTTCGTATGATCACCAAAGGAGAACCTCGCAGTTAATTATAATGGCTGAGATGATCTCCTCAGGTCTCCATAGACCTCAATACCGTTTAGAGGATCTCTCGAGAGGGGAGCCTGTGTACAGAGCTTAAGGCCAACGTAAGCGGAGCTTGCAGCCAGATCCTATGACAAACATGTCAGCGTCGCTTTTCCAGTGGCTAGCCTGGTTTTTATTTGGAGAGTCTTTTTGCTGGAAAGAGCATGGGCTTTCACTTAACTCCCTCGGAAAATAGCTCTGGAGTGTGCTTAATAGCAGTGAGTCAACATGGGCTGTATACCATACTGTTTGTGGAGAGCGAGAGAGAGAGAGAGAGAGAGAGAGAGAGAGAGAGGGAGGGAGGGCTTCAGTCAATGGCATCTGATGTCTATACTACTCTATGCTATATACTTATGCTACTGTCACATCTCCTGCATAAGCAGTAAGTACACTGCCCTGCCATTTCAAATCAATAAACCAAGATGGGATCAATTTACCCTCACCCCCTGTATCATGCCTCCTGTCACAATACAAGGCAGGATTAAAATGTAGCAGATAAAAAAATACAATTTTGCTTCAATCCTTTTTTATACAGTAGGCTGCCCTTAAGCGGCTTTTCTCGAGGGAAGCTCAAACAATATTGCCTAATCATAGACATTTCTAGAATCAACATATCATCTCTGAAAATCACAACAACAAGGGGGCGATAACTTCAAATGCCATCCCTATGGAGATGTAATAGTGAGGCAGGAGCTCGGAGACAGGAGCTAGGGCTGGGGATGAGGCTGGGCATGAGGCTGGGGATGAGGCTGGGCATGAGGCTGGGGATGAGGCTGGGCATGAGGCTGGGCATGAGGCTAGGGCTGGGGATGAGGCTGGGCATGAGGCTGGGGATGAGGCTGGGCATGAGGCTGGGGATGAGGCTAGGGCTGGGGATGAGGCTGGGCATGAGGCTGGGGATGAGGCTGGGCATGAGGCTGGGGATGAGGCTAGGGCTGGGGATGAGGCTGGGCATGAGGCTGGGGATGAGGCTGGGCATGAGGCTAGGGCTGGGGATGAGGCTGGGCATGAGGCTGGGGATGAGGCTAGGGCTGGGGATGAGGCTGGGCATGAGGCTAGGGCTGGGGATGAGGCTGGGCATGAGGCTGGGGATGAGGCTGGGGATGAGGCTAGGGCTGGGGATGAGGCTGGGCATGAGGCTGGGGATGAGGCTGGGGATGAGGCTAGGGCTGGGGATGAGGCTGGGCATGAGGCTAGGGCTGGGGATGAGGCTGGGGATGAGGCTGGGGATGAGGCTAGGGCTGGGGATGAGGCTGGGCATGAGGCTAGGGCTTGGGATGAGGCTGGGGATGAGTCTGGGGATGAGAATGAGGCTAGGGGTGGGGATGAGGCTGGGGCTTGGGGCTGGGGCTGAAGATGAGGCTAGGGTTGGGTTGGGGCTAGGGCTGAGTATGAGGCTAGGGTGGGGTTGGGGCTAGGGCTGAGTATGAGGCTAGGGTGGGGTTGGGGCTGGGGCTGAGTATGAGGCTAGGGTAGGGTTGGGTTGGGGCTGGGGCTGAGTATGAGGCTAGGGTTGGGTTGGGCTGGGACTGGGGTTGAGTATGAGGCTAGGGTTGGGTTGGGTTGGGGTTGGGGCTGAGTATGAGGCTAGGGTTGGGTTGGGGCTGGGGTTGAGTATGAGGCTAGGGTTGGGTTGGGTTGGGGCTGGGGTTGAGTATGAGGCTAGGGTTGGGTTGGGTTGGGGTTGGGGCTGAGTATGAGGCTAGGGTTGGGTTGGGGCTGGGACTGGGGTTGAGTATGAGGCTAGGGTTGGGTTGGGGCTGGGGTTGAGTATGAGGCTAGGGTTGGGTTGGGTTGGGGTTGGGGCTGAGTATGAGGCTAGGGTTGGGTTGGGGCTGGGACTGGGGTTGAGTATGAGGCTCGGGTTGGGTTGGGGCTGGGGTTGAGTATGAGGCTAGGGTTGGGTTGGGTTGGGGTTGGGGCTGAGTATGAGGCTCGGGTTGGGTTGGGGCTGGGGTTGAGTATGAGGCTAGGGTTGGGTTGGGTTGGGGCTGGGGTTGAGTATGAGGCTAGGGTTGGGTTGGGGCTGGGGTTGAGTATGAGGCTAGGGTTGGGTTGGGGCTGGGGCTGCAGCCATCAGTGATGTGTGAGGAGCTGCTCTGTCTGTGTGTACATATGGTGAGCCTGCCGTGGTGGAGCTGAGAAAGAGCAACACGTAGAGATAAGCCCTCCTGCTGAGGCCTGCTTTTAAGGCTGATTTGGCAGCTCAGCCCTGTATCTGTTGGCAGCCAGTAAGGCATGCCCCCAATCATCTGTTGATCATTGCTTTGCGGCATGCTTTTTTGTATTTCAATTGAATACTCTTGGATGACTCGCAGAGACATTGGGTAGCACATAGAAACGCCAGGCGGTGGATTTATCACAGAAGGCTGACTGCGCTGGAAATGGGATATTAAAGCTCAGTGCTCCAGTGACAGTCGTGATCGGCAATCAAACAATTTACTCTCCAGACACCATGGTAATTCTCCGACACATCATGACATCGATATCATGGTCATTATAACTTACTTTACTGTAGCTAACCATCATATGGCAATATAGTATGATAGCTAATTACTAGGCCTTTGGTTAGAACCTGATGTTCCCAGAGTAAATTGCTGATGGCATGTCAGTCAGGTGGTATTAGGTTATACGATTCCTCCCTCCCTCCCTCCCTCCCTCCCTCCCTCCTACAGAAAAAGGTATAATGGCTTCTCAGATAGGTATGAAGTGTGACCAAGTTTTTTTTTTTTTTTTTTCCCCAGGAAAATAAGCAATATGATCCAGATCGAAGCCCTAATGGGTTTTATAGATCAACAGCATAGATTTTCCCTCTGTCTCCATTCGTACCTGGCTTAAGTTTAATTCAACTCAATTAAATCAACCGGTGAGCCCAGGAGTTCACAGGGAACGCAATCACTCATCGTCGGGGTGGGCCCACTTCTTCTGGGCAAAAAACAGCACACACACACACACACACACACACACACACACACACACACACACACACACACACACACACACACACACACACACACACACACACACACACACACACACACACACACACACACACACACACACACACACACACACACACACACACACACACACACACACACACTCCAACAGACACCATTAGGGCAGCCACTTCAGCAGAGTGCCTCAGTCAATACGCTCTCACGATCTACAGACCCTTTTTTTTTAATTAAACACAGAATCTCAAGGTGACATCTAAAACCTCTTTTACGGTACATAGAGACAGCATTGGGAGGTCTGACCTCTGGCTTACTTAACCATAAACTGGGCCTAGGAGGGTTCTGGATGGTTAATTTCCTTGTATTTGTATTTCGATACTGTGGGTGGAGTCCTAACTCGAGATCGGCACGCGTAAGTCAAATCGTGCAAATTTTCCCATTAACACGGATGCAAGATTTCCACAAACGTGAGAGGTGTCGCGCGCGGATCTCGAGCTAGGACTCCACCCTGTGCGTTCAAGTGTATTTAGTTTCAAACTGTTTGTTCAGTGACAAGATGAGAGTGAAGCCTTGGCAGTTGGAAGGAAGGGATCTCCTTGTATGACTGAACACTCTTGTTTTCCCTTCCTCCAGCACAGGAACCCTCTCTCCTACAGTACAGTACATCGGGTCCAACGGTTGCTTACATGAACGCATGAACACCTCCCTGCCAGATCCATATTTCATGAGCTATGGTAAATAGGCTGGGCCATAGTAAACACAACGCTCACAGCAATGACAATTCACTTCTGAATAATGCATCCCTGTGGATCTCCTAATGGATTGAAAGCTTCCCTGTTTGAAGAGGAGTGAGCGATAGTAGAAACAGAATTAATGAGTGGTTGTGAATACTCCTGGTTAAAAACACTGACTGATTTCTATCCGGCATCTAACCTTTTGTCTTGGAGCAAATTTATTTATTAATGAATGCGAGAGATTTTTTTATTATTTATTTTTTTTGGGGGGGGGGGGGGACTTTTTTCTCTTCTCCATGATTGTACATTTCACAGATGTGTAAATGATCCACTTGGAGACGGAGACGCTGTGAAAGAGGCTTTGATCTGCTATTCCATGAGCAAGGTTCTACAACAAAAGGAGAGAAAAATCCTGAGCTCAGACAAGGCTTGTGTAATCTAGCCGGGCCTCTGATCCTCTGCTGCTCCTCTGGCTGCCCTGACTATCACTCTACCTGCTAACACTCAGTACCTTGACTTAGTGGGAGAACATGGACCTAATCCAGGACAGGCGAGAAAACTCACTCACACACACTCACATACACTCACACACATACACACATCCATTCATGCATGCATGCATGACTACATGCATGATTATGACCGTAATCATGGTCATAATCACATAAGTGTGTTTTTTTTCAGGCATTACCTGAAAACACACTCACTCACACACACTCGCATGCATACACACATCCAATCATGCCTGACGACATGCATGAGTATGACCAAGTTAGTACACACAAATAAATGCATGCATACACACAGTACACACACATAATACACACATGATCGTGTGCGATGAACGAGCAAGCAGTGGTCATTATTTATCACGAGAGAGAAAAAGAGAAAGAGAGAGAGAGAGAGAGCTCTCATTTATAGTAGCTTTATTGATATTTTAATCCAATGTCTCATGTTTTTCAAAACATATTTTTTCGACAGTCTCGGCAAACTCACAAGGAAAGAAGACGGAGAGGTCAAACCTTGAACAAAAACATGTTTGCCCCCTATTCTATTCTCCCCTCTTAACCAAGATCAAATCTCTGCAATCACAGCAATAGCCACTATCCACACCCGGTGGGAATACTTCACATTCACTTGAAAACCGAAACAAAGCCAAAGCCCAGCTTTGCTCAGCCTGCGCTCGCACTCCCAGGGCGCATCACGCTGCATTCTGGCGCCGCTTTAAAAGAAATTGCCCAGCCACCTCCGATAATTCTAAGCTGAACGTAATGGGAAGAAATGGACTGTGTGTGTTTTTTTTCCCCCCGAAAGGTGCAATAGGGCATGTCTCGGTTTATACACCAAAAAATAATGGGCACACACAGCGGTGGATTCTTAATCTCCATTACACTAGGCATTATTATTGCCGGGCATCACCGGTGCAGGGAGAGTAATTGACTTTCTCTGTGAGGTAAGAGCATTAGGGTATAAATACTCTGTGCTTATGGTGTAGTCTGCCGCCATCGTCACCCTGCCCCGACGCAACCTGCCGCTTAGGCCTTTTAATAAGATGAGCAATCAGGTGATAAAAATCAATTAGCCCCCCCGTGTGCAGACATAGCCGATGAGGCTAAGAGTATTCTGGGTTTACACAAGATCAGAGACAAAGAAGTAGGCCAGCACTGAAAGCCAAATCCTCCTCTCTCTCTAACTCTCTGAGCAGGGTGGTGGGGGGGGGGGTCTCAGAGCTCTTACAATAAGGGGCTGACTGGGACCTTTTAAAGAGAAAACGTTGAGTCTTACTGACCAGCCAGAAGGAACAGGCTCCTACTGTGTTGAGGACACCGGTCTTCACTAGAAACGATGAGTGGGAGAACTGCCAGGGTTGTGGGGAGAAAAAATAAAAAAAATAAAAAAAATAAAAACTGACTGAATGCAGTACTTTACTTCAAATACGCCATACTGTCTGCCATGTGGATCTTTAGCATGGCTGGGCCTTGCCTGCGTGCTGCCTGGAGAGTCTTTAAATCAGGGCACAGCTTCCCGGCGCGAGGGTGGAGGGGTGGCGGTGCTGGAAGTGTGAGACATCTCTCCTCTCTCTCCGCTTTCACGCCTCCAGAAGGCCTGAGCCCAGACCCTCTGCTGGGCTCCACACGCCAAGCCTCACAGCACACTGAGGAAGAATCTGCCTGATTGAAACCCCCGCGAGCATCCAATCAAACCTCACCGCCGGGGCCAGAGGGGGCAGAGAGGAGCAGGGAAGAGGATGGCTTGGCGGGCGAGCGCCACAGGTCTGAGCTCCCAGCCTCCCGGTGACTGCAGCTGCACTCTCTCAGATACAAGACACACAGTATCTACCGCTTAAAGCACAGGCTACAGAGGGGCGGAGGGGACACCCACGTCCATCAGCTCCACTAATACCTTAATCAAAGAGTGAATATTATGAAAGGCGGAGCGCGTGCCTCCGGCGGGAGCCGGGGCAGACGTGCCCACACCACCAAACAAAAGAGCGAGGGGTTTGGGGAGGCTGGGAGGCCGGCGGTGCGGAGGGTCTCCGTGGGTTGCCTGGCTAAATTAATTAGGAGAGAAACAGGGAAACGTGTCTCAGATCACAGATCACGCTGTGAAAAATATCTTCCCCCGCTGCGATCCCTGGCCTTTATTGATCGCCACTAAACGCTCCAGCTGGCACTCCATGAAATATTCATATTTCAATTTTGACAGCTATTTGGTGAAATTCTCAAATATTTCAGTTCAATAATGGCTCACTAAAAGGCCATAAGTAACCACAGGCGGAGGCCGTGAGGAAGTAGGCTGAGCGGGAAGGAGGTCACTCCCTGGCCAGGACTTCCTCACAGCCCCGGCACCGATACACTAACACACACTAACACACACACGCACACACACACACACACACACACACACACACACACATACATACATACACACATACATACATACACACACGCACAAACACACACGCGCGGCCAGGCTGTCACACCATCCGGCGTCCCACAGTCTGAGGGGCCAGTGACTCATCCTTCCGTCCAATAGGGCTGGAGGGACGCGACAAGCGTATGGGCCTCTGGAATCACTCGCTGGTCACTGAGCACGCAGTGATATTTAGCCAGCTTTAGCATCATGCTTCGGCTTAACGTGTGCTGGCTAATTTGCCAACAGGCTCGTTCTGAACAATCTCCCCCTGCCTGTTCTGGATCGCCGCATGGCATGATGGGATGGCACACCATTAGCAGAGACAGACTGCGGGGCCAGGGTGTTAACATTAGAATGTTCACGGGAGCGGAACCAAGTGGAGGAGGCCTCCCGTCTCACCACCGCCTCGCCTGCCGTTCTCAATGTATTGTGGTCAATGCGATAATAACACAGACACGAGGGCATAAATATTAGGAGAAAAAACCCTGCAATTAGAGCCGGGGGTATTAGTATTTGCATAACGTCGCAATTATATTTCCACATTCTCTATCAGCCTTGGTAATCACTTGTCTCCAACAGTTTAATTACAGCTTGGTGATGACTACTTAACGTGATTAGCTGTTATACCTTATTGTTGCTTGTGGCATATTACATCAATTATATTAAGAGTTATATTTTTTTCATGTGGGAGTACGCTTGTGATACACAGTGCAGAGAGTAGTGAGTGACTGACAGGGTCTTCTTAAGGACTTAATTTTTTTTTTTTTTGTACGAGAAAATAAAATAATTAATATAAGCTTTCGGCAGCAGCACATCATGCCACGGCACAAGGAGAGCTGCAGGTCTTTTGCATAATTGCAATGAAAAAGAGTATTGGCCTGACTGATTGAATTCAGGCTTGGTAATTGTGGCATAAACAATGTCGTTGACTGTCACAGCTACTGTGCCGTCAACAATGCGCTGGGTTGTTTCCCTGCTGCCTGTAACCCAGTATGCAGATCCGCAGCCCGCCGTGTGATGAACATAATTACAGGGTGTGTGTTACCTGTGGGGCGAGCGTAGCGTAGTGTACCCAACCCCCCCCCCCCCCCCCCCCCGGTTTCAGCCTCATCCTGAGCACCCTGTCACTCTCCATCAGAGCTGATGGAACAAGAGCCAGCCTCCCCCATCCAGTAGCTACCTCCATCCACACACCTTCCACCCCCCGACCCCCCACCCCCCCATAACCATCCTCCCAGGTTCCCCCCTAAGCCTATATCATATCCATTATCCCACCACATACATCAATACAACTATCCTCACCATCTACCCAACCCCCACTCCTTCCATCCATAGAAACCCCATGACTAACCCCCCCCCCCCACACACACACACACACACACACACACACCATCCTCCTCTTCCAACATTTTACCCCCCACCTCTCTGCATCCTCTCTCTCTATAGGTCTCCAGCTCAGAGAGCTTCCCCTGCCATAGTCAACGTCTCTATATCGCTGGCTGCCTTCGCGTTAACGATATCCAAAACACAATTCCCATTTCCTCATTGCTGCTGCTGCTGCTGTTTACCTTTTGGGAAGGATTTAAGGAGGAAAGGAGCTGATTTGTGGGAAAGACTGCAGGGAAAGATATTAAATGTTACCGATCAAAGTATCGCATGAATAGGTTTCCCTTTAGTGAGCATTATGAAGGCAATGGCCCATATCAAAGTATTTGTTCTGCTGTAGCAGTAGCCTGTGATTTATGCTCTTTAAGTAGCGAATATTTCATGTTGCGGCATAAACGATGTGGCTGTCATGGAGAGAGGGAAGGGAGGATTTTAGGGTAGGTGGGGGGGGGGGGGGTGTAACACGATATGGCTCCATCCCTCTACCTTATACTGTAGTATACACATAGTGCCTGTGCCTGTGCGTGTTTGTGTGACCCCTGGCCCCCCGCCCTGCGTGCAGCTGTGTTTCCGGGGGCCAGCCCAGGGGAGCAGGGGCTGGAAAGGGCACCCAGCGGTGGGGCTTTTGTATGCTAATGCGACCTCCAGCCCTCCAACCCTCCAGGAGCCCTGAGTCCGTATGGCTGCCACAGGCACACACACACACACACACACACACACACACACACACACACACACACACACACACACACACACACACACACACACACACACACACGCCCCAACCAGCCTCTTCAACCACTTCCAGACGGAGATTGGAAATGTCAGGAACAGGCTCTGCCTGTGTGATGTGCACCCCCAACCCCCTCACCCCCTCACCCCCACACCCCCCTCCTGGTTTTACTTAGGTCTATTTATCTATCCATTAATAAACTCAATTATGAATAGATGCTACATTGAATAATGCATTTCTGCCTTGCCCCCCCGAGGAGTGGAGGAGATGTGGGAGCATAGTGAAGAGAAGTGAAGAGAAGAGAGAGAGAAGAGAGAGAGAGAGAGAGAGAGAGAGAGGAGGAGGCCTAGTGGATCAGGAAGCATGGATGTTACACAGGTTGTGAACTAACTGCATGCAGATGAGAGAGAGAGAGAGAGAGAGAGAGAGAGAGAGAGAGAGAGAGAGAGTGTGCATTGAGTGTGCTGTATATAAATAGATGGTATTGCCCTTGGCTTCTTCTCTTGCTATACGTCTGTGTTCTTTCAACCCCACTGAGAAGCCTACTGCTGTGCTGTACTCTAGGGTTATTGTCTCTCTGGCTTTGTGGGGGGCCTGCTTATGCACTTACTACTTATTAAAATCCCCTATGGCATATACACACACACATACATACAGTGCAGTACACACACACACACATATACACCCACACAAACACACACACGCACACACACACGCAGTCCTTTCGCTGGTACAACACCATTTATTAAAGCTTCTCTGAAGGTCCTGGCAACCAGCCACGGCGAGACATGACTTTGGATCCCATTCATGTCCCCATCAGCAGAGTAAACTGTTCCTAAGTGTTGATCCACGACAGGCATTATTGGACAGCCTGACTATAAATCAGCTTTTATCACGGTCAAATTCTATAAAAGGGGGAATAAAGCGTCTTTTTATTTTTTTTTCTTCCTTCCTTACTTGAACAGATTGTCAACACACCCGGGCAGACCCGCACCAAGCTGCTGAACCTTTCTATTCGCTTTCGTAGATGCATTTGGATGGAGGGGGAAGGGGAGGGGCCTTTCTCCCTCCCTCCTTCCCTCCCTCCCTCCCCCCCCTCACACCACACTTCTCTGTACTGTATTTGCATCTCAGCAGCCGTGGCGGGTTCATGCCCTGTCTGGTGGCACGCGACAGCTTGCAGCGCCACGACAATGACAGATGCTTCACACATCTCCCTTTGAAGCCCCCGCATGTTTCACCTGGAGTCATCTCCAACAGCTTTATTCTAATTAAATATACAGTTTTAATGCAAAGCTAAGCTGCATGTAACAGTCCCATAATGAGAGCCAACCCAGAGGTGTGCATGTTGGCCTGTCTGCCTATCCGTCCGTCTGTCTGTCTGTCTGCGCCTGCCTGTGTGTACACTATGTCTAATCTACCAGTAAAGTTATCAGAGAGAGCTTTTGAGGACTAATAACACCACAGAAAGAGAAATCCATCGTTTTCAGATGAGTAGAGCGCAAGGTGTGGAGAGAGAGAGAGAGAGAGAGAGCGGAGGGCGTGGGGGTGGAGGGCTCTCTGGCTGTTTGGAGCTGTGGGCGGGTGGAGGGGGGAGTGGCGACCCCTACTGCGGCCAGGCCTAGGGACCCCCTCTGTCTGCCTGTCAGCCACATGTAAATGGAGCTGCCCCCCCACCCCTCCCTCCTTCCCACCCACACTGCTGAGCCGTTAGGAGCAGCGCTGTAACTCTGGGGCGAGGCAGAGCTGAGAACTGGGTCCCTCTACACCATTAGAGAGGGAGATGATGCTTTGGCTTCGCTGCTGTATTCAAATCTCCACAGGGTTCGGGCCCTGTGGGTGATTGGGATGCCAATAGCTTTTTTCCATAGTGAGTTCCTCACGGCTGCGGTGGCTGCGTCAGTGCTGCTACTGCCAGCAGTGTCAGTGAGGTCCTGTGCTGTTCGTATTATCCTCGTCTCTCATGGGCATCTATCACCAACACACACTATTTCTCTGTCAAGACTTGAGGTTGGCTATTGATTTTGTGTGTAAATGTAATCATAGGAGAGAGATCCTTGTTTGTTTGCTACTGTATGGAATAGAAATATCACAATTTTCATGCAGCATTTCACATTGTACTGATGACTTTCAAAATCAAAGATGGATGGATTCAGCGTTTAATAATATAAACGTGTATTGCGACGTCTGCTTTTGATCTGTGAACACTCCTAGGTACTAGGCCAGTATTGCTCTCTCCGGTTGGCTGAGCCTCATCTTCCTGTATCACTGTAGCTCCGGTTTTCTCACCCACCACGCAGGCAGAACCCATGCAGGACCAGACAACTCCAGCTAAAGAAGCCACACCAATGACCATGGTGCTACAGGACACCCGGTGTGGGGCTCAGAGAGAGAGACACACTGGAAGACAAGGCATCAGAGGATAGTAGTTCTAACAGCCCCAAAATGGGTGTAGCACCATCGCGTCATCTCTGCGGTCCCGATTGTGGCTCAGTTGGTAGAGCACGGCGCTAGGTTGTGGGTTCGATACCTGCTGGGACCATATATACGTACAGTATGAGTCAAAAGTTTGGATACAAACTTGCCAAGAATGTGCAAAGCTGTCATCAAAGCAAAAGGTGGCTACTTTGAAGAATCTAAAATATAAAACATATTCTGGTTTAACACTTTATACGATACTATATACTGCATAATTCCATATGTGTTCCTTCATAGTTTTGATGTCTTCAATATTAATCTACAATGTAGAAAATAAGAAAAAATAAGAAAAACCATTGAATGAGAAGGTGTGTCCAAACTTTTGACTGGTACTGTATATATGAAAATGTAACACTGTGCTGTACAGTAAGTTGCTTTGCATAAAAGCATCTGCTAAATGGTATATATATATATATATATATATATACTCACTGAACACTTTATTAGGAACACCTGTACACCTTCTCATGGTGGAGGTGGTGTAATGGGGTGGGGAATGTTTTCTTGGCATACTTTGGGCCTGTTAATACCAATCAATCTTCGCTTGAATGCCACAGCCTATTTGAGTATTGTTGCTGACCATGTGCATCCCTTCATGACCACAATTTACCCATCTTCTAATGGCTACTTCCAGCATGATAATGCACAATGTCACAAAGCAAAAGTCGTCTCAAACTGGTTTCATGAATGTGCAATGTGTTCATGTGCAATGAGTTCAGTGTTCTTCAGTGGCCTTCCCAGTCACCGGATGTGAATCCAATAGAACACCTTTGGGATGTGGTAGAACAGGAGATTCACAGCTTGAAAGTGCACCTGAAAAATCTGCAGGAATTGCGTGATGCAACCATGTCATCATGGACCAGAATCTCAAAGGAATGTTTCTAACATCTTGTGGAATTAATGCCAGAATTGAGGCTGTTTTGAGAGCAAAGGGAGGCTCTACCAGTATTAGTATAGTGTGTGTGTGTGTGTGTGTGTGTGTGTGTGTGTGTGTGTGTGTATATCTATCAATCTCTACCGTCCAACAGAGACCTAACCCTCTGCTATACAGTTATATTTCACATATCCATTGAATGTGTAATTACTGATGATTACTATATTCCATTAAAGGTAATATGATCCATTTCCCTCAAATTACTGAAGGGCATTAGCGGTTAATATCACATGAACGTGTCGACAAGTGATGACTGTAGAACCTGAGGGCAGCGGTTATTATGGTATGTACAGAACTGTAAAAAATGATGGGATGTACAGTACGGTGAAAATGTACAACTTTATTCATGGCCTGCAGCTTCTCTGAGGAGTGGGGATCTACAAAGACCTGGTGCGTTGCTTTTTTTTGGTCAGCGAAGGTCTAATGCATTTGGTAGAAGGCTGATAGTAGTGATTCCCTTTCACACCAAGTACTTAGAGGGAATTACAAGGCTGTACGGGGGTGTTGAATGTTGAGTGCTTTCGCTGGAGCCCCAAGTAAAGGCATTGCCCTCGCTCCGACAAGCTTTTTCTGATCCATGTACACAGAAGGAGCGCCTTCGACCGTTTCAAAAACCTGGCTCCGTGTACTTTCAACTTCAAAATATTCTGCTTTACAGAAATCGATTGCAGGCAAAAGGCCCTCTGGCTAAGGCGGCGCTCTGGTCGGGGGAAAGATGGAGGGAAGTGAGGAGGGAAGGGAGGAGGGAAATAAGATGGGAGTGGGGGGAGAGATGAGGGCCAGTGGGAGACTGATTCTGGTGTGGGCCAGGAAATGTCTGCTACTGTATCGTAGTCTACACAGGCGGCCTCCTTCCCTCTGCCTCCCTCGTCCTATTGTGGCAGTAGATCATTTACTTTGCATTACAGTGCAGTTACCTTCTCCCAGACCAGAGCCCTGGGGGCTATCATCACATGATCTGTGTCCCAACAAGAGGTAAGTGACAACCTAAGGGGAACACCGGTGTGTCTATGTGAGGATGTCATTTGAGTCATTTTTTATCTCTGCAAAAAAAAAGGCACACACTGTAACCAGGACGATGATAAACATTTTACCGCCTGTTAAGAAGACGCTTGCAAATCAAAGCAATTGAACTTGTTCAAGAAGATTACAAATGTATACTAATCGTGATTTAACACCTTCTGTATTTTCTTCCCCTCCGTATCTCATGATAAACAAGCGTACGCACTCCTATTGGAGAAAAAAAAATTGCCGTGACAAATACATTTTCCTACTGTCCTCCTCTCGCTATCCACTTTTATTCTTTTTTTAATGCTGCTTACACTGCCTACTGTAGTCAACATCCAAACCCAGAGTGATGCAACCAGGGACACTCTGACACGTCCACCTGTCCTATGACCAGTGTGGTATCAAAGCCCTCTGTGGGAGCCGTGGCCGGGAGGAGAGGGAGAGAGGGGGAAGGTGAGTGGTGGTGCTCTATCTCTCTGTGGCAGAGAGCCTCTGCCAACCACTGTGTTCATCTCGCTCGCCCACAGCAGGGGCTAAATATGAATGCACAGATGAATATATGAATAGCTGAATAACTGGCTATTGTTATTCAGCTGCGCGTACAGCACACTGCCTATCCCCACAAAGCCCTTTATCGGAGCCTCTCTCTCGTTGTGCTGAGTGCAAGCTTTCTGACAAGACTGTGATGCGGGGGGGGGAGGGGGAGGGGGGGTAGGGGGGGGCGCGGGAGCTGACCGGGAGGAAGCACAGGTGTTGCTGAGTGTGCCTTTTAGTGATAAAGTACGACCTGTGTCTGCAAATGGCCCCCCTGCCTGTCTCTCTAGTCGTCTCTCAGTGCCCCTGCGCCCCCTTTCCCCTCAGCGGGCAGTGCGCTGGCACACAGGCCTGCCATTTGCCCAGATGGTGGCCAGCAGGGGTCCCCTTCAATCCCCCCAGTGTCACTAAAGTGCTGCCCCTGGGCGTCGTCTGGGCGACAGTGTCGGCCCATCTGCCCTGCAGAGTGAGTGACTGGAGCAGGGAGAGTGACATCAGCGCCGGTCTGAGTGTGTCTTTCTGAAAAGGGGAGGGTAAGGTAGTCACCGGTACGGCTGTGCGTCTGTGTAGCATCCTGCCCGAGACCTCTAATAACCGTGGACCACAAACTACAGTATAAAAGCTTCTGCGGTTTAGTAGAACTGACGGTTCGGTAGTGGAAGCGGAAGCTGGCGGGAGCTTGTTATGGAACCAAGGCAGGCTTCGTACCAACCACAGTACATCTGGTCCATCTTCTCAGAGCAGATGATGATGTCATCACTGTGAGCACACATATGGGGCCGGAGCCAGGGCGCCAGGGGCGATGATGCCCCAGAGTGCCAGGGCCACCACCCCAGCGGGTTCGGCAGGGTGGAGAGAACCAAACTGGTCCGCACCCAGAGCCTGCATGAGTGAAGTGCTTTGGCAGTGCATCGGAAACAACAAATGGTGACATTTTAAAAAGCTGTCAAATTGCAATCTAAAATGTGGTCTGGCTGGAGCCCGGGCCACTGCTGCAGGGGTTTCAATCTGCCAGTAATGGGAAAGATGGAGGAAGATAAGATTTCCGCGCCACGGCCATTTCAGCCCAACGTGATCATATTGCCGTCCAACTGGTTGCATTTTGAGAAGAAGAAAGAAAAAAAAACATAGAATTCTTAAAAAGACAGAATATCTTCAAATACGCCTCTACAAATCCCATCAGTATGCCTGATTGTTCAGTGACTGTAATTGGGGATGAGGGAAAATGATGAGCTGTGATATCATCTAGGGTATTTAAACATCAAAATCCTCCATCAGAAATGATACACAGGCTAAATATCACAAGTGAGGCTGAGTGGATGCGGGATATAATCATCTGAATATGAGCCATTTCGTGTATAGTTCTGCACACATCCGCCATGACCCCATTAACACAAGCACAGGGATTAGTGAGTCTATTTCTAGGGCTAAGGTAGTCAGTAGGGATACGGTCATAGAGGGAGAGAGAGGGAGAGAGGGTGAGGGAGAGAGAGAGAGAGGAAAAACAGGGAAAGGGTACGATAGTGCCATGGGAATGACAGGGACTCTAGAGGGAAAGGAACAAACATTTTCACCACATAAACAAGAGAGGGATGTTTGTCTGCTTTATTGACTTTACAGAGGAAAAAAAAAGCCCATGATTATATTTGACAGAGGCACTATACATCACTGGTATGTAGGGGGTAGAGTTTGCTATCTTCTTTAATTAAATCTATGTACGGGCTTTGTGAGTGGTTGGGCTGTGGTGAGAGGCAGGATTTCAATCAATCACTTTTTATCTGACAAAGCCCCCTGCAGTGTCTCGGGGGCCAACGCTGAGAAGGGCTTTAATGAAAACAGAAATGAACAGCACAGACAAGAAAACCAAAAGTGAAAACAAACAAATTAATTTGCTGCGATGCGACATGCATTGGAAATTTGAATTCAGTTCATTCCGCTAATCAAGCAGTGCTTGCTGGAGTACAATGGCTCTGAGTGGCAGATAGACAAACAGAGAGAGAGAGACAGAGAGAGAGAGAGAGACAGAGAGAGAGAGAGTGACAGCGAGCAGGAGAGGAAGAAGGTAGATGGGGGCCAGTTGAAGAGTTCACAGGGGTATGGTTCTGCTCTGAGGAGGCCATGTTGCGAAAGTGTGACAAAAAAGTCATGCTGCTGGACACAAAGGGCTAGGAGATACAAAGAGAGCCATCACAGAATTTTAATTAGCCACTCCAAGAATGAAAGATTATGTTCCCAGTTGTCCTTGCATTCTTAATAACATAAAAAAGAACTTTGAACAGTTTTCACAGGCAGCCTGCCAAAGCACACGTACTCCCCCCCACACAGCTCCCCCCTCCCCCCACCCCCCCACACCCCCCCAATTCCCTCCCCACACCCCCACACCCTCACTCAGTTCTCTCCTTTGACTAACTCTCCCACCCACACCACACAGCCCCTCAGCCATTTTCTAATTAATCTTCAGGATTCATTTGTACTTTGTGTTAGAATGCCCTGACTAGATTCTGGAAATGGAAACATGGAATAGGCCTCACACACAAGCACAGACAAAGGAAAGAAAAAAGACCCCCCAAAAAAAACTTCTTCCCTCCCCTCTAACTATTCTGAATCCTCTCATTTTTCGACCCCGAAAAGACCCCCAAGTCCTCAGAAAACAATAACCTCTTGTCTGTGCAAATTGGCACCGTTTCCCCCAATATCTCCCATTTTATTAGGCCTTATTCAATGGTGACAATAGAGAACATAACACACAAGCCTGCTCTGTTCTGGCAGAGAATACATTGGAAATTGCTGTGGGGTTTGGGAGTGACCCTGTAGGCCGACTCTCCTCCTGTCTCTACCCAGACAGGTGGCCAATAAACACGGGAGGCTGACAGAGAGAGAGAGAGAGAGAGAGAGAGAGAGAGAGAGAGAGAGACCAATACGCATCGGCCTCTAAATGGTGTTGGGTCGCGTTCTACTAACAGATGCTGTAGATCCCGGGTCCCCTGGAAAAAACGTAAGTTTATCCAATAACCCTTACACAAGTTCAAATCAGGGCAACAAATCCCATCAGTTGCCACTCTGCATCGTCGTAAGAGGCTGGTGCTCCTGTAGCTTTCAACAGGGCACAGGGTTGAAAGGCCTTTCTATCATCGTTACGTGATAACGGTGAGGAAGAGGGTCACCCTGCAGACAAAAAACAAAGAGAGCTGCTGTTCTTCAACACTTCCTTCACCTCCGCTGAAGCTCCACCACAACACACATCAAACACTGCAGAGAACAGGAAGAATATGGAGAGAGCATGAAATGGAGAATAATGGGGAGGAGAGGAGAGGAGAGGAGAGGAGAGGGTAAGAGGGGAGAGGAGAGGAGAGGAGAGGGTAAGAGGGGAGAGGAGAGGGTAGGAGGAGAGGAGAGGAGAGGAGAGGAGAGGAGAGGAGAGGAGAGGGGAGGGGAGGGGAGGGGAGGAGATGGGAGGAGAGCCAGACTGAGAGGCAGCTATTTGTGTCAGTCAGATCAAGGAGGTCTCACACGTCCTCTTGGCCGCAGTCAAACTGTCTCAAACTCTTCCTGCAAATCAAAGGGGCATTCTGCACACTTGTTCTGTGACACACACAGCAAACTCTCTCTCTCTCTCTCTCTCTTTTTCACACACGCACAAACACACACGTGCACACACGCATGTGCACTCATGCGCACACACACACACACACACACACACACACACACACACACACACACACACACACACACACACACACACACACACACACACACACACACACACACACACACACAGACCCCCGCCCTTCAACTGAGAAGAACAAACTGTCTGCTGTTTGAAGGCTCTCTGAAGGCTTTCCCAGTAAACAAACTTGTCTGCTCAGCATCCACAGCCATTTCCATCTGACAGCCCCTCCAGCCTCCAGGCCGGCAGTGGAAGCCCAGCTCAACATAGGCTCTGTGATGTAAGGCTTCACTAAATTCCTGGAGCCCAAGGCCCCCCTCGTATACGGCCCACAGCCACAGGCATGAGTAGGTGGGATGTGCAGTGGGATGTGCAGTGTTAACCTTGGGAGAGCATGGAGAGTCCAACTGTATATGACTGGGACAGTGTGGCAGAGGAAGAGATGGGAGTCCATCGTGATGTTTCACGGGGCTATAGGATGTGACCCACTGTCTGTCCAGCGTCCTGTAGTTTGCGGGCTCATTGGCCGCTTCTTCGACAGCAGTGCCAAGGCTTGCTAGCGGCCAGCTAGTGCTCAAAGCCCGGTGCTTCGAGCCTAGTGAATAAGCCCATTTGAATTTCCACCGTTGGGCTTTCTAGTCCCGATCTTCAGCTTGTTTACATTGTGCAGTTCGTAAAGCGGCGAACAATGGAGACAATAGCAACACAACATAATCAAATCCTCCGGTTTCCCAACAGGGAGCTAACTTGGATCATGCTTGCCACCCACCAAGTTCGTTAGCCAACTAAAGCACTCGCTCTAAACCGCGCACCCTAGCCCCGTTTGACCTCATAAGGACCGAATAGGCCTGGAGTAAACCCTGGAGTAAACCCTGGAGTAAGGCCTGGAGTAAACCCTGGAGTAAGGCCTGGAGTAAGGCCTGGAGTAAGGCCTGGAGTAAGGCCTGGAGTAAACCCTGGAGTAAACTCTGGAGTAAGGCCTGGAGTAAGGCCTGGAGTAAGCCCTGTTGACGCCCGGGGAAAGCACAACGTAGGCTCCGCTTTGGAAAGCCGGCTATTGTAACGCATGGAATGAGGAATGGTATCAAACAAATGTCCTCCGATTTCTACCTCCACCAGCCTCCCCTGTACTACACAAGGGGAGAGACCCCACAATCCCTGGGAACATACACCAACAAGAGACAGATGTGCAGTGGTGTGAAGATTCTGATGGTTTTATTTGGTTTTTAAATATGTAATACAGTAGTGGGAAAATATATATATATATATATATTTATATATGCGTGTGTGTGTGTGTGTGTGTGTGTGTGTGCGTGTGTGCGTGCGTGTGTGTGTGTGTGTGTGAAACAGTAGCCTCCCTCTCTTTTACTGTGGGAGTAATGGCAGGCTGCAACTGTGGTATAACTACTACTGATTGCTCCTTGGTGCTACTTTAATCATTGTCCTTAGGGTCTCGCTAGCTTCATCTGGAGAGCAAATAGTTCTGCTGCAGTGAGAACTGGATGACTTGGTGGTGAGCAATTTGCCCACAGAGGTGAGTTTTCCTGAGAGAGGCCTGAGAAATAGACATTTAAACCCTCAGTGCCACAGAAGAGACATTTAAGTTAAGTAGTGTGACACGCTTCACAGAAGGCAGCCCTCAGAGTGTCATACTGTAGCCCAGTGCTAAAGTGACATACTGTGCCGTGGCAGCCCAGGCTTGGCCTTTGATGTTTGTGTGTGTGTGTGTGTATGTGTGTGTGTGTGTTTGTGTGTGTGTGTGTTTGTGTGTGTGTGTGTGTGTGTGCCTTCCACACTTAAAATTCTGTGCACATTTTGGAGTGCTGCTTTAAAATCATGAGTCATAACACACTGTCATCCATGGAATGGATTGGGACACAAGAAAAGGAAAGAGAGAGCACGAGTCAAGTGATTTGAGAGACTAGTTTCTGAGGTAATATCCTTTCAAGCTTCAATGGAATAAAGACAAGATGCAGACTGTCTGGTCAGAGAAGTAGAGCCTCAGATCTGTTTCTCTCCCTTTCTAGCACACACACACATGCACACGCACACGCACACGCATGCGCGCAGGCACGCACGTAGGCACGCACACAGGCACGTGCGCAGACACACACACATACAGGCACACAAACTCAGGCATACACAAACTCAGGCACACACACACACACACACACACACACACACACACACACACACACACACACACACACACACCTAGCAGGCACAGGCGCACACACATATACTCCCTATCGCTCACTCTGTTTCAAAAGTTAAATTATTCCATCTCTCAGGGGTCCTGTTAAGCTCTCACAAAAGCCACACTGCGTACAGCAGGTAGATTGATTCTGACTTATTAGCTCTGAGTGGAAGTAACAGGAGAGCATTAATACAAAAGGAAACGTGATATCCTGAACCATCAAGTGCTTGTTAGCGTTTTAATCAAAGCACTTCCAAAACTTGCATATGGAGTCCTTGCCATGAATGCCTAATGGTGGCTTTTGAAATGAGACACAGCGCCTCGCAACAAAGAAGCCTACTAAATTTCACACAGAAATACCAAGCGGACTTAAAAAAAAAAAAAAACGAAATGCTTTCAATGAATGTGCCTCAAGCCCTCGTTGTCTTTCACCGCGGCGGTGTGTGTAAAACTCGACCGCTGCATTTCCAAGTTTCTCCTCTGTCTGTGACACCCTCTTCAAGTCCCTCCCTACCTCGTATCCAGACCATTATCATCTCCACAAACACAATCGCCTGAAACCAATCCAGACTCAAGTGGCGCGAGAACACGCCAGGCCACGGCGCGCTGGAGCGAAAGAGAGAGAGAGAGAGCGTCCCTTTTTGATAATTTCTGCTAAATGACAGCTACCCAGCCGGGCGGTGTAATTGTAATAGTCTGGCCTTCTATTTTGAGAACAGAATGCAAAAAGTCTACATCACAAGAGTTTCATTCTCTCTCCCAGCCCTAAGGCATGGGAGAAGAGGAGCATGGTTAAGGTTGAACGTGGTCATTGTCAAGTCCACAGTCTGTCTCAACGCTGGGAATCTGGGAAAGACACAGCAATGACAGGGAAAAGGGAGGTGGGCGGGGCCACAGAACAACGCTCTTTCTCTCTCTCTCTCCAAGACGGAAGATAGCGTAGGGGGGAAAAAAAAGAGGATCTTGAGGAAAAAGTCATTCCGGATAATTTCTTGAGCAAACAGACAGAAGGGAGGGATAAATGAAGGGGACAATATAAGCATTCATGACACAGTTAATCAGGTTTTCCTGAAAACAACTGAAGCCTCAGTGGGTGTCTGATTGAATTAAGCCAATCAGACGAGGAGAAGGTCTCTGTGTTGCCGTGCAGTAATGGCCTCATGGCGTGTTTTTTTTTTACATTTAACCACACACACACACACACACACACACACACACACACACACACACACACACACACACACAGAGAGAGAGAGCTGCCACCCTTCTCTGGGAAGAGAAGCTCCACAACTAACCACAATCGGCATATCTGCCACGCACCACTGAGACGGCATCTACCATGGATGTTAAGTAATATGTCCTATTTGAGAGACTATTTTGAAGGTCATTCAGACCAGTGAAGCCACTCGGCAGTGTTAGAATCACAGGAATTACCCCCGCCCAGGCCATCGTTCCTTCCGCCTCTCCTCAGCAGCCTCAGTCTCTTAGCCCACTTCCACTTTGACCATTCCCTGCCAGGAGCTGCCGCCACTTCTGAAGTTGCCATGACAACGCGCCTGCCGCCACGACAGCTAATGACACACTTCCACCGGGCTTGTGCCAGAGCGCGGGCGCTGAGGCTCTGAGAGGTGACGGGGCGGAGGGGGGGCGGGGGGGGGGGGGGGGGGGGGGGGGGGGGGGGGGGGTGACAGCTGTCTGAGGCTAGGGCCAATCCCCCAGCCCTGCCATCCCCTACCGCACGCGTCCCCCCCCCCTCCCCTCACCACTGCCCCGGAGACCCCTTGAACCTGGTCAGGACAGGGGTCAAACTGAGCCACCCTCCCCCCCTTCATCACACTTAGGCTCCAACACCCACAGGCTCCCCACGTACTGCCAAATCCTACTGTTGAGTGTTGAAGAGTTTCAACACAGATTATGGAGCCATGTTTTAGAATGATAAATCAGATGTCTCTTCTTTAGACTATCTTGCAGATGAATCCATAATGCCGGGGGGGAGGTTTGCCAAGACGATTGAACTGTTGACCTAATATCCAATAACAGACCGACAACTAAAAAAAAACAGCCAGTCCAAATTCAGAATGACTTACTTCTCATTAACGTGTGAGTGTTTTAGGATCAATCACTTTGTGTGTGTGTGTGTGTGTGTGTGTGTGTGTGTGTGCGTACCTGTGTGTACCTGTGTGTGTTTGGTTTCGCTGGCAAGGCCAGCGGATAATGTGTGTGGCTGCTTGGAGGTCAGCCCTTACCTGCAGACAGAGAGCCTCTCAAAGCCATCAATGACTAATCTATCAGCCTGTCTAAAGGACCCACGCCACTGTTCTCTGCACAGGGGCAGCTATTTATAAACTTCATCCTCTAGGCCAGGTCACAAACAGGGCCGGAGAGTCCATTAACAAATACAATCAATCCATTATTCATTGATTAGCGCTAATGGTGAGTCTGCGCTTGACAGCACAGCTAACTGACGCCACATCTAAGTCGTCACTAACACACTATTCTCATGTAATCCTCTGACCACTCATTTAATCCGATTCGTTGAGAAATCTGAAAGCGATACGTCACCATACGACACATAGGTATCATAATCAATAACGTCTTTTCTCGCAGAACTACCCCCCCTAAAACAAATGACAGTAGTGGACTTTTTATGATGTCTTTGTTGTGGGTTAGGGTTTATGGGACGTACAGTATAGAGAGCATAGGGGTATACAGAAGGTGTGTCTGAATGGAGGTTACACATGGAGATGTGGTAAAGACCAGGTTAGTGTGGTAGCCCTACTAGTGAACCAATTAGGAGGTGGGTCAGATAGCGATGGGTGGTCCCAGAGGCGGAGGCAGAGAAACGCCTTCGCCGCCTGCCTCGCTCAGGGGGGCCTCCAATTATCCCCAACCACTGCCCATCACGCTCTGGCAGCTGAAACGCGCGTGCGGAGGGGGCGACCCGTCACACACACATCACACAGACACGCTCACACACGCACACACACACACACACACACACACCCTGAGAGCCCTGACACTCTGCCCCTAAACCGATGGGAGAGAGGGGGAAGCGAAGGAAGGATCTGGCCACAGGATGACAGATGACATGAGAAGTTCCACTTCAGCTTAACATCACCTTGGACAGAATCAGAGACGCCCCATCCAAAGGAATCAACGCTGAGCGGGGGGGAGTCATCTCTGGGCGCTAGTGATAGTGTTCGGGGGGGGGGGGGGGGGGGGGGGGGGGCGGGGTGATGAGACGCTGTAACTTGACAGTCTATCAGCGTCTCAGGCGTTAGGAAACTGCTGCATCGCTCCTTCTGCTTTCCACCCCAAAAGCCTCCCCACCCCCCCACCCCCCCTCCCCCCCCAAAGTCACTTTCACTGGCTTTGCTTAATAACCAGGCGGCAAGGAGACAGCACCGAGGTCAGGCTGGCTAATGAAGCAGTCTGTCGGCGCTAGCGGTGATTAGCGCTCATCTCCCTGGCTCCCCAGCACAACACACAGCCATCTCTGTCATCCTACTGTGGCAGGGGCCCAGACAGGTTGGTACGACAAACCCACACACACATACGCACGCACGCACGCACGCACGCACGCACGCACGCACGCACGCACGCACACACACACACACACACACACACACACACACACACACACACACACACACACACACACACACACACACACACACACACACACACACACACACACGAGACACGAGACACACACACACACACACACACGCACACACGCGCACACACACACACACACACACACACACGAGACACGAGACACACACACAGACACACACACGCACTGTGTGGGTTTGATATATAAAAGCCACATCACAAACAAACAACACCTCCAAAGAGCTTAGAGAGTGTCTGAAGAAAATCTCCTCATTTCCAAAACATTAATTTCTTCTTCTGTACATAGCCTGGTCTCTGGCCGACATCAGGTACAGTCAGTAGTGCCTCTAGTCTACGTCCATGCCCGCTGTGTGTGTGTGTGTGTGTGTGTGTTTGTGTGTGTGCGTGTGTGCGGGCGCGGGCGTGTGCGCATGCATGGGTTGTGTGTGTGTGTATGTGGGTGTTTGATCCTGTTCTTTCCACTGGTCCCGGTGACTCACTCGGCCCTGCAGGTCCTGCCCACACCCTTGCAAAGGTTAGCTGTGACGCTGCCATCCTGCCCACTCTCCAGGAGTTCCATCCGGGAGTGGATTACTTTATGGAATAGTTCCCCTGGTGCCTTGGCCCAGATTAAAACACTTCAGAACATTTTCTGTCACCAAGAGGAGGAGGGGGGGGGGGGGGGGGGGTTGGAGCACACACACCAGATGTGGCATATGGACTGAGCAATATAGTCTTTAGTTGCCTTCAGTGGGCATGAAGATATTGAGCCGATAGGGGCTTTTGTCAAATGGAATCAGGTGTGATGAAGGAAAGCGAGGGAGTGCAATAGGGAGGGAGGGAGGGAGGGAGGGGAGGGGGAAGGGAAAGAGAGGGGGAGAGAGGGAGTGATGGAACAGCGTGAGCTCTGCCAAGCTCTCCTTTCAGAAGCAGCTGTGGGAGACAAAGACCAAAACATCGCCTCGACTCTCGGAGGAGCGAGCTCTGCCGATTGGACACTGAGCTTCAGATGGAACATTTTTAGTTCTTCTCTCACTTGGGAGCGGGAATCGGGGGGGGGGGGGCGGGGGGGGAAACAACACTGATCGTTTACATGAGCACACTTCAATGGCGGATAATTTCGTATGCATATTGAAAGGTTATTCAGCCTCAAAAAATTGGAGTGGATCTAAAAAATGCATGAATTACGGGAAATGTCATGAAGTGTGATTTTATCGGAGGTCGAGGCACTCAACCTTTTTTTTTTTTTTTTTTTGGGGTGAACTGTGTTGCTCCCTCCTCCTGCTGTTCTCTCCTCCTCGCACTAGAAAAAGGCCCCGCAAGGTCAAAAGAAAGGCCAGTTAAGTTCCCCGACGAAAGCACTTGAAGGGAAGGTCGTCATCTGATTTATATTTCGGCCGCAGCTCCGCAGAGCTGCCAAACGGGTAACTACATACAAAAAAAGGCATTTGGAAGCCGGCCAGCAGGGGAGAGAATGGGGGAGTGTGTCAGAGTGGCCGCCGTCAGCAAGGATGTTCACGGATCTAAGGATTTGACATTCACATTTAAAGATGTTATCATCACGGATATATTATCAGCGTAAATCTGAGAAGAGACACATAGACACACACACACACACACACACAGACACACAGACACACAGACACACAGACACACGCACACGCGCACGCGCACGCACGCACGTCTGCACAGACACACACTAACGTGTGCATGTGAGCTAAACCACATGATCACGGAGCCGAACTGACAACACTTTTAGGGAGATGCTAAGATAATTCCCGTAACCGCTAGCGAGCTAACAGCGCGCAATGGTGTGAGTAAGTGTTGACCGCTCCAGTCTGGCGTGATTGTGTGTGTGCTGACACGTGCATTAGGCATGATGAGTTTGGGGTTGCCTGGGCTAACACACATTAGCATTACTGCAGGCTAACACACAGCTGGAGCGCTGGGCTGTGGGTTGGCAGGGCCGACCGGCCCTCTGGAACGCCACATTTCAGAGGGTTGTGTGTGTTTGGCCCAGCTGCCTGCCTGGCGGAGCACACGGACTGCGGTGCTCCTGAGACCCAGCAGAAGACAGACCCAGTAAACACACAGGCCAGTTAACACAGCAGGACAACCACAAACAGTAAACTCACTCTACCACAACTCTATGAAACACATCATATAGAAAACAAATCAGTGAAACAGGGACATGCTATTTCCTATAAAGTAAAAAAGCATGCACGTAGGCACGCACGCACGCACGCACAGTCAAGAGTAGAAGGCTGCATCATTTAGCCTGGTTCAGGGCTGACCACTCAGACTGCAGTAGAGGAGGTCAAGCTTCTGCCCTCTGAGTCAGGCAGGGAGTAGCACCAGCAAACTCTCACACACACACAAACAAACACACACACACACACACACACACACACACACACACACACACACACACACACACACACACACACACACACACACACACACACACACACACACACGTACAAACAAACACACACAAACACGCACACACACACACACATGACTGGAGCAAGTCCTCACAAACAGGCTGTCAGCCCGATTACCTCCCTGACTGCTATAGTGAAAGCGAATCTGAAGGCTGAAAATTACTGTGATGATACAAGTTAGGTGACTGGCATTAACCCTTTGTGTGTGCAGTTGGGAGATGACAGAGTGGAGGGAAGGACACAGACAGTAACATGTTGACAGTGCCAAAAAGCAGTAGTCAAAACCAGACTGTAGCTCTTCAAATACTCAGCATGACGCTTCATTCAACTGTTTGGAAAGCTACACATGATTAATAGCCTAATGTATCCTCATTTATCTTATTCATCATATGCCTGCTTTATTATGAATGCCCTCTCATGGAACCCACACAGCGAGAGGGTTTAGAAATAAATGTCAAGAAATGGAAGTATAAGTCTCTTTTTTTGACGCAGGCACTTTTTCTTTTCTTTTATGTTGCATTGTCAAAATAGGAAGCAGAGAATGCTGTGTCTGTAGAGCCAACGATGAAGGCTTGGCTTTGACCACCAGATTGGAACAATGCACATGAAAGATAAAGCCAATGTTCAAATCACCAAACAAACCCAAGATTCTAGCTGTCGTACACACGCACACTGTTGATCCGTTTTTGCAGTTCATTATGTACACAAAGCGGTCCTCTAATTAAACATAATTAACGACTACGTTTATGAATCCTTCTAGTCGTGTTATGTAAGTAAAGAATCGGTTCCAGGCACACGCATGGCTTCACGGCGTAAGACTGTTATTTCGTCCAGTATTAGTGTTCTAATCCCAATAATCCTTGGGCATGAACATACCAACACACAAACAAACACACACACCACGGGCGCCCCTTGCCAGCAGAGCCAGCCATTGGAAATAAAGGGCCCAGAGCCCTCCCTGGTAGGGCTGATCTGTCTCTGCCCGTCCAGCTGGAAGACAGCGATGATAGGACCCGGCAGGAGGCGTATCGAAAAACAGTTTGAGGCTGCCCTCCAGTAATGAAGGAGGGGAAGAGAGCCATCCTTCCGGTTCACTCTCGATCAAAAATAATTACCCGGGGATAGGATTTGGGAACCCCATGTAGGGTTCAAAGTTAGCCAACCTGGAGCCAGCGTCTGACAGGGAGTCCTGCTGCGCTGGTCAATGTGGCCCTGATCAAAAGGTAAAGCTGGGACACGAGAGGTGGCTCAGGCTCCTGATGATCTACCATAGTTTCAAACCCAGCAGGCTCCGTTTACCCTTCGGACCTGCAGGATCACTTGGGATCCGGCCCACACTTACACTTCAGAGAGGGAGCCTTATTCTAATCATCAGGTCCCGCTGAGTGTGTGATTCAAGTGTTTGTGATCACCATGCACGCTCCCGCTCTCTCCTTCTCTCTCTCTTTTTCTCTCAGTCTTTCTCTTTCTCTCTCTCCCTCTCTGTGTCTATCTACCATCTGTCCTTCTCTCTCTTTCTTTCTTAGTCTCTCTCTCTCTCGAAAGAGCTGGATGAGCCACAGATAAACGGGCCAGCATCGGAACGCTCTAAATGGAAGAAAGATGGAAACCGACAGAACTCCAGTCCACACACCTGCCCTCTTTGGCACTGCACGCACAGAGAGAGAGAGAGAGAGAGAGTATTCTCTTCATCTTCAAGCTAGATTTACACAAAGCTCATAACTCAAATAACCACAACTGATTAAAACTGATACGCTGCTATACACTGTAAATGGGGGAGTGGTGGAGGCACTAAATCATTTCAACTCCCACCTCCTCGACCTCCTCCTCCTCCTCCTCCTCCTCTTCCCTTCCTGATAGCCTTTGTTCTCATGATTTTAGTTTCCTAAGCACTGACATCATGGGCCAGAGAAAAGACCTTCCCCTCCCATATTCCATGAAATAAAGCTTCATTCCATTCCAACACGCCACCGTGACCCAAAAAAAAGGCATACATAATTTGTTTCCTCAACATCAAGATAGACAAATACATCAATATTTCAAATACCTCCCCCTCCCTCGTCTCAACCCACAACATCCTGCCACCAGGGACTGTGGAATGTGTGGAATCTGCAGGTGTGTCTTCAAACAATCTCCCGAGCGGCCCATTGGGTCTATTAGCCACAGAGGCTGTCTGGCTGGGGCTCTCATTTATAGATGTATTCATTTGAAACAGCTCTACCTTTGACCATCTGCTTCACCTCGTCAGTCACCTCGTCCTATTAAAAGGTGTGCTCACGTCAGATCTGGAGTTCGTGCAATGGGAGAATGCAAATTTGGGAATGTTCACTCCTCTCTCTACAGTAGGCCTTTCCTTTAGCGTTTCCGTGACGGTACGGTCCCTATGCTGACCTGAGGTGTTATAAAAGTTCATAAAAGAGCATATTTGATGGTGCCCTTTGATGATGCCCCCCCCGCCCTTTTTACCCCTGACTGTGCCAACTCACTGAACTGAGTGGCACAATAGGACCATGCACCTTCCTCAAAAGAGCATAGCCAACATGTGACCTGTTTGCTAGTGTGCACTGTGTTGTTGTTTTTTCAGTTGTGATTTCATTTAATACTCTAATTCAACAGACTCCCAACACCCATACTGTACAAGTCGGGTAAATAAGGAGTGAATCCTTGTTGTGACATAAACTCACTTCAGTAAATCATGTTGGTGATATATCTTCACTCAAAACACTGGCCTCTTTTCCCCTGACACAGTTCTACCTGGGATGCAATGTGGTAACTGACACACACACACACACACACACACACACACACACACACACACACACACACACACTTGTCTCTCGTGTAAGGGTAGTCACTGCGTTAAATGTGAAATACCTCTGAGGCTTCATTAGGCCTTTGCATCAAACCACAGTATAGACAGGGACCCACTGTACCTTTCCATGCAAGGAGAAGAGGAAAAACAACAAGGACATTTACCCAGTGCTTTTAACAGGGCTGCTGTGCGTGGGAGGTAGTCATCCCAGGGGGGCAAGCGCAAGTTTGTGTACTTGGATGTGTCGCAGGAGAAGACTGCTGTACAGGTAGACCAATGGGACTGTGCTTAGTCAGCGTGCACTGTGTACAGTCAGGAGTTTCCTCTAAAGCTGCAGCTTAAAGCTGCCATCAGCCGCCTTGGAATAGGAATAAAGCATTCTGATAACGCCACCTCGCTGTTAAAAGGATAGGAGGGTAAAATATGCAGGACACTGCAAAAAAAAAAAAAAGAATATATATATATATATACCAAAGGCATAAAAATGGTCTCTCAAGGCCCAGGTGTACGGCAGGAAGGCAGGCAGGCAGCCACCACACAATGTGTTCATTTTGAAGCTTGCAGTTTTTACCTTCCTTCTTTACAGCTGGTGCTCAGCGTGGTAAAACTCGAGTCGTTTCCTAAAGCGCTCCAGCAAAGGAATGTTGAGTGTTGACAACCCTCTGTTAGGGAAAGCTGTCTGATGATCAAATAAAAAACTACCAAGCCATTCTGCTCAGCCCACACTTAATAGTAGTGGTATTGGGGGGGGGAGAGAGAGAGAGAGAGAGGTTTCACGTCTCTTGAAAAGCCTGTCAGATGTGAGCTGAAATATGACACCGTAATTTTGTTTCTCATTTGGCTCTCCAGTGGCAGTGGAGGTGGCGGTGGCGGGGGCGACGCTGAGCCTGTCACTCAGCGGCCAGCGTTTGCCTTTGTGGCCCTCGACACCACTCTCAAAATATCACCCGTCACCGGCAGCCCCTCTCTAAACACACGCGCTCTCCGCAGAGAGGGAAAAACACACACTTTCGGGGGGGCGGGGGGGGGGGGGGGCAAAACAGCCGTTTTCAGGGGGATGTATTAATTTCAGAGCATGATCTTGGCAACTGCCTCCCTCGTTTAAACATCACAAGTGGCCCCAGAGTGGAAAGTTATTAGCGCCCCCGGGCCTGTGCTTACAGGTTAATGCACTAGCATTCATGGCTTGGAAATCTCATATATCTGTGGAGATAGGCCTTTTTAAGGCCTATAATCGCTCCCTGTGCCTCGTTCTATGGGTGAGCATTCCCCCCACCAAGGCTACACAGCGCAGATTGGAGTTTGCCCAGCCGTTTAGGTGCAGGGGGGGGGGGGGGGGGTATAGATGCTGAGTGGTAAATGAGTTCTGACAGCTCCTTTGACGACGTGCTCAAACCGTGGGCCACCTGAATAGGTGTTATAGCCTCCCCGCCTCACACATCCATTTCCTCCTTCCTGTCACAATGGCACAGGAGAGATTGCTGCCTGCTCCCTTTACCAGATTTACCCTCGGACGAGCAGCTGCTGGGAATCCCATCCAATCACGGTCAATCTTCTTTAAACAGATCGTTCTTTAAGCAGCACAACTGGGGCCTCTTAAGTTCCACCAGCCAATGACCCAATGAGTCCCTGCTAACGCAATCAAGGCAATCCCAGCTTATCCTGGGGGGGGGAGCACAAAACTAGCTGAGATGCGGGAGAAGTAAAAGTCAATTCTCTTGGGTGTTTAAACAGTGCCCTATTGGAAACACTGGCCAAGCCGGTGGGCAAATGAAGGTCAAGAGAGGATATTAAATCATTTGTCTAACTGGGCTCTTCCCTCTGTTTGGGCCCCTGCAGCAGTAGCTTTATGGCCAGTTCATTTCCATTGCTCTCCGAGGCTCTCAGCCTCTAACTACAAGTGACTGCCAGGGAGATTAAAGCGTCTCAGTAAAGCCCTACTGCAGGGCACGTCTCATATCAACCTGGAGCTGGTGTTGCTGCTATGATCGACAAGTACCCCAGCTCTGACCATCACTTATTGATACACCACGGGGATGGGCACACGCGTTTGATACCATTCCTCATTCCGATCCATGCGTTACAATGAGCCTTGTCCTCTGATTTCTACCTCCACCCAGCCTCCCCTGGTGGGCCCTGGTCCTGGACCGTAACTGTACCTGATAGTCCTAAAGGGACTAGACGTCTCACAGCCGTCCGACACAGACACTCAATAGGAGAATATAGAGGCCACACAGGGAAATGTCAGAATCACAGGTGGTGGGAGCGAGATGTGGGTGCGAGATGTGAGAGCGAGATGTGAGAGCGAGATGTGGGGTATGGAAATCTGATGCAAATGTCCACCTGCAGCAATGAGCGAGTGGAGTGAAACCCTGTGATATCTCAGAACAGAGAGAGAGAGAGAGAGAGAGAGAGAGAGAGAGAGAACACAGCAGAGACACAGCTGTCATCTGTTGAAGAGAATAGCCCCACAACATCAAAGCCCTTCGGATTAGCTTTAAGGATAACAGCATTTCATATTTCACTCTCAATACAGAAATGACGACACGATCTCGGTAAGAAAATTGCACAATGACATGTTGCTATTTCATCATCCGTATTTCATCATTTCGTCAACAAACAATAGCCCCTAACAAAAAGAAATAATCAAAAAAAGTCAAAATCAAAACAAAGACTTTCTTCCATTGCTGGTTCTTCATATTTACTGGTCGCAATGAGGGATTCCAAATGTGTGTGTTAGCGTCCGCCGTGGCAGGAAGCTGTGGCGTGCCCTAATGGGCATCAGCACGGCTTTTTATTTCGTACGCCTGAAAAACTCCCGAATCGTGATTAGATGTAAGCGCTCGGGCAGGTATGCTAAATGAACTAATATGAAGTCCTGGCTGCAGCAGTTGCGGACGGTCACGCACTCTTATTTCTTTCCTGCCGTTTACAAAAATCTCAATGCACACAAAATGTCAGCCATGATATTAGATTACCGGCAGTCGCAGAGCAAATTTCCTGTCGCTAACCAAAGCATCCTTTCCTCATTCTTTTATCCTTTCATTTTCTTTCTCATCTGCTACCTCTGAGAGGAAGTGGGTGAGAAGGCGTAGTCCTAGCCCAGAGGGCCCGGGATGGCACACACACCACACCCTGCGCACGGGTGTGTCCTGTCCACCCAGAGCTTTCTCTTTCTCTCTCTCTCTCTCACGTTCTCTGCCTCGTCCTCTCACTCTGCCTCTGCCTCTCCGCCTCTCTATCTCTCTCTCTCTCTCTTTCTCTCTCTCTTTCCCTCTCTCTTTCTCTCTCTCTTTCCCTCTCTCTCTACCCATCTCCTCAATCCTAGTCCTAGTCCTAGTCCCTGTCCTTGGAGTGGGACTACCATAGAGAAGGTCCAGCCTCAGTACCAGTAACCCCAGGGTGTGGTGTGGTGGCCCCTGCTACCCCATCAGCTCAGTGGCAGTGAGCAGGTTAAGAGTCCTCCTCCTCCTCCAGTAGCTGGCTCCCACCCAGTGGGACATGGGAACCGGGGCAGAGGAGGCATAAAGGGGTGATTGTGGAGGCCCACTGGCTTGGAAACAACTGCTGGGCCTGATGAAACCCAAACCCCCGGCTACTGGCCGGCACAGCAAAGGGCCCGGCCCCCCGTGAACGAGAGGAGAGCTGGGGGGGGGGGGGGACAAAGCAGGCAGGAGTTGTTTCAGCTTAGCCAAATAAGGGCACTTTGTTTTGGAGACTCATTCAAAGCCGATTACAATAAACCAATGACTAAGCATAAGTCATCCCAACTAATTAGGCCGTTGACTGTGTTTAGGGGCTCTTTTCTTGCCTGGACGGGATTCAACTGTTATGTCACGCTCACATTCAATATGAGGGGGGGGTCACACACGCTCTCTTATTTAATCAAGGTCCCCCCCCCCTATATAGGACACCTGACAGGTGTACTATACACTCACTGGCCACTTTATTAGGTACACCTTGCTAGTACTGGGTTGGACCCCCTTTTGTAGCCCATCTGCTTCAAGGTTCGACGTGTTGTGCGTTCAGAGATGGTCTTCTGCATACCTTGGTTGTAACGAGTGGTTATTTGAGTTACTGTTGCCTTTCTATCATCTCGAACCAGTCTGGCCATTCTCCTCTGACCTCTGGCATCAACAAGGCATTTTCGCCCAGAGAACTGCCGCTCATTGGATATTTTCTCTTTTTCTGACCATTCTCTGTAAACCCAAGAGATGGTTGTGCGTGAAAATCCCAGTCGATCAGCAGTTTCTGAAATACTCAGACCAGCCCGCCTGGCACCAACAACCATGCCACGTTCAAAGTCACTTATATCACCTTTCTTCCCCATTCTGATGCTCGGTTTGAACTTCAGCAGGTCGTCTTGACCATGTCTACATGCCTAAATGCATTGAGTTGTTGCCATGTGATTGGCTGATTAGATATTTGCGTTACCGAGCAGGTGAACAGGTGTACCTAATAAAGTGGCCGGTGAGTGTATGCCTTGAATTGTAAGAACTATTCAAAACGCAATGATCTGAATGTCTCTCAAACAATGGTATTATAGAGTAATGATTGGCCTATATTCAACCAACCATACACTCTTCCACAAGATACCTCATACCCCATTTCCAACCCCTTATCTGGACTCAATGGATCACTCCCACAAAAAACACACACACACACACACACACACACACACACACACACACACACACACACACACACACACACACACACACACACACACACACACACACATGAACAGCCTGGGAGGCTGGTGGAGGTAGACATCGCAGGACGGGCTCATTGTAATAAATGGAATGGAATGAAGAACAGGTGTGTTTGATACCGTTCCTCATTCCGTTCCACGCATTAAAATGAGCTCGTCCTCCGATGTCTACCTCCTAGGGTACAGTACGTACAGAGCAGTATACTGTACCGTCCCAGACGTAGAAGTAGAAATGTGCTCAATCAGAGGAACAAGAGAAGGCAGGAGGCATTCATTCAAAGGTATTGGGGATGCATGTGAATCAAGTCTTGACACGCTACTGTACTGTACCACCACCCTATTCATCCACCCTGCCGCTGTCACATTAGCCACAGACACCCAATGTACTGGAGGCAAGTCTTCCTCTGAAGTTGTGCTGGCTTCTTTCGGTGCACTTTGCTAATGATGACAGGTGGGAGAGTGGAGAGAGACTGATGTGTATGGGAGCTGTCAGCCCCCTTCTCCCCCCCCCCCCCCCTCCCCCTCCCCCCCAGCGTACATCATCTCTCTCTCTGTATCCCACACTGTCAGAGGCTGAGAGAGAGAGAGAGAGAGAGAGAGAGAGAGGAGGAGAGAGAGAGAGAGAGAGAGAGAGAGACGGCTTCTGAGAACTCCGAGAGATCCTGTGTGACCCCACTGTGACCACGCCACCTGTTTCCCCCTCCTGATCCCTCCGACAACCGCCACCTCTGCAGCCCGCATCCTGCTAATTGGCCTATGTCGTCTGGCCCAGAACACACACACACACACACACACGTAGGCACACACATACACCACCTAGCGCATACACACAGACACACACACACACACACGTCACCTTAAACACACACACAGACACACACACGCACACACACACAGACAGACACACAGGGCCGCACCCAAAGAGCCTTCCGCAGGTAGCAGTGTGTTCACCTGAGTCCCTAAGATGCAGTGGTTGTGCTGGTGACTGTGCTCACTAAAGCATTCTAAACATGTACATCCCAGACATCAGAATGACGAGCCCTGCTGCCACAACCCCCCCCCCCCCCCCCCCCCTCTCCCCCCCACCCCCCCGCCACCGCCACCGCCATCCTTCTTTCGAGGAGAAACTAAATGAATTGGTTTTTCCCTTCTCCGAGCGGCGACTCCTCGGAGCGGTGCGCGTGGGGCGATAATGGCGGGTTGCATGGGACAGCCAGGTTATTTAATAAGCGTCTGGATGCGTGTGACAGAGGGGATGCAGAGAGACGCGGCCCGGCAGCCACTTCCTGCTGCTACACACCCAGCCTGGTGAGCTCACAACACCTCACTACTCTGATTTCCTCCCCGTCTTAGACAGGCACACACACACACACACACACATACACACATACACACATACACACATACACGCAAGCACACACACACATACACACATACACACATTCACGCAAGCACACACACAAATACAAGCACACACACACACGTAGGCAGACACACACGCAGACACACACGCAGACACACGTAGGCACACATACACACACACACGTAGGCAGACACACGCAGACACACACGCAGACACACGTAGGCACACACACACGCAGACACACGTAGGCACACACACACGCAGACACACGTAGGCACACACACACACACGCAGACACACGTAGGCACAAACATACGCAGACACACGTAGACACACACACACACACACACACACGTAGGCGCACACACACACACACACACACACACACACGTAGGCACACACACACACACACACGTAGGCACACACACACACACAGGCTCTCTCAATCAGACTGATTTGTTTGTCTCCTCACAAGTGCGAGAATTCCTTAAGGAGAAAAAAAGAAACTGTATAATCAAGTCAATCAAGTCATTCAATCAAGTCGAAATTTGTGTTGAGCCCTTTTCAGTCACGTTGATTACAGCGCTGAATATTTACGTGCTGCTCGAGCAATGGCTTCACTCCCGACTTCCTCTACTTGTGAGTCATTTTTATTGTGGAATAACATTTAAGCTCGTGCCAAGGCCTTTCACTCCCCATATCCGGCTGCTGAATTACAACTGACCATAATTACCATAAGACTGTGTGTAACAGAAATATACAGGGAGGCCATTTTAGAAGGGCTTCATTTTCCTATGAAAGAGACTCTCTAAAAACAAGAATACACAAAGAGAGATTGAATGACCGGTCCAATACACTTTATCAAAAAGGGTCCTTCCACGACCTACAAATACAGATTGTGTTAAAAGAGCTGTCCTGTAGAGAAGACATGGGTCCCTTTTTACAGTTTCTTTCTTCTTCTATGGGGCTCAATGACAATCGTCAAGGCCAAGTGCTGATATGGTAAAAGGGAACATCCTTGTACAGAAGGGGTGACCTTCAGCTGGTATCTAATAGGACAGAGGAAATGGGTGTGAGTGCATTGCGGCTGAAGTGCTGCCAGTGACCTTCCTCCTCCAGCGTCTCTGGCTTTGTGTTGGCGTGCGCGCCCTCCCCGCCAACACAAGGCTAGCGATGAGACCACAGGCAGGGACGAGTAGCACCACACTGACATGTGTCTCCTGTTACTGCCAAACCACACAAGGGAGGAACCACCAACACCACCACCACCACCACCACCAAAAAAAAACAAAAAAAAAAAATTTCTTACCTTCCCGAACTGTTCAAAATACTGCTTCACATCTTCCACTTGTGTGTTGGCTGACAATCCGCCCACAAATATTTTCTTTGTTCTTGTGACCATCTGGAAAGAAAGAGAAAGGGGGAGAGAGAGAGAGAGAGAGAGAGAGAGGGGAGGGGGAGAGAGAGAGAGAGAGAGAGAGAGAGATCAGTGATCAAGCTTCAAAAGCATCACAACACCTTTAATGTGAGTCCAAACATAAGATCAGCAGTACACTGGCCCCTGGATAGGGGATGAAAGAGAGGGAGGGGGAGGGGGAGAGGGAGAGAGAGAGAGAGCAGGAAAAAAGACAAGGGGCCTCCCTATTCTTGGGGAGAGTAATGTGTATGAGGGAAGGTCCTGTGAACAGAGGTACTTTCTTCATTCATTCTTCTACAGCTTCAGCTGCATGTCCATGTAGCATTACATAATATAAAAATATATGCTATTTAGCTGACGCTTTTATCCAAACACTTTTTCAGCACATATGGTCCCAGCGGGTACATGTAGCAGTAGTGACGTATCAGCCTCACACACACGTTCATCTCCTGTTAGGATTCCACCCGAAGTACTCAAATATAGTCACATTCTGTAATGACCCATTCTACGAATACGCAAATAGTGAATTTTTCAGCTTGCATGTTTAAACTATGCCATTCCAATGGCACTTTAACAGCCACCGCCATGTCTATTCAAAACTAATTCCCTTTAAAGAGTCGGAAAACAAAGAGTGTAGCACAATTAAAGACCTCCATTCCATCGTTTTAAGTCCCTGACATGTTTATTTTTTGCTCCACAAAACATTCAGGTACTCTACATTTGCTCTGAAACACAACACTTAAGACAACAACAAAGAAATCATTTATTATTTTTCAAAACACAATTAGCTACTGCTGGAGGAAGGAATCTGGAGTGCATTAAAGCCTCAATTAATTCCAAAGCAGCGTAAATATTAAGGGATTATTACCCACAACATCAAAAAGGGCAACATCGCTCAGCTAAGTGCATCTGCAGCAGAGTGTGTGCTGTGCATTTCGAGGCCCGAAGATTTCAAAGAGTCAAAATAACACCAACTGTTCACCAGCAACACACCTCCTCAGACAAAGACTACACACACACAGACACACACACACACACACACACACACACACACACACACACACAAGCATAGGCTGGCCTGTCTTTTTTCGCCTTCCGGCCATTTGCATGGGAAGTCATCCCATTTGTGTGACACCCGGTCACCATGCAAATGTGGAGGCGCGTGCTGCATTAGCCTGGCTCTGGCCGGGCAACGCAGCTGCATCCTCACCCCTCTCTCCTCCTCACTCCCCCTCCTCCCCCCCATCCACCCGACTCCCCCAAGGCCACCCCCCCCCCCCCCCCCCGAACCTCCAGGGTTATCAGCCCGGCCGTCGCCGCCGGCAACCACAGCCACGGCAGCTGGGTGATAAAAAGGCTGTGTGGGTATTTATCAACATCACTCACTGTTATCACTGTTATCACTGGCGATCTCGGTAATAGAAACACAAGCCAGTGTTCATCTCTGCTGGCCCCCTACATCTTTTACAGCTGTTTCACCTGCTTCCCTTGATAGATAATCTGACTGTCTTCCCCCAGACATTGTAAGTCATTTTCAGCACTGGTGGCCCCCCCCCTCCCACTCCCCTACCCCACCCCATCCCACTCCCCTACCCCACCCCCCCTCCCCCACCCCCCACATACCCCTACCCTGGTCTCTGTCTGTAGCCAGTTAAGTTTTTAGCGCTGTCTTTATACTTTCTGACAGGGCTGCCCAAAGGCTGATGGGATTTCTCGAGGCCTGGAACAACGCAATTACTTTCTCTATTTCTCTCTCCATGGTGACAACAGACAACAGGCCTCCCCTCGCTTCTCCCTGTCTCTCTCTCTCCTCTCTAGGGAAATGGCTGCAGAGTGTTTGGTGTTTCACTGAGTGAGAGTGGTAAAGGAAGGGACGTGTGTGTTCGTGAGAGAGAGTGTGTGTGTGTGTGTGTGTGTGTGTGTGTGTGTGTGTGTGTGTGTGTGTGTGTGTGTGTGTGTGTGTGTGTGTCAGAGCAAACAAGGTAGTTGCTGGGGGGGGGGGAATAAAAATAAAAATCTGCATGAAGCAGGACCCCTAGTGTTCACAGTCTGTGGTTAGGGGAGGCTGGCGAGACCTCGGGGGGTGTTCCCTGTCCATAGGGCTCAATGTCAACACACACAACATCTCCTGCATAGCCCTGCAGACTAGTCCACATCTAGGGAGAGGGTGCAGAAGAGGAGAAGGAAGAGGAGGAGGAGGAGGAGGAGGAGGCGCTGCTGCTGAGGAGGAGGAGGACGACAGGCTTCCTCCAAGGGCACGCTTCCCTGCTATCATCAAAGTCTCTCCACGCTCTCTCCCTCTCTCCCTCTCTCCCTCTCTCCCTCTCTCCATGCCTTACTGTACCAGCTATGATCTCATGTGTGATTAGCTTATTTCAAAAGGGGCCGGTCCTAATCTAACGAGCTGCAGTGATTTTGGGTGGGGGGGGGGGGGGGGGTGTAGTGTGTGTACTGCCCCGCCTCCTCCTCCTCTTCCTCCTCCTCCTCCTCCTCTCCCATCCAGTCAGCCCTGTGATTGAGGGGCTGGTGGACGTGACGGAGAGAGAGTCGCAGCCCGCCTTAATAACGTGTTTTAAAACACGAGAGCGGAGCCGCTGTTTGGTACCGCTCGGGGATTTGTAGATCCAGCCGCCTGCAGTTAATCTGGCAGGCTCTCATTATTTGTGCAAATTTGAGGAGTTCTATCTGCGGCACTGAACGGCGAGGAGGGAGACTCGGTAGCAGGACTGCAATGAGATATCAGTGTTATGAAGATGTATACAGGAACGAGTCGGCAAAGACAACCCAGAGCAATTATATTCCCTACTTCCAGCTGAAACGAGGAAGAGTGGGAAGATAAATATAGTGCACAGCCAAGGAAACCAAGAGTGGCAGCACAAAAGAGCAGAGAAAATAACATAATATATGTACAGTATGCATATATTAGATTCCGACTTTTTACACCCACAGAACGAAACAAAGACTTACTCTGAAGTACACAGGTTTCTTTTTCGCCCTAATAGCTTTAACTTTCAGTCGGAGGCCACCTCTGAGAGAGACACAGAGAGGAGCTACTGTACAAGACTTCTTTCTTTATGTCACCTGCAAAGCTGTGATAAAGGTAGAATGAAAAATGCAATGGAGAAGAGACAGAGAGAAGGGACGACACCTCTGTTTGGGGAGAGAGAGAGAGGACCAGGTCCCTTTAGAGTTCTCCCTGAGAATGTCGTCCACATGTCCCGCCATATTGATCGATAGGAGCCCACACAGGGAAGCATGCAGGGTCACTGCCTCTCCCCCCAAGGCCAAGGTTTAACCCTCCCCTTCCCTGACAAGCAAAAACCCAACTGTCAATCAAGTGAGTACACCAAGGCACCACAACACAAGGTTCCAAGTTCCATATTATTCCATTGAATAGAAATCTTAAAGGTATTCAAAAATAGCAAAGAGAAATCGCGCAGGAATGACCCTGACAGACCTTAGACATCGTAAATACTTTTGTTTTGTTTTATTTCATTGCGAAAATTTGAATGAACAAAGCCTTTGTATCAGTGGTCAAGGTCAACTATCTTTGACGCTAGGCTAGGATAACATAAGCAGGATGGTGCCAGAAGATACAAGTAGCCACTCAGACTCTGAGGAGAACCAACCAGACAGTGAGAGGTTAAATCTAGGAGACCACTCTACCCCCCCCCCCTCCCTCCCTACCTACCCCTCTCTACATTCTCTCCATCAAACCTCTTCTATCCATAAAACCCTCTCAGCCTGAGCTTAGCATCAACGCGCACCACTTGATTTCTTCATGCTCCTGATTCACCGCAACCCTATTTGTTGACAACTAAAATGAGGGTACTTGTCTTGTAACAAGCAATCCAGGCTAAAGCCTTGGCTTGATAGGAAAGCTTATCCCCCCCACCCCCACCCCCCTCCCTAATCACAGCTGTCTACTGGCCACATTGATTTCCAAAGCTAGCTGATTACTCGGCGACAATAAACTGCAATACCGTAGGAGCCGAACCCCCCCCCCACCCCCCCAACCCCCCTCTCGCCAGCCCATGCATGCGCCCACCCCAGCCACCTCTCACCCCCGTAGCTAAGATCATATATCCTGCTCTGATTACAGGGTGTAAGCCCTCATCATAGTCCCTGCCTTTGACTGGGCCACAAACATCAGGAGAAATCAGTCCGGGGGAGGTTTACGTGTCATTTCTCATGACAAGAGATAAACACACAGAGGAATAAGCATAAGCCCATAGCAGTTTGTTTTGCATGGGCTACAATTCCTATAATTCGAACAAGGATGGGGGGTAAAATGACTGGCATTCAGATGCCGACTCTAGCCTTGTTCCACCGAACACAGAGAGCATCTGTCAATGCAGCGTAGCATGATCAAAGGCCCCAGCCTTGGGCACAGAGACTCCTCGCTCTATTACATGGCCCAGCCCAGGTAAACACTGCATCTGTTCATCAACATCACTGGAGCTGAATTACACACAGAGCACATAAAATGAACATCAATAAAATTACAGCCTTGTGTATTTATGAGGCTGAGGGAGAGAGCGAGAGAGAGAGAGAGAGCCAGAGAGCCAGAGAGTAAGAAAGACACAAGGAGAGAGAAAGAGAGAGATGGGGCCAAGCACCGTCAGTGTGATACTGTCATACGTGCCGCATTCCGTCACCTCATCTAGGAGGTGAGGTTGAGGGGCCACTGCTCTCCTCGCCCTTTTAAGAACTGGTCCAATCTCAGCTCTAGTGTGCATAAATAGCTCCCTAATTGCTAATTACAATACAATTAGGGCTGAGGAGATGAGAGGGGGAAAGATGCTTAGTGCAAATGCGGAGTGACAGGCCCAAGCATTCTAGCCCGGGATTACACCAGCCATTTGCACAAGGACAGCAAACAAGTGGTGCCACAGGGAGCCTGTAGGCCGGGAGGCTGTCAAGCGCAGGTCCCCGGCTAATGAAAGGCCTGGCTCCAACTAGCAAAGACCTTTTCGAGCCCCTGCTGCAATCAGCAATCTCGATGGGTAAAGCTTCAGGGCAGCAGCGGCAGCGGCGGCAGCCCCCGCATCAAACTGCAACGCTGTAACAATTCATTCGGCGGGCATGTTCCAAATGGTGATTTTAAATAAAGCGAAGGAGCGAGCGAGCGAGGCTGACGGTGGGTGAAGCCGTTTGTTCACAGGAAACCCAAGGAGAGGAGACAGGGAGCTGTGTTGAGACCGAGGGTGACATTGTGATTTAGTGCTTCAGAGGGGCCCGTTCTGTGTACAATGGCACCGGTGAAACAGTAACATTCCCCCCCACCCCCCCACCCCCTCCTCCCACCCCCCACCCCCCACCCCCCACACACACATACACACCCCCTGAACACGGTGAGGTACAGCCCAGGTCTCCCTTTTATCTGAAGGATTAGGTGTAGTTTCACACTCTGCCGGTATAGTTATGAAGATTGATAGGCGCAGCTTATGGCTGATTATAGGGCCCTGGAGATGCATAGGCGGATACTCAATGTGCACATTCACACTGCATTCCAATGAGCCCCATCTGTGATCAGAGGCAGTAGCAGGCACGCGCCGCAAATCAAGAATACATTCTGCACCACAATAACAGGCTAAATAAGAGAAATGGCCAAATCCAGAAGTGCTCTTGAGAGCTCTTCTGAAATATGACTATTATGCTAATGAGATGCTTGCTTGCGGGCAAATCTGGAATACTTGAGCAAGGGGAGTTATAAGCATTTAACAAATTACCTAGACAATTATGCTGGGAGCAGTAAGTGACTGTGATATCTGCAACAATAACTCTTTTTATGGGGTTATGCCAGTTTGGAAAGAGCGATGCGTCACGTCGCTTCTGGAGGAGGAATAGGAGAATAGCCTGCTTTTCATGGAGTGACTGAAATGAAATGAATCCCTTTATGATGATTGTTGGTGCACTTAAAAAAATGCATAACCCAAAACATAAGCTGCTGTTCCTCCGAAACGGGTGTGTGATCCATCCAGGCTGTCCTGAACAAAGCCTCAGCTAGCCCCTGGTAGAAACTGTAGGCTAGCTAAGAGAGATAGCACACTGAGAGAGAGCACCATTGTCAGTGCCCCCGGTCCCCTCTCCCACCCCTCTCCCACCCCTCTCCCAGTCTGCCGTGTCAGAGGCAGTGTCAGGGACGGTTGTCAGGCACTCATGCGAGCCACAGAGGCCACAAGGCTGGGGGATTTGGACACAAAACTCCAATAGCGCCTCTGTAAGGATCAGTGTCCTGGAACCACGGCAGCTTGTAGGGACCTGAGAATTCAGGCACCGCCGCGCCTGCGGGAGGTTGACACTCGTCAGCCACGGCAGCCAGGGAAAGACGCCTCAGCCATCGCAGCATAGCTTGATTAGCTTGACTGCCTTCTGTTATCAACAGGCCTATTATCTACAGGCCTAAGCAGCGCGGCTCGACGTGTCTTCCTGCCGCCCGGTTCCATCGCTGACATGAGTAGGAGGCGCCATCAGAGAATATTGAGTGATTTCCATACACGAGACAGAGAGGAGTGACCAAGGAGTACAGGTGCCCTGCCCCCAGACAAGAGACCTCCACTGGCCCCGTGTCCCGCCCCCCCACCCCCGTTGCGGGCCATATTCCAGGGGGCAGTGGGGTAGCTGTGCTGCCCGGAGAGGGGGCCCGTGGCTACACCCTGCTCCAACCTCTCTGGCAGGAAGCTAAAGCCTGTTAGCATGACAGAGAGGAGAGAGGCTGGCTGGATCACGGGGGTCCTACAGCTCTGACTGACCTCCGCTTTAATTGGGATTTTGTTCCAGAGGACCTCCATCCCTCACAGTAAACCCGCCTGTCAATCTGCTGCCCTCCTCCTCCTCCTCTCCCCCCCCCCCCCCCATCCCCTCCTCCTCCCCCCTCCTGGCCCTGTGCCATTCTGACTGAGGGCGGGCCTGGCCTGGCCTGGCCTGCAGAGAGGGCCACCCAGCAGCACTGGGCTCTCTTTAACAAGACACAGGAGCAGAGAGGAGCGGAGCCATAGCTGCCCAGATCCTTCGTCTACCTGTGGGAGGGTGTGGGAGGACTTAGGGATAGAGAGAGAGAGAGAGAGAGAGAGAGAGAGAGAGAGAGAAACCAGCGATTAAACTGCCCCATTTTTGCTTAGAGGAACAAGCACAAGCGAAATGTAATATTTCACAGAAACAAGAGCTTTCGTACAAAAGCAACTTGATTTCCCGGTAGATCATTTCTGAGTTATGGCTAGGTGCAGGAGAGCATGATCGAATCAATTTCATCACGAACCAGCATTTAACATGGCACAATTAGCCAGCGCTTTGGCAAAATATTCTTCTATAATGCCGACAGCGGTGTAACATAAACGCTGCCGCCACCACCGCCAGCGTCACGTTCCGACTGCTTCACTTCTCAGAGAGCTGCAGTGGGAGGATGATGTTCTCTCATGTGTCCCTCATATGACATTGATAGGATAGAACGTTTATTTCCCGAACAACCCTCTTGCCTTAGCACTGTTGCTAAGCAGTAAAAAAATCAACAACCAGGGGATTAACTTCCAATTACGACAACGGTTCTTGTGACAACCCCCCCCCCCCCCCCCCCTCTCCTCTCCTCTCCTCTCCTCTCCTCCCTTCCCCTCCCCCTCCCCTCCGCTCCTCTCAACCCCCCCCCCCCCCCCCCCCGCACCCCCCCCCCCACCCCAGGATGAAGCTGTGCAGCTAAGCAAGAAGCAGTGCAGCTGCTCTGCCTCTGGGGGACCAGGACAGATGAGCAACAACGCTACAGCAACAGCAGGAGCAAGAGGCAGGAGCAGCCGAGAGTGGAGCCAGGAACTCTCTCTCTGTTCTCTGTTCTCTGTTCTCTCTCTATGCCTTACTTCTCATCCCTCGCTCTCTCTCTTGCTTCTCTTCTCATTCTCTCTCTCTCTCTCTCTCTTGCTTCTCTTCTCATTCTCTCTCTCTCTCTCTCTTGCTTCTCTTCTCATTCTCTCTCTCTGTCCCTCTTTCTGCCTCTCTGTCTCTGTCTCTCTTTCTTTCTGTCTCTCTTCTTGTCTCTCTCTCTCTCTCTCTCTCTCTCTCTCTCTCTCTCTGCCTTTCTTTCATTCTACCGCAATCAATCAATACATGGCTGTTAAGGTAATGTCACTGGGGTATGTCTAGCACATTTCCACTCCACATCCTTCCAAACAGGTGACCCAGGTATATCCCCTGAGGTCACCCTTATCCGTGGTCATTGAACATTCACTTCTCTGCAACACGTACACAACAAAAAAGGAGGCAATGATCAAACCGACAGAGAGAGAGAGAGAGAGAGAGAGAGAGAGAGAGAGAGAAGCACTCAACGAAGACAGTGAGAAGAGAGAGGTAATGTTAAGTACCTATAATTTAAATGCCACCATAAAGAACTGTTGACTTTTATGTAAGTAACCATTTGGAAAGAACGGGATAAATCACTTTTACAGTAGGAATGGCTTCTCCTCCATTACGGGAACAGTCTGGCTGTTTTTACAGCGGGTAATATTTTACATTAACAATCGCCTTTCCTGCAAAGTGTCTTATCTCCTTATTGTTCCTCGGTCATATCATTGCAGCCTGAACACAGCGCTGAAGTCACCCAGCAGACAAGGGTTGCGGTCCACTTAATTGAAATGATTAACGTTCATCACTTAGAGTGTGTGTGTGTGCGGAATGACTTGAAAACCTCAGCTTTTCCCATTCTCATCCATTTTCAGGGGAGGATTTCGGAGAGCATAAAAACACTCACGTTTTTTTTTTTTTTTTTTGGTCATGCTTGGCGGGGCCCCTAGAACGGAGTGGAATAATTCACAGCTCTTAGCATGCTCAGTAGAGCTCAGCCGCACGGCTCAGGCCCGGCTAAATGAAAGGCCTCATTCTCAACGGTGGGGAATGGCTCCCAGGCAGGGCTGACCACAGAGCAGCACAGAACTAGGACACACACTCACTTGTCCTGCAGCACAGTCATTCAGCAGCAGCAGGTATAGGCTACTGTATGAACCAATAAGAGGGAACCTGATTACCCTACTATTTGGACTGGTTCCACTGGCCTGTCTGTCTGTCTGTCTGTCTGTCTGTCTGTCTGTCTGTCTGTTCTGTGTGCCCATGCCTATTGAAGACAGCAGAAACATTTAGTAATTTTTATTCAACTCTTGAATCTAGTGCGAGGTATCTGGTCACTGTAATTACCACAGAAGCTTGAGTGATTTGAGGTATTTCTAATGAGTGAATGTCAAACATACCAGTCTGTTTGGTATGATAGCGAGACACTATCTCACAGCACCTCATTCCAGTAAGCTGGAGAATATGTACAGGAGGAGTTAGAGTACCCAATTAGTGAGGTAATATCCTATCCTTATTCTGACCTTAGAAAAATCCAATAGAATCTTCAACACTATATAAAGCCACAAGGCTTCGTGTTGTCCTCGATGCGCTCATTTACTTCTGACTGGAGGTGATGGTGGTGGTGGGGAGGGGAGGGGAGGGGGGGAGGCAGAGCTAGGAGGAGGGTAGAAATAAAATCTGGCTTTTGTGCGATAGAGGATATTTTGTGCTCTCATCTTTGGAATTAGAAAAACAGCTTGTGGCTAGTTGAAGCCTCAGCTGCAGTGGAAATAGGCCCTCGCTGCTTCGCTCTCCCCGCCAATCCACTTCACATCCCCAAATCTCCCCATCTCTGCCCCTGAGCACCGTCAGAAACAAACACAAGCCTCCTCCTCCTCCTCCCCCCCCCCCCTCCTCCCGCTCGCTTGTGTGTTTCTTCACTTCATTTCGGGGTGTCATTTCCTCCAAGGAAGAAGAGTCCTTTTGAAATATTCATCCTCTTTAAAGTGCCATGCCACATTCTCCATGCTATCGTCTTTGATGAACACTAATCCTTTACCGATTATCAGCTTCAGTTTTTGGGAGCAGTACCTACAGCACGGTCGCAGAGATGAAGCAGTAAAACAGTGGCCATGTGAGAAGCAGCCGCGGTGAAAGGCCTGCTGAGTTTCCAGGCACGGCGCAGCACTAGCATTAGTGTGGTGGAAGTGGACACGTAAGCTGTGCTCCACTGCGGTCAAATGGTCTCTCCACAAACCAGCCCCTGACCGCGCCGCCAGGCCACTTTCCCAGTGTGCCCTACTCCCCCGCCCCAATCCCCCCCCCCCCCCCTTCTTCTCCTCCACCCCGTCTGCCACCACCAACACTGTAATTTACTCTCTCTACCCAGTGCTTAGTAACAGGCCTGACCCCCACGGCTCCATCCGTCAGTTACTGCTCCCCTCAACCTGGGAGCCAATGAAACCTGTCCATTGTGTGGGTAGCAGAGCAAACTGCTTCACCTGGCTCCTGCTGGGAGATCTGGCTGCACTGCCTTCCAGAGAGCAGGACCCATAAACACACAGTCACAGCCTCACAGCCTCACAGCCTCACAGTCGGGCCAGCCCCCCCTCTCTCCCTCTCCCTCGCCCTCTTTCTCTCTCTCTCTAGCCTGGACAACAGCAGCTCAGAAAAGGCCTCCAGTGAAGGCCAACACTGGCAGTTAGCCCTCTTATGGAAAATACATGTTACAGTTACTTAGACTAGAGTAGTGATTAACCCGTAGGAGACCTATACTATATATAAATATGTACAAACTAATGAGTAGGAATAAGTAGATTTACATTAAATTGCCCCTATACCTGTGTAATAACTCTGTAATTACTCTAGGGTGAATAGGGACTAAGAGTACAAAGCACTTAACTTAATATACCAAGCACTTAACTAAAATACTATGTAACAGCATGTAAATACAATGTAATGACTACTACATGAGTCATTGCAGCGTCATTACACAGGTATAGGCACACTTAATATTCAGTGTTACAGTGGATTTATACATTGAATATTCAATTAGAGATATTCATACTGTTAGGGTTAGGGTTATGTCCACATTGCTTTTATGCATGTTGAACTGTTGTAGTACAAAGGCCATACAGAGGCCTGGGGTATTTGGTATTTGGTATTCACCCGTGATTTCTCCAAATACTTGAATCAACCCAGCTCCCCCTAACCAACCACAACCTCTGACAATGTTCTGGAGCTCATTAACATCTGTCCCTCAGTGATATCGGGCAGGAAACAGGAAGAAGAAGAAGAAAAGAAAAAAGAAAGACATCAATTGAACGCTGAAAAAAAAAACTTCAACTCAAACAGAGCGCTCAGCTTAAGTCTTTAATTAATAAAAAAAAAAAAAAAAAAAAAAAAAAAGAAAGTGAGTCACGTGAGGTGGCAGGTTTACAGTGTCAACAGCGCGTAGGACTGGCGTGCTCAGATAACGCTTGTTCAAACCCATTTGGAGTGCGGCTGAGAGTGAGCCTTCGCCACCCCTGCTACACCTCCCTGTGGTATAAACCAACATGCCTAATGGCAACCATTACAGCAACAGAGAGGCCCTCTCTCAGTCTTGGATTACTGCTCTCTATAATTACACCAGGGGTGAATGCGTTAGGAAGGGAGGTTTGGAGTGGCACGGGTGCAATATTTGGTTGAATGATTTGAGGAGCTTCCAACACATCCCCTAGTCGCGTTGGCGCGGGCCAACTCATCACACACCCATGGACTGAGGAGAATCATCCAGTCCTCTGTAACACACCGTACAACGCACGCGTGTGTGTGTGTGTGTGTGTGTGTGTGTGTGTACACAAACACAGCCCAGCTCAACCTGTAGTCAGCTCTAGGCTGGTTAGGGGACCCTCACACAGGGCCGGGGGAAGCAAGCTCATACACAGAGTGCATTCGGTTCTACATGAAAACCCCTCTTTTCCATGAGCAGATCCTCTTTTGTTCTGCATAAATGCCAATTACCTAATTCTCTCTAGCATGCAAATCAGATTAGATGAGGGCACGGGAGATCGCCCATACAGCTCTGTGCAGTGCAGCCTTCCAAAGCCACAAGAAAGGGTACCTTTTTTTGGGACAACTCACCACACATAACAATTTAATCAAGCTCTTATTGAAAAGGCGCCAAACTGATTTCCTTTTTTTTTTCCCCCATCCAAAGCCCTACAATAGTAATAATGACAATAATAATCACTTACTCCTTCTGAACATCACCTTCCCTGCCAAGGGCTATCTGACATTCATGTCAAAATAATTGTCTATTTTCCTAATAGAAATCCCATTCATTATATTCTTCTTTATATTCTTCTGTGAATATGAAATATCAGAGGGGGGGGGGGGGGGGGGGGGAGGCCAGGCTGTTTGCTGATGGAGGAGATGAGTAAAAAGGGCAGGCAGTGCATAAACACCAAAACTGCACACGAGCATCCCTGCCCACACGCTTCACCTTCATATCCCCCCCATCTCTCTCTCTCCCTCCCTCTCTCTTTCCTTCTCTCCTTTTCTCAATTGTTGGGAACACGACTCCTCTCCTCCTCCTCCTCCTCCTCTCCTCTGTCCTCCACTCGCTTCGTCCTCAAAAAGGATGGGAATCTAGATATTCTCCTCCAATTAGGTTTTTCAGTAGGACACGAGTGGAGGACGGAGAAGAGGACGCCAGGAGTTGTGTTTCTAACAATTGAGAAAAAAAGACTTTAGTCTCTGTCTCTGTCTCTGTCTCTGTCTCTCTCTCTCTCTCTCTCTCTCTCGTTCCGTCTATCTCCACCGTCCTAACGAGAAGGGCAAACAAGAAGTAGCCTGACAAGCCCTGGACCTTGTCCCAATGTAAACTTTGAGGATGGAGGGATGGAGGGAGGGATGGAGGGAGGGGGGGGGGGTTAGAAGAGAGAGAAGAAAGAGGATGTTGCGACTGCAATGCGTTTCTTCGACATGTTGTCAGCCGGTGTCAAGAGTGGACGTGCTCCGAAAGGCCGGGGCCGGCGAACAATAAATGTTATATTTTGCATTAATGCATGGCGGAGTCTAAGCCTGCATTCCTTCAGGCTCCGCTTTTCTGTTTTTTTTTTGTATGAGTATTAAAGAGCACACTGTGCCAATGACATTACCAAAGTCAGACTTGAAATTCAGTTTCCATCTGAGGAACACGCCAGCCTCTAAATAAATAAATATCTATATTATGTGGAGAGAAATAAATAAATAAATAAAGAAGTGGCGATGACTCCCTGCTGAGGGTGACGCGAGGGGGGAGCGCTTAACTTCCATCAAGGTTATTTAGCATAATTCATCCAGTTTGGCCATTTCAAGCAGAAAATAGCCTGTACACGGAGAGCCACGGGAACACTGGCCGTTTTCTATGTTACGCTTATCATCCGCAATTCTAATGCCTTTAACCCTTTGAGCGACAACACAGATTGAGTGCGTGAGGATGAACCCTGAACGCTCGATGCTGCTATCAGCACTGAACAGGACTTGCTGAGCTGCAGGTGTAGCCCTGCTCTGTGTACACTACGACAGGCAGACGCACCCTCTCCTGTAGCCACACGCAGGCTTCCTGTTGGCTGCAGGCACACCTGGGCTGTATGCAGAGGGTAAACATCCTCTCCAGACCAACCTGTACTTCCCCTAAGGCTTAAGCTGCCTTATCAGGGCTAGAACCTCAGCAGTGCGTGTGTGTGTGTGTGTGTCTGTGTGTGTGTGTGTGTGTGTGTGTGTGTGTGTATGTGTGAGTGTGTGTGTGTGTGAGTGTGTGTGTCTGTGTGACCATGCAGTGTTCCGCTGGCGGCACTGCTCTCTGATGGCTCTGATGCGCTCGCCAGCATCCAGGTACCCCTGACGGGCCACCATACGAGTCACTGTGCCCCCGTCTGCCCCCCCCCTCCCCCGGTCCCCGGGTCACAGACATCTGGCCCACAGGGTCAAGGCCACACTGGGGAAGAGCATCAGCTCCAGGGACAGTCATAGAGGTCCCAGCCTGGCCATGTCTGAGAATGTTAATCACCCCCTCCCTCCTCCAGGCTGGTTGGGGCTAACTGGGAGGAAGCACACAGAGAAAGAGAATCTGCAAGGTGACAGCATGTCTGTGTGTGTCCCTACTACCAGTTCACCAGTGCTCTCAGTAATACACTGCTCTGAACCCAGGCCTTAGGAGCCTCTCCCCCCCCCTCCCCCATCAAGGGATGTCAAGCCCTGCAGCAAATATTGCTTTTTCTTTTCATAACCCCTCACAGTGTGTGTACTTGTCACTTATCAATATGGGAATATTGGATGGATGGTGTACCGTATATACAGACAGCCAGCAGGGTCCATGCAGCACAGGGGGAGCCAATACCATGGGCCACATGGCCACTTCTGTCAATACTCGCAGGCCCCCAGTACCAACCACACCATGGCAGAAGCCATAAACACTCCACGGAGACAACAAGATTACCGGGTCTCTACCACGCCGCTTGTTGACGTCTTAAACAACCCACAAAGTCCCAAGATGAAACGGTAGAAAATCCTTATGAATCATTCATGTCATACTACGATATTTCTGTGGTGACTGAAATACGGCAGATAGCAGCTGTATATTTGAGGCTTCAGGTGATGATTTCACGAGAGTGTTAGAATAGACTGGGGGTCCGGGGGTGGGGGTGGGGGTGGGGTGGGATTTGCTTGGTTCAAGAAAAGCCCCTAGGACGGTGAGGCTCTGACAGGAATCCCTTTCACTTGGCACATTCTAACGCTGCAAACGTGTGTTAAAACGTGTTAAAAACAAACTGAAGCCAGCATGACTCGTCAACATCTCCCCGCTCAACACGTCCCCTCGGACCCCACCGCTATCTCTCTCCTTCATATGGTAATATCCTAATCAAGCCAAACAATCCCCCAAAAAAACTTTCCAGCCGCATATTATGTTTTTCCAAACAATACATTTCTCTACGAGAGATAAAAGCATCAGGAGTTGCACCAGAGACAACTAAGGCCAAACGACGCCACAAATATACCCCCCCCCAAAAAAAGAGAAAAGAGAGAGGGAGAGTTGGGGGAATGGTAGGATAATGCTCGCATAAACACAACTCTTTGTGACTGGGAAACCCAGACTGAGACTCCTTCTCATCTAAGCCCGGTTTGCCCCCGCTGAGAGAGGGACTTCCAACACCTTCGGCTGCAATATAAATGTTAATAGAGTTCAGGGAAAGAAAACCAAGCGTAAACAAACAAATGCGGTATTCCATGCTTTGGGGGCCGGCAGGAGGGCCCCTGCCATCGAGTGGGAGTGTGTGTGTGTGTATGTGTAGAGGGTGTGGAAGAGGATGAAGTGAGGAGAGAGGGGGAAGATTGTGCTTCTCTCGCACACTCAGTGTGAGCTCTGCTCTAGCGGGGGGATTCAGCAGACGAGAGTCTATCCCCCCCTCAAAGGCTCCAGCCTCCAGTCTGAACACCAGACAGATCCTTCCCTTTCCATCCAGTAAAGCAGAGAGCTTTTGGGGGATGAGAGCCGCGCCAAATGGGACTCTCTGGGAGAAGCCATCTGAATGGTCCCACTGTCAGTACGCTGTTAAAGGGGCAATCTGGGATTCAAACAACAACAACAACAACAACAACAACAACAAAGCGGTCACCCCCGCCATTTTTCTTTGGTAAACAGCTGATGGGTAAGACCGTTGAATTGAGGTATTTAAGGGGGAAATTCTTCAAGAATCAACGTCTGTAGTATATAATACATTTAAAAAGTCCCAAAATGGATGTACCAGCCACAGATTGCCCTTTCAATGATGCGTGACTTAATGACCTTGCCTATTACATCACGCGAGTCTCATTTGATATTATGCGTTCGTCTGTTCAACCATTGAATAACAGAACTTGGGTGGGTGTTACATTGAGTAGTGCCTTAGTGACCTGTGTATCTCTCTGGACAGGTCAGCATGACACCCCCCACCATGCACAGATCTACTAGCATTCCTCTAACTACAGTCATTGTGAGCCTGATAATACAATCATCTATCCTGTTGATATATTACTCTACTATTTATGACACAGTGATTCTACCAGTGAGTGTTCAGGCCTGGTCTTTTCCAGGTCTTAACTGCGGGGGAGGACAGAGAGAGAGAGAGGCTGACGTGAACAGGGGGAGAGTGAGGCAGAATAAACACGCCCATCTTCATTCTGAGCACACACAGGCAGCAGGAGCTCTGCGTCCTGACTTGTTCAAAGGGTTGGCAACCTTCAGACCAATTAGACATCATAGGGCAGCCTGTGCAGCAGCCTCCGCTGTGCCCAGCTTTCATATAAACGGCTTCCCATGCATTTTTAATCAGCTATAATTTAAGGATTTAAATAAAGATCAAATTCTTCCGGCAGCACCCCAGAGAGGTGTGTGTGTGTCTCTGTGTGTGTGTGTGTGTGTGTGTGTGTGTGTGTATGTATGTCTGTGTGTGTGTGTGTGTGTGTGTGTGTGTGTGTGTGTGTGTGTGTACTGTATGTGTGTGTTGGGGTGAGGAGGAGGAGGAGGAGGAGGAGGGGGGGGGGGGGGGGGGGGGGGGTCTCTCTCACTACAGCTGCCAGTGTTGTGCACTGAGGCACACAGAGTTCTGTAACCCAGAGCTGCATCTCCAGTCTGGCTACTGGGAACACGAAGAGAGAGAGAGAGAAAGAGAGAGGGAGAGAGGGAGAGGGAAAGAGAGAGAAAGAGAGAGAAAGGGAAAGAGGTAAAGAGGGAGAGGGAGAGCGGGAGAGGGAAAGAGAGAGAAAGAGGGAGAGGGAGAGAGGGAGAGGGAAAGAGAGAGAAAGGGAAAGAGGGAGAGAGGGAAAGAGGTAAAGAGGGAGAGGGAGAGCGGGAGAGGGAAAGAGAGAGAAAGAGGGAGAGGGAGAGAGGGAGAGGGAAAGAGGGAGAGAGAGAGAGAGAGAGAGATATCCGTGTGGGATTCATTGACAGGTGTAATTAATGAGGTCATATTTGGGGTTGGCAGTTCCCCTGGATATCCGATTCCTGCCGATCGGAAGTGCACACACCTGCAGCTTTCACAGTGGGGGGGACAGGAGGGGAGGGGGGACAGGAAGACACATCCCTAACCCTCCACAAAGGGTCAGCCAGCACTCAAAGCTTAAAGGGGGGGGGGGGGAGCTAATATAATGCCTTACATACAACACCACCCATTATCTTGTACCCCCAACCGGAGATTCCATTTCTCATGACAGAATGATTACAGAGGTTGTACACGTGACTTCCATGTCTAAGTGACAACGTGATGGTCTACGTGTGTGTGCATCAGGCTCACACATAGCATATTAACATATGGGTTATGAAAGGTGTTATGTAATGTAAAAACACTCCCCCTCCCCCTCCCCCTCCACCTCCCCCTCCGCCTCCGCCGCGACAGTTGTGTTCCTCAGTCATGTAAAGTGCACGATGAGCGGCCATTTGCACTTCATGGATTACCTCAGCGGTGGAGAGAAAGAAAACGCCTCTTAAAGGTTAACACCAAATGTCAACTTTCCATAAAAGCTGTGAGTACTGTACGTGGCTAACTGTGATAACCCCCCCCAAGCCTGGTGACTTCTACTGAGAGGAGCTGGCCAGGCAGGAAGGCAGGCAGGCAGGCAGGTAGGCAGGCAGGCAGGAAGGCAGGCAGGCAGGCAAGGCAGGCAAAGCAGGCAAGCAGGCTCATCATGCTCCCCCAGCATCTGATCCAGTCAACTCTCGCTGTTCAGTCTTCCAAAGCCCAGTGTGGCCTACTGACTATTCACTGGGCCCTAATCTCATCCCGTGTATGCGTGTGTGTGAGTGTGCACGTGTGCGTGTGTGTGTGTGTGTGTGTGTGAAACCACAACATTTCCTCCACATCGACTCTGACGCCTTCCTCCGAGTCGCCCTGCCCTTGTCCCTAACCTCGGGGTGGAGAGTATTTATCACCTGTAAACCAGTGGGAAAACAGCCGTGGTCGCGCTTCACCGGAGCCCTCTCAGTCATCACTAATGTGTGAAAATATGTATTCAGGACAAAGAGTCCAACCCTTCCCTGGGGGGACCCTGTCAGAACCTCCATCGTTCCTTCTCACATGGAAAAAGTGCTCATGCAGTCTGCCAAACCCTAATTATGGCCTCGGCTCCTGCCTCCTTGGGCGTCCCTGGGCCTGCCGTGGAGTCACACACACACACACACACACACACACACACACACACACACACACACACACACACACACATACACAGAGATAGACACACACACACACACACACACACACACACACCCTCCCTCCTGCCATGCAGAGGAGAGAAGGCAGGCGGCCCCTCAACTCAACTGTCAACTTGCCCTGAAAACAAAGGAAGCCTTGGCCATGGTCTTGTTATCGATCACCACTGTCAGGCTTGCATAAATAGCTCTTAATAAATGGGCACATGCGGAGCAGAGCGGCGGTGCTCTCTGAGAGCTTTCAGCGTGGCCGAGGCCACAGCACTCAGGCACCCCTGGGCCTTCCTTCTCTGGCCCTCCCCCCGCCCCCGCACCCCCCTCCCCCCATCCCCTCCTCCCCTCTGCACTGCTCTTTTTGTTGTTTTGCATTTCTGCCTTTCTCAGCATAAAGCCAGAGGTGAAATAGTATACCCCAGAACACATAGCACCCCCGTGGGGACGCACACACACACGCATACACACATACTGTACACACGGCTCACACACACACACACACACAGGGCTCACACACACACACGCATGCATGCATGCACGCACGCACACACACAGACACACAGACACACACAGACACACACAGACACACACACACACCCCTACACATCTGAATGAGAGTAAAAAAAAAAAGCATCTTAGGCAGTGCCCTGAAGACATGAGCTTAAATGGGGCTGATTTATTTTATATTTGTTAATTTTTGCATGTGACAGGTGACTCCTCAGCCCGAAGACCTTGGGCGTCGTGTCCAGAGCTGTCTTTAGAGACATGGGTTTATGTTTGGCAGACCCCCCCCCCCCTCCCCCCTACAACTCCACCCCCCTCTTGCACGGTGTCCTCTCTGCTTCAGAAACCCCCGAGTCAGTTATAAAAATAACATTCATAACACAACCACGCTGCAGCCATTACCCACTAGAAGTCACCTGCACCACACTGCCATTAATCAAGGCTGCTGCACTGTATGTAAGGAAGGCTGCCCCCGGACACACATACACACTCTCTCTCTCTCTCTCTCTCTCTCTCTCTCTCTCACACGCTCTCTCTCTCACACGCTCTCTCTCTCACACGCTCTCTCTTTCACACATGCTCTCTCTCTCTCTCTCTCCCCCCCCCCCCCCCTTCTCTCAGGTCCTGACTACGTGGCATTCGCCTCTGCGTGATGAAACACCGCCGTCCGACACAATCACACACACTAAGTGCTTTCATTTTCTTAACATGGCTTTCGCTTGGCGTCCATGCTCCCTGCAGCTCCACACTCCGTCTCCAGGAGCAACGAGCTCTGAAATGGGCCCGGCGCTATGTTACGGCCTTGTCACCTGACAGAGCCTCAGTGTCATTGGCTGCCACTGAACGCTGCTGCATACGGTCAAGCCCAGCCGAACACAACACATCAACCACAGGGCTTCAGACTGTGTAAGAAGACAGGCCAGACCTTACCATCACAAGCCACCCCACAGCCTGTCACTGGCATCACACACAGCCTACAGGACCCACACACACACACACACACACACACACACACACACACACACACACACACACACACACACACACACACACAAATACTTCACTGGGAAAACCCAGCAAGGTTAGAATGCCCTTCTGACAAGAGGTAGCCTTGACATGAACATCATGTACGGAAATCATACCAGTCATGGCTGGAGATAGAAAAGATCCTAATAGAGATCACATTCAAAACAGCTGGCCCAGCCAATCCTAATAAAGATATTTGGTCGGAATGATACTGTAGGACAACCTCACCTTCACACCTGCATCAGTGCACACTGAAGCTTCCCCTGCAGCTCTCCCTCTCTCTCTCTCTCGCTCTCTCTCTCTCTCCTTATATAGACCAATCTCTCATTCTCTGAGAAAGGGGCTGCTTGAACCTGTCGACCATGTCCAGGTTATTAATAGACGATTGCTAGCTATTGTCCATAGTTGGTGAAAGAAGAGGGAAAATTAGCCACCTCCAACCCAATGTGACATGACACCCTGGCAAATCAACCAGCACAAAACACACACACACACACACGTCTGAGCTGACTAGTCTATAAAAGCCCTTAGCTATTATTACATTGCAGGAAGAAAGAAAAAAAATCAATTGGAGCAACACATCAAATATGTTGTGTTATGTGTGTGCTCGATATATTGGTATTGCTAAAGTTGAGTTGAAGCCCAAAGGCCAGAGATGCAGGCAGGCTTTAACTCTGTCCATAGGTCAGGGATGGGGGAAGGGTTCAGAGAACTGTAGCAACAGTATGCTAGTCTGCTGGGGTGTACATGCAAAGGGATAGTGGCATAGACAGATAGTATGATTATGATGTTAGCTCAGCTGTGGGGAAGAGGCAAATGGGAGCTGTAAACTAACAGGGAGCGGGAATTACGTTGGCCGAGCCTGTGAGACTCGTTAAACAACCCTGAGCCGTGCTCGTAGGTGGGAGCGGTACACGCCTTCCCAGGTTGGACACAAGAGAGAGAGACTATTTTCCTCTATTCTTCCCTGTATTCATCTCCAGCTGAAAAGCAGCTCCCGGAACGTGCTAGAAAGTGGGTTTCTGAAGTGAATAATGAGAGCAAGCGAAGCGGCGCGGCGTCCGTTCGGAACGTGTCCCAGTGTCCGTTTCTTCAGGTGCTGTTGTTGCTGCTACCACTGCTGTTGCTGTGTGTGTTTTATGTCTCTGTGAGAGTGAATCATTCATAGGCAGCGAGTGGCGTTAACATATGAATGCATCTCTCTATGCTGGCACACAGTGGCAGCATCACCCACAACAGCACTTCTAAATATAACTCTTTTTCCATGCGTAGCCCGAGCACGGAGCAGGGGCAGGAGCAGGGGCAGGAGGAGGGACAGGAGCAGGGACAGGGTGCCTGGGGGGGGAAACTTTCCACCCTGCTACAGTTCAGCGAGCGAGGTTGGACCTGGGGGGCCACGTCACAGGGACTGGACGTCCTCCCATTGCCCAGACCCAAAAATAACATTGTGTCATCAACACATTGAGGCCCAACAAGCACGCGTAATACGTGCGTGTCTGTTCATACGTACACAAGCACCATGAGGGGCTGAGGACACGACTCCAAGATCGACAAGGAAACCACTTTTCACCGGCGCTGTGATATTTCGAGGGCTTCCGTTAGGGTCAGATCACTCTCACATTGACAGCAGGTAATTTTTTTTCCAGCCACCGGAAAGTTCTAAAGCCTCATAACTAATGTGAGACACACGGTATGAGGACATGTGCGGGAGGTAATCGCGAGCGGTGTGAGAGTGAGTGGAAGATAGTCAGTGAGGGACAAAGGCAGCCTCTTATTATTACAGCTACATTACTGCCTCCTCACTTTCCTGGAGGAAATGATCGGAGGAAAAGTAATTTCTCTCCCCTTTTTAAATATGCAACGGTTGCATCAGGCTTGTCCAAATGCCAGGGGCCGATGACCTCAGCTTAGCGAGTGCGAGGAGCGTGCAGTAATTGCGTACGGTCGATGGAAACAGGGCTGTCAATCAGCTGTTAACTTATTTAATAATAAAAAAATATTTTTTGACTGCATCTCTCTCAACAGGTCCTCACTGCCTCGAGCTAAAGTAAGGGAAGAAGATCATACAGCACCCATAATGTCTACGACAGCTCCTAAAAGCACTTTAGCATATCTTAAGAGGGAGAGAGAAGGATCACAGTAATGATGTGAAATAGGGCTCAGAGGAGACCTTTAATGTGAGAGTTCCCTCCATACACAGCTGCACTTGAGAGAGAGAGACAGAGAACATGGAGATGGGAGAGAGAGAGAGAGAGAGAGAGAGAGAGAGAGAGAGAGAGATAAAGAGGTTGTAGAGAAGAAAGAGAAACTGTGCCGATGAAAGAACAAGGGAAGAGGTATAGACAGAACGTGTGGGAGTGAGTGAGAATGAGAGTTAGAGAGAGAAATAGGGGGGGAAGAGGATGGGGGGGGGGGGGGGGGTTCCAGAGGTCTGTGAGCATGAACAGATGCAGATCAATGTTAATGACACTCATCTGTGACCTGCCCCCCACAGCCAATTCTCCACCAATCCCTGTGAGGCCTGCTGAGGGTGGCAGAGCACAGCCCACTGCAGCAGTTAAAGGCCCATTCCTTAAATAACAATTAACTGGGCCATTTAAAAACATCATCCTGCCCACACGCTCAATTACCACAGCCCACTTTTGCACTTTTCCCCCCCATTGTGTCCCAGAATAGCCCGCCATTCAATTCGCTCTCAAGCTGCGTTGGTGATGACTGCGTCACGCTAGGGTCCTCGTGCTATTTTTCTCAGCGGAAGAGACTTAACAGCTTTAGGGATCAGATATTAAATGCGTCTCTTTCAAGGGGTCTAAATGGATGTAATTACTCACTGCTTTTTTTGTTTCCAGGACATGAAGGACTGAATGCATCTGTCTCAAAGCAAATGATGTTGCACAGAACGCGCTGTCATCATTTGAATGACTGTATTTTGGCAAATCTCTTTCCCCAGGAAGAAAAGCCTCTGATTTTGGTGGCAGGTTAGACAGTCCTAGGGAGAATGTGATGGTGTTGGTGGCTGTTCAGACAGCCCTAGGGAGACTCTGATGGTGTTGGTGGCTGGTTAGACAGTCCTAGGGAGACTCTGATGGTGTTGGTGGCTGGTTAGACAGCCCTAGGGAGACTCTGATGGTGTTGGTGGCTGGTTAGACAGTCCTAGGGAGACTGAATTATTGAACATTTCGGTTGTGTAACGGAGACGTACAAATACCACTTTGCGTCTCTATTTTCAGTCTTGCAAAAAAAAAAAAAGAATCCAGTTGAAAAAGCAGTAAAGGGAGGGGGGAAAAACCTATATCATGAATTATGCTCAGTATTCAGAGGAGATCTGTGCATGTTATAGAGAATCAACAACACAACAGAAAAAAATGGTTTTAACCAAACTTCTGTCTCACAACGACAAACACAATGACCTAAAAATAACTCTTATCTTTCAGCAGTCATTATCATTGGAAACACTTCAGAAAACAGCGGCCCAAGTTGTGCAGAAATAAACATGCCAAATGGTGAGGAAGGAAGAGGAAAAAGATAACACCAACCCAGTGAAAATAGGGGACTGTGTTGTTTACGTGTGGAGGGACAATGAGGGACTTTGAAGCACTGAGATCACTCAGTAGCACACATGTACAGTATGCATGTGTGTGTGTCAGAGTGTGTGTGTGTCGGTGTGTGTGTGTGTGTGTGTGTGTGTGTGTGTGTGTGTGTGTGTGTGTGTGTGTCAGTGTGTGTGTCGGTGTGTGTGTTTGTTTCACGAGTCCTGCGGCAGCCCTTTCATAACCTGACTCTGGTATTTCACTCACCCATAAGTAGAGTAAATCACTGCATTCGTCGCGAGAGTATAACATCTAAAGCAGCTGGCAGTTGGAGGAGCAGAAGAGTGGCCTTCTGACCCCCCCCCCCCACACGCACACCCCCCCTACCCACCCACCCAGCCTTCAGAACACACATTTCAGCTCTTTAAATGGAATTGCGCTTGAGGTTGCTGAACATACTGAAAATCAGTGCAATCAACACCCATCAAAATGATTACATGCAGGCAAATTACAGGGTTTGCAATGCAAAAACTTCTGAACAAACTTGTTTGCTACCCGCCTACCATCAATAATTAAAAAAAAGAAAACTGGGACTCAACTGGGAGCTCAAATCAGGTATCTAATTCTAGATGATTGCTGGGCTTCGCCTGACCCCAATCAGCACTGTGAGCTGTGTCTTGGAGACCTGTAACCTGAAGCTTGGCCATTAATTGGCTGGTTGCACTGTGTTTAAGGTCTGCAAATGACCCCTGAGATCCAGTTTCTTGAGCCTGGCAGCAAACAGGGGCAGCAGTGCTCACAGCTAAAAGCCCAGCCCACAGCTTTGCAGAATAACAATCATCATGTAGAGACAACAATCTGCCATATTTTATATTTTTTTTATAAACAGTACAGTACAGTACTTTCAAGTGAAAAAGCAAGCCCCTTAAAGGACTTAAACAGAGTCCTTTCCAACAGTATATTCTAGTCAAGGCAGACCCTCAGTATATAAGAGCTAGACTGGGAGAGAGAGGCAGCAGTGAGGGCTGGTGGGTGGGCAGGGGGAACTCTAGACCGAAGGTTCAAATAACACATTCACACCACAGGTGGTGTTCTGCTGCGGTGCACCCCGGGATGCTCTCTGCAGCATGGATAAGGGCATCTGTCATGTAAATGAATCATTTTGGGCAGAGCTAATGAAACAGAAAGGGAACTGGAGTACAGTGAATAGCAGGTTCAGACAGGAGGTAGGAAATAGGGCAGTTCTGCAAAAGAAATAAGAAGAACTGCCTCATAAGAGCTGTGACATTCACTTCAGAATGTTTCATAAAGCTCAACGTAGGTTGTTTTTTTTTGTTTGTTTTTTATTACACAGAAAACTGCACCTGTTAAAAGTAAAAATGAAACTCATAGAAAAATGAAGAAAAGTCGATTTCGTCAAATGTCCCCCCCCAAAAAAAGATTGATTCTACTGCGTAGCAGCCACAAAATGTTCCTGACCTGAGCATGTGGACGGCACATGCGCGTGAGTGAGTGAGATGAGCCAGAGTGAGGGTACAGCCAGTTCCCAGCCTGGTCTCCTCTCGTCTCCTCTCCTCTCTCTCCCTCACCGGGGGCTCGCCTCGCTGGCCTGTCACGGGGAACAGCTGGAGCTCTGGGCTCGACTAATCAAACCTGATGAATGTGGGCCGGCTTTAATCTTCCTGGCGGATCCTGATTGAAGGAGAGGCTCTGGCAGTGCCTGCTTTGAAGTGGGTTACTTCCATTAGCTCTCCCCGCTCTGATCGAACAGGCAAGGACAGAAAGCCTTGCCACTCCCCTCAGCCAGACACCCCCATCTCCACTCAAATATAACTTTCAGAAAGGGATCAATAAGAGAAATAGCTCTAGTGAATCTTGTCTGTCCCCCCTGGACTGCTGCACCTCCACGAACTTCAAGAGGCTGTCGTGACTTTGATCCAGGGGACTGTAACAACTACAGTAGCGCACGCACACACACACACACACACACACACACACACACACACACACACACATCTCCTATCCCCTCCCCTAGACTAGAAGTCAATGCTGCATGAAAAACAACAGTTATCTAACCCCCCCGACCTGATCATTTCGTTCCCTGTTTGTATTCAAACCATAAAGAGAACGGCAGCCAGATAGCCCAGCTCAGTAAACAGAGACGGTGGCACATTTTCTCATTACTGAGGAGCATGGGGGGGGGGGGGGGGGGGTGAAGGCGTATAAATTAGGACGCAAAACTGCAAGGTAAGCAAACTAACCAGGTCATCCCCAGTGTTTGGAGCCCGCTGACAGGTGTTGATATTCCCCACAAGGCTTTGAATTCCAATATTACAGCCCTCAACAACCAAAACAGGATAGAATTATACATCCAACCCGAGACTCACCACTCCCGATACCATTGGAAAAAAAACATGCGCACGAGAGGCCAGTTTACCCTGGTAAATAAAACGCTCTTTCTCCCTCTTGTCCAGGCAAACCCTGGGAAGCGGTGGAGGTAGACAATATGTATACTGTTGTTGGAAGGAGTGGAGAGGTGGAGGACTAGGGCGACTGGATAGAGTGACAGGGGGAGAATACAGTGGGCTCTCTGTGACATTTTGTGGGGGGGGGCGGGGGGTCGGGGCGGGGGGGGACACCTGAGACTGTGTCACCACTGTATGAGCTCCAACTGGACAGCAACAAGAGTCAGACCAGTATTAGTCAGCGATAAGTCCCCAGTGCACAAGCAGGGAAAGATGGAGTTCCACTAGAAGGAAAGTTGAATCCTGTTAAACTGCTGGTCAACTACCCTGACATCGCTACAGTCTTTTTTTTTTTTTTTCTTCCCTCATACCTTCTCGCTCAACCTGAGGGACTCTACACAGCCAGACCCACCCACCATTTCACAGCGCTTCAGTCTGTTTTCAGTTAATGCTGTAGCCAATTTCCTGCCAAGTGTCCCTGCAGAGCAGTATAGTATATGAGGCTGTACTAGCCTGAGGTTAACCACTGAGCAGTGCACAAGACACAGGAGCCATGAGCCCTCTTCAAAAGATCACGCTTTAACGCCAGCCGCAGAATTTTCCGCTTTTCACGGCTCCCCGTTCCAATGCCGCTCCATAGATTATAGCCCTATAAATATCAAAGTGAGCCAGCTCGAGACCGGTTGTGAGAATTTAGGGTTAACTTAGGGTCAACAAAATAAGCTAGGATAGTGTCCTTGCCTTCGTGCCAGTTTCCTCCTCAATGAACGTAACATAAAAAGGACATCTTGACAGATTAGATAAACTAGAAGAGATAAGATACAAAGCTTGTGGACGAAATTTGCCATAGATAATCTCGAAGCCTTACAAATCCCAAACACAAGATCCAAGGCAGTTGGTTTCCATTCGGCATTTTTCAACATACACATATATGTATCATGAACAATGTTTTGAGAACACATAACACAGGCAAACTATTTAATTAAACGGTAGGCTTCAAACGGTAAGTCATAAATCCCCCCAAAAAGAAGCCAAGCTGAGATCCACCCCCCCCCCCTTCCATCACATATCCCACAGTAAACTACAGTCTTGGGAGAGCCAGCCCAGAGTGTCTCTACCACAGTAGAACATTACAACTGGCAGACACCAACCACATCATTTATCCTCCCCATAAATCAGCTCTCTGCTCTCCGAAGCCCAGCGGATCCTACTGACATATCATTATATCTCCGACATCCCTACCGAAATAACTGGGACTGGGAGTCGGGAGTGGACACTGTCTTACCACGCGTTCCCTCTACTGTGATGGTGGCCATTTATCATCAGCTTTGCATGTCTTAGGGCTTGAATTGAGCACGGTGGGTGAATAATCGTATTTTTTGGCCTTGTGGTCTTTCAGCAGAATATTCCGTACCCGATAAGATGTTATTAAGGACAGTGGACATGGGTATGGGTGTTTGTTATGACCATCCCTCTCTCTTAATAAAAAGTCTAATCTCTGGTCTTGTATCTGAGTACGTCACGTCACCCCGGGTGAGGCTGTCTGCAAAATAGAAAGATAATGAGTATAACTGAAGAGTTGTGCTGAAGCCTGGGACCATTGAGAGCTCTGGCTGGCTTCTCAGCTGCTGGACTGAATAATGCAGCAGTCTGCCCTGAATTATACACACCCCAAACACTCCCAATACCAACAATCTATTTTTTTAATAAAGCGGGGAAGAGAAAGGAGCGGAACGGCAGAGAGAGCTTCTGCCGGGGAAGACCCGGGGCGCCGAGGGAGGCGGTGCACTCGTGTACACAGAGCTCTTTAATATCTCTTTAAACCTCGTCAGTGTCTCCTCTCGCCCGACCTCACTGGCGCTGGGGAAGATATGTTTGCTCATGTCCTTGTAGCACAGAGCCTAGCAGGCATGGAACATGAGGCCCAGGCCTCGTTCTAAGGTAGACCACCCCCCCCACCCCCCCTCGCCTCCTCCTGAGCAGGGCTTAGACACCAGGGCCGGACCCCAGCCTGCCTCATATCAGAGGGATTTCCAGAGGTCAAACCTGCTGAAGAGGAACAACCGGCTGTGTTCAAGAGGTGAGCTCCCACAAAACCTGACAATCCCAGGCCAGGGATGGGAATAGATAGAAAACAGCTGCCAAGCAAATCCTTACTGGTCACATGAAGGGTTGAGTATTACATCTGCCGTGGTAATAAGATACTCCTTTAGCTCTCGGCCCATTACAGAGCAATGAAAGTGACAGGGAAACAAACGCCATCAAACAGAACCATCATCAAAGGTATCGTGAAACGTGTCTACTGTCAGGGTGGGGTTGATGAAGGGCAGGGGTTGGGGGGGGGGGGGGGGGGGGTTCATGCGTCTGGGTGTTTGAGACAGACTGTTAATCAGGTGGGTAAGAGGTGGGGTGGGGGGGGGGGGGTGGGGGGGTGGAGCAGGGCCCCTGGGCCCCAGAGCCCACCCCACAGCCATGGTCTCTTTATCAGCGGGGGGCTGCGGGCGACTCAGGGGGGCCTGTAGTAATCAAGGGCCTCTGGAGGGAGGCAGAGCAGCAGAGAGGCAGCACAGCACTCAGGGCTGTCAGGAGCAGACGCTCTGAGCACCTCTTCACACAGCCAGCACTCAATTTCTGATTCGAGTGACAGCGCCTCAGAGAGGGAGAGGGAGTGTGACAAAGCCACAGAGGGGGTAAGAGACTGACAGCACCAGAGAGAGAGAGAGAGAGAGAGAGAGAGAGAGAGAGAGAGAGAGAGAGAGGAGGGTGAAGAACTCACAGTCGCACAGGATGTGATGAAGTACAAGCACTGATTTATCCTTCCTATGAAAGCGTAAATAATCAAAACTTTGGGCGAAAGGAGGAAGGAAAATAACTAAATTTATCTGACTAATATGCAGGAAAGTCGAAAAATGCAGACAAATTGAAATGTCATCTTGACTTTAGAGTATTTTTCTAAAATTACTCAGCATAACAAGCAGTTGATTCATCTGTTCTTTCCCTTACTCAAACTGCCTCACTCTCTTCTTCCACCTCCCCCCTCCTCCTCCCCTCTCTCTCTCTCTCTACATATGTCCTTTTTAAAGAGCAGCGGTGTGTTTGTTTGAAAAGCTCTTGCATCACGCGTGTTTGTTTAAGCCGCAGATGACGCTGGAGACAAAGCCTGGCTGTCTCTGTAGGCTGCCCAGCTGTAGCCTGACGCCCAGAACAGCAACCTCCCTCCCTCTCTTTTTCTCTCTCTCTCTCTTTCACCCTCCCTCTCTTTCACCCTCCCTCTCTACTGCTCTCTCTCTCTTTCAACCTCCCTCTCGCTCCCTCACTAACTAGAGGGGGACAGAACATCGAGCATCGGTTACAACTCCTACAAGCACAGCGGAGCGCCAAATACTCCCACCGCACCTCTGGCTCGGCCCCCTGGGTAATGTGCAAGCAGAGAGAGGGAGAAAAACAGCAGCGCGTTGACAAGCAGCAGGAAATGATGGAACTACCACTTATCACTCAACACTACCCAACAATGAGCCATTGTCTGAATATCAAAGGAACGATGCGGAGGAAATCAGTGACTCATTGATTTCATACATTCATTGATTTGTTGACGTATCTATTATGTTGTACAATCAAATACAGAATAAAGAAGCAGGATGACATACCATGTATAGGCAGCTTAATTTACATAACACTTAATGTTATTCTGCTAATTATAAGGTCAATGCCTGTTTTAATCATATACATGACTTAAATGTAAAGCATATTCAAACAAATGAAAGACCTAAAGAAAAGGATTTAGCTGACAAAAAGCTAAGCTAAGCTTAGCTAAGTTGGATGGCAATGACCCCTATGAAAACTCCTAACCCAGAGCTCTATCCAAGAGCTTGTCTTCCTCACTTGCAGCCTCTCGGCTCTATCACAGCAAATGAAAATAAACTGCCTACCGCTCTGATTTCACACTCTCAATGTGTTATGGATCAAAAGTCCTGCTATCAGCATTTTGCAATATTTTCCAGAATGTCCCTATTCTTCTCCATTCTGATGGACTAATAAAGGATTCACAGTGTAACCGCTGCTCTATCGACACATTTGAAAGAACACACAGAAACACAAGGACACACACTCGCACGTACACGCGAATGCACACACGCACACACACACACACAACCCAAGTAAACACACACACTTCCCACGTAAACACACAGTCACACACACCACTCACGTGAACACACACACACACACACAAAAGGGCAACCAATCAAATCCATACTCTGTTTTCGTTGGCCCCCAGGGGAATAACTGGGAGGACAAAGGAAAGGTGAAAGGTTAAGTAGATAACATGACTAATGATAATGACGGGGGGGAGAACAAAGACTGTGTCCTGGGCGATTGTTCTTGCTTGCTTTTGCCACTGGAATTGATTCAACACACGATTACTCTATCGAGAGTGTGTTATGACACATACAATGGCCCGCAGTTCAATTCAAGACAGATATCTGAAACAGAACTACAGACACGGTCACTACCAACGTGTACCTCCAAAGACGAGAAGACACCGTGCTCTTTTCGCCGTAATTGATTTTTCCTTTTGTTTTGATTTTGATCTTTGAGTGCGAGCCGTTGTTATCCTTTGTTGCATCATTTGATTAATGAACACACTCAAGGAGGGAAAATCGATTTGCGAGCAACCACTTACTACTGTACTTCATAAATAAGAGACAGGAGGAAAGGCGTTGAAAGGAGGACTTCAATAAAAAAGAAAAAGAAAGAGATGCTCTTTTTTTCGTTGTTGTATTGATTCATTCCATAGCTTCCCCCCACCCCTTTCTCTCTGCGCGTCCCGTGGCCTTGTGGGTAACCCGTCTTGACCATGGGCAGACAGACAAGAGAGGGAATCCTGGGAGGATTTGTAACCCCTGCGGGCCTCTCCGTCTCCATTCCTCAGATGAATTTTCGGTTGGAATGCTTTATTTGTCAGCTGCCTCCTCTGACGGACCGATCTGTATTAAAACCCCAGTATTTAATTCCGCCAGCGGCAAAAGCAGTGTATATTATGATGAGCTATAGATCAACTTTAATTCATTGCCTCCGCTTGGCAATTAATCTTTGCCATGTTACCCAGGAGCACAACACTTAGGACGAACGCCTTTCCCCAGCTCGGCTTAATAATCAGCCTGTCTCTCTTTCATTTGCGGTTTTTTTCATCGGTCATACACATGCCTCGTACGCATGCATCAATCATGTCAAACCATCACATCCTGGACAATCCTGGGTACTCTGGACAATCCTGGGTACTCTGGACAATCCTGGGTACTCTGGACAATCTTGGGTACTCTGGACAATCCTGGGTATTTTGTCGCAAAGAGTAATATTCTGTGTGCTTTTACACCAATATTTTGCTGTGTTACAGTGAATATTGATTATTGATTACTGATGTTAGATACCTGTGATACCGGTATGCAGATGATGGTACTGCTAGTGTGTGGACAGTGTTGAGTCTGGGGTCAAAGGGTCACTATTTGTTGGAAACGTTTCCTATGAAGGAAGCTGAAGGCACCTTTGTTTCCATTTGAACTGGAACAGCCAAATCCTTCATGCTACGGAGAGACTCATACATATGTGTGCAACACCACAAGGGTTTGTGTGTTGTGTGTGTGTGTGTGTGTGTGTACGTGTCCATGTTATATATCCTGTAACAAACCGTGGGCTGGCTCTCACCAGCTCTCACCAGCCCACTACCACTGGGCTAATTAAAACAAGCCTGTCCACATTTGGACTTTCCCCCTCATTACAGTTCTAATGGCCTTTTAATAGGCGGTGTGATCAGGGTTCAAAACCCAACACATTAAGATTTCCCTGCTCTCCTCTAAAAACGCCCGCCCAACCCTCTTCCGCTGACAGCCTCAGAAGATGCTGCCTCCCCCTTCCTGGTCCATCACACTCCATCACACTTCTACCTCCTGCCTGTCTCCCCGCCGCCACACCCCCCGTCTCCCCCCGGGCCAATAGCACAGAGGGCACCAGGGACATGACACCTGTTTCTGAACCACACTCACAGGCCCTCTCATCCAGCCCTCTCAGAGCCTCTCCTCAAGGCAACAGCACTCTGCAAAACACTAACAGCAAAGACAACCAGCTGCCCGTGGCACAGTCCATAAAAAAACAAATAGGCCAAAACAATGGGCCTGTTTAAATGATGGTGTTGTGCATGGCCCGTTGCAAATGTTGAGTCTGGCCTAATTCTCCGCCGCTCTCATCGTTTTTTCTATCAAATGAAATTGTTCATCATTCCACTCAATTGCAAAAGCACCGGGTTTCAAGAGCCGAGACTCCCTGCAGCGTAGAACTAATCTTGTCTGCGATTCAAACAACGCAATAATGCTTATAAGTGACTGATCAGGCTAATCTAGAAATGTTTTGCAAAGAGGTCGAGGAGAAAGCAGAATGAGCTCCATCTAACACTGCAGTAATGATCGCTACAATAGGTCATGTTGATCTGGAGAGAAAATATGCATGAACAGCAATAGCAGTGAATCCCAAAGGTCAGTTCAAGGCTGTAAGCACACACACATAAAACACACACACACACACACACACACTCTCTCTCTCTCTCTCTCTCTCTCTCTCTCTCACTCTTCCTGTCCTCTCTCTATTACTCTATTACACTCACTCTCTGCCTCTTCCCCTTTCAATTTTTTTCCTCTCTCTTCCCTCTTCCCATCCCCCTCTCTCTCTCACCTCCATCTATGCACTCCATCTCTATCATAACAGCTGACTTGAAACAATGTTGCCTTCATCCATCAACCAAGCAGAATTCCCGCCTGCCCCTGCCCCCCCCCCCTCCCTCCCTCCCTCCCAGGCGTGTGTTGGGCCATTAGAGTGGTGCAGTGTGCTCCCACAGGCTCCCAGTAGAGGGAGAGGTCACGGCTCGGCCCCAGTCGGCCGGCCAGTCAAATCACAGCCTGTAATTCCCCCTGCCACTCCCCCTCCCCCCTCACCCCTCCTCCTCCTCCTCCTCTTCCTCCTCCTCCTCCTTGCCCTTCACCTCCCTGCCGCCTCTGACTCCCCCCTGACCCCCACCAGACACCAGAGGCTCCTGTGGGGCTGGACCCACACCTCCCTCACAGCACTGGGCAGCACATAGGGACAGGACCACCAGATGTTGGGGCCAGAAGGAGCCTGATAGAGAGACTGATCCTGTTTCTCTCTAGTGTGCACTGTTAGTAATGGCTTCCCAACCAGCCTGCCTCATGTGCCTTCAAAGGGTTTGGAAAAAAATAAATAATAATTGGCTTCTTCTTTCTTTTTTTTCTTTCGGTTGTTAGGGAAAAAGGGCAGTGTTTTGTGGCTCCAATTGCTAACAGCTCCTTATCACCTCTTGCTCTGGCTGTGGGAGCAGTTATAAGCCCCCCTTCTTTCGGTGCTGCCTCGAGCCCCAGCCCCCCTGCTGCCCCGTCCCCTTCTACCTCTCTCTCCCTCCCTCCCTTCATCTCTCTCTCTCTCTCCTTCCATCTCTCTCTCTCTCTCTCTCTCTCTCTCTCTCTCTAGCCTATGAGCGCAGGCAGAGACACCACTCCCCCCTCTCTCTCCCCTCCTCAGAGGCCCAGCCCAGCCAACCTTGGGGGGGGGGGGAGGGGGGGGTAGAGATACCTGCCCGCCACAGGCTAGTAACATAGCAACCCTGTCAGGGCACAGGATGACGCCCACTGGCCCCATCGCCTTGCTTTCTTCTCTTCCTGCTCCCTCCGTCCTACCTCGTCTCCTTTCGGGAAAAAAAACACTGTCTCACAAAAGAGAGCGAGAGAGAGAGAGAGAGAGAGAGAGAGAGAGAGAGAGAGTCCCTCTTGTTACTGTTCGCAGCCCCGAGGTGCTGATTACAGCGCTGCACCGCCGCCTGATCGCTGCAAATAAGCTTCCAAACCCGCAGATGCTTTCTGGAGGGGAAAGAAATGCTTTAAACTGTGTTTGTGTTTTGGTTCCCCCCGTTGATTTGGCTGTGCGCAGCTCAATGTAAGAGGGGGGAAAAAAACACCGCCTGTCATGCATTATTAATTTTTTTAAAGAAGTTGAGAAGTGAAATGAACGAGGGAGAGAGACAGAGAGAGTGGTGAAGGTTGGACTTAATTAGTAGGGAGTGTTTTTCTCTACAGAGCATCGTCATGCGTGTTTCTCTAGTCAAACCATTGCTGTAGTAAAAAGTTGAAGGTAGCGTTAAGGCACACCTGTTGTAGGCACAGTTTCACTGTGGTGACTGAGGTTAGCTGGAGGCGTTGTGGAGTGTTCACACAGTACACGCAGAACCCTGTAATCCCTGCTTTATGCTACTTTTCACTTTTTTCGCAAGGTTGGGAGATTTCCTGCTCAGCAACTCTCCTTATCCCCGGTATTGATGCAAGATGAGGAAACTTCTCTTCCCCCACTGCTCTGCACTGCTCACAGGGATCTTAGTATTTGTGCATGCACACACATCAGGAGAGGCTGGTGAAGGTAGAAATCGGAGGACGGCCCTTTGATTTCTACCGCCACCAGCATCCCCTGGAACACACATACAGTAGCACATAGGCCTACTGTGCCTCTCTTTGCCTTCGCAAACCAGGTGTTCACTCAGGCTAGAGACAGCTTGTTTCACTCCCTCAGATCTCCACATCTCCCATCTGATCACAGAGACGAATGGGAAGTGTTGTACTTAACTTCTTTCTGAAGGGGGGGTTACCTCACCACAGTGTGTAGTGCTGTTGCGTGGGCAACTTGAAGGCAGACTGGGGGGAGGGGGCTTATGCGGAGTGATAGAGACCGGTGGCGAAGCTCATCGATCAAACGGTGCGAATTCTCAGAAGACTGAGTACAAAGAAGCTCAGCCAGACTAATTAATCAGTAGGTCTAACTGATTGTTAATTAAGCCAGGCAATTATGCCCGAGCAGCAAACCTCACGCTCGGGGCAAGAAAGAACACACCCATTTGCTTAGGGGTAGGCTATGGTTCACACACTGGGCGAAAAGCCTAAAACAACAAACGGTGTGCCCCTGTCCCTCCAACACACTCCAATCGAAGGCTTAGGCTCACAAAGGCTTCCTTCCTCAGGGCCCCGACAGTGTTTACTTAAAGGTACCTTAAGTGTTGTTGAATCTAGCCGATAATTGCACTATTAATCTTAATGACTCACTAATTACTCTTTACAACGTCCTTTCTCCTTCCTGAAGCGGCCGTGATGGAGTGGGCCGTCACGTGCAGCCGCTTCCTGTGCGGTGGGGTGGGGGTGGGGGGGGGGGGGGGGGGGGGTGAGAGGTTCAGGTCTTTCCCTCTGGTCCCCAACATAAACATGAGGGAGAAACCAGGATCCAGGGGAGGAGAGGAGAGGAGAAGAGAGGAAAGACACGTCACTGGGAACAGGGAGATCAGTGGGGAGAGGGAGAGGGAGAGAGAGAGTCTTCTGTACAGGCCATTACCCAGCTGCCAGAGCTCGAGGAGAGGAGGTTGAGTAATGTTCACTGAATCAGTCCATCGATATACAGGAGGGCAGGGAAACCACACTGGAACCATCAAACAGTGTGCAGCAAAGATAAGGTTTGTTAAAGCCTCTACTGTATCTACAGGACAGGACCCCTTTCATTGTTGCATTATTAAAGACGATCCATAAAGCTGCGATGTATCCAGTGATATTTCTTTGCACCCCGGTAGATTGCTCAGCATTCCCTGTTTGTGTTGAAGGCCTTGTGGATTAATAGGGCATGAGAACAAAAACACTTTAGGGGCCAAACAATGTGGGTTACAAATTCTTCACATGAGAGACCAGACAGGGAGACGGTGCGGGAGCCCATTTCCTACATGCGTGTTTAGACCCTTTCCAAAGGGCTGCCTGTTGTTGTTAGTTCAGCTGCGTCGGCCATCACTTTGATCTCCAGGCAGTGTTCACTGTGCAGCTATAGGCCTGGCTCTGGCTGCCTAACACGGCCCTTCCGTGGGTCTGCATCTGGGGCGCACACACACATACACACACACACACACACACACACACCTCCTTTAGCCGCACGCACGCACACACACACGCACGCACGCACGCACGCACACACACACACACACACACACACACACACGGTCATTCAGCCCCACACACATGCACATGCACATGCACACGCACACGCCCCTCCTTCAGCCTCACACAACTAACAAGACAAACACGCCTTATCCACATGAAATCCTCCTACATGCCCACACAACCACCACAGCTGCTTCACTGGGTCCCTCTGTTACTCTCAACCCTCTTTCTCTATCGATCTCTCAGTAATTGCATCTAAAACACTGGTGGACCAACGGTGCTTCTGCTGTTGATGCAACGTGGGCGTCCAGGGATTTTAAAAATATATCCCAATCAAAGCGCGAGTTCCCGCCCTGGCGTTATCAAAAGACAGCGAAGGAGTAAAAAGCACTCCAAGCAGATTTAGAGGAGTAATTCCACTTGCAGGAGCATTTCATTAGAAAACTGGGCCAGACAAGTCCATATAGTCTTATGTAGCACAGCCCTACTTAGCATAGTGATGGCACACTAACTCTGTGCAAATACGGTCTAAGAAAATCCCTGTCTATTTGCCTATGCCCCTTTATGGGATGAAGGTTGCAGGAGACATTTCATTCAGGGAAGCTGGTACTTCAATAGAATCGAAATCTGGAGTCAACATGAATATCATTGACGTGATGACCTACAGTAGGTAGGCTAATAGAGGTACAGAATCTAACACTCTGAGATGAGGCATCATTGATTTTAAGTTCAAATAGATAAACCGATAGCAACAGCCAAAACTGACTGAGAGCAGACATTGTAAACTGTGCCCTTGAAACGTGATATTATTTAACGTGAAGGGTGATGCATGGAACTCCTTAAAAAGGGGGAGAGAAAGAGAGAGAGGGGAGGAGAAGAGGGCTGTGGTAGGGAAGAGACACAGCTTGTGATCTCTTCTCTCTATCAGGCCTACTGTCCTCTCTCTTAGACAGCTCGTAATGCCTCTCTGAGAAAAAATGCCTCTAAATTTAGCATCAGATTTATCACGCTGAGGCAAATGAGAGGAAGTGGTTGGGGGGGGGGGAGCTGTCCGTTAGAACAGCTTCGGTTAGAAGCTGTCCGTAATAAAGAAAAATGAACTTGACTTGACCGTCATGAGTCACGTTTAGACAGAACAAAAATACATCTCTGACAGGCTACAAACAGCACACACAGACACTCAAACACACACATCACACAAAAGCCTGCCCTCAAGCAAGATAGGCCTACAGAAAGGAGAAAGAGATGTGATGTTCAATAAAGGGGAGAGGAAACACAACTATTTGTATGTGCAGGGAGGCAGCGGAAGAGTGAGGAGAGAGAGCCGGCAGCCACCCAGGCAGATAAGTGCTCCAATGATGGGAGTGGGGAATGGACAGAACATGCAGCCCAACGCACGCGCACACGCACACGCACACGCACACACACACCCCAGCCTGAGTATCTGCAGAACAAGGTCAATGGCATTATAGGTAAGGGAAACATTTCATGGATTGGTGACAGATGGACCTATCTATGAAGATCAAAACTCTACAGAAGAACTTGAATCCCCCCTCCTCCTCCTCCTCCCCCTCTCCGTCCCTTGCTCTGCCCTCCGTCCTCCATGCAGAGCCCAGCCCAGGGCGCACTGGTAGCAGTGTGTGGACCGCTCGGTTCACTTTATCCCCATCATTTGTTTAGTTTGGCCAATTTGGGTACTCCTCAGAATTCCCTGTGCTTTGTTTGGATGCAGGATTTACATGCGATGCAAATGCTCTAAAAAGGGCATAAAAGAAAAGCTTCCCGCCCTGCAGCGTTGGTGAACCACAGAGTGGCATCACTGGGGTTCAGGCAGGGACTCAGAGGCAGCTCAGCGAGAGCTCTTACGTGTTGTGTCAGCATAACACAGACAGCTCCACTAAATATTACAGCAATGGGCATACCTTAATGTTTAAAAAGCTCAAGATTGCATTAAGTAAAAATGAGTGCGTATGCCAACATCAAACATGGGGAATGGATTCATATTCATTTTGTGGACGTGTTTCAAATGAAAAACTAAAGCTGTGCTTGAGTTGAGACACTCATTAGAAGTGAGAGTTTTATTCCAAGGATCGTTTACCAGTACACACACATCTGTTCAATATTACATGGGAGATTAAATACTTGCATATGGAGGACATATCAAAGAGTGGGGAGTTATACCATAAACCTACAAAAGTGATAAATTAAAAAAAAAAAAGTCATCCAATCAAATTTTGAACAAAACTATCCAAATCCAAACCCCAAACGCAGGCACAGGATTATCTTAGTGATCAAATACAAGACAATATCACGACAATGTTTGGACACAATCCTGCACATTGAGAGACATTACTGCGATGACTTGGACCCTTTAATACAGTGCTGCAGTCCTGCGGAGGCAGAGCTACCATCGCAGCAGCAGCCTGGAGACAGAACGCACTGACAGAGAGTGATAATTGTCTACTCTTCCAAAGGTGTCTTCATCGGCCTGCCAGGCACTTAGTCTGAGGTAAAGCAAACACCAGAGAAGTGCTCAATAAATGTGTCTCTCACCAACCCAAGATCTACTGTAGATGTGTCTTCTCACAGAAAGATACTTTCATTAAAATAAGATGGCTTGTCTTATTTACACGGGGAAACTCAATGGATACAGATCGTTAAAGACCACCATCAAGGTCAAACATGAAGGTCAATGCAGAAGCAACATTCCAGACGAAGCATACTGCAAGGCCTTTCAAGTTTGTTGAAATTATTGAAATCTTCTATAATTCATTCTGGATTAGAAACACTCATATAATTTCGGAAACAACTTCTAAAGCATTTTCAATGGGAATCGTGAACAGCGTTGTGTGTCTCTGGGTAGGATTGGAGCTGCAGAGATTTCCCTCGGAAGGACTTAAATCACTTCTCGAGACAAGTGTACCAGAAAATTGATAATTACTCGAGGCACAGCTGTGCCTAGTCATCAGGTGTGACAACTAACACCCCCCCCCCCTTCCAAAAATGATCGCAACAAAAGTAAAACTCAGGACAGAGCATGACAAATGTGTATGTTTGTTGTGTCTGCAGAGCAGTTTGTGGTGTCTACTTTTGTTTGTTGTGTCTGCAAGGCTGTTAAAGAGGGGCTGGAGAGTGTGTGGGCATACAGGCCCTCCCTGGCTCTCCCCTGACCCAGGCCAGGCAGACCCCCACTGCAGGGGCCGCCTCCTGGAATGTGGTGCTCTCTGGCTAGTGACTGGCTGTGCTCTGGCCTGTCCTCGCCGCACTGCAGAACGCTGTCTCAGCTCCCAGATTCCATCTGGCTCCTCCTGTCTCCGACCCTGGAGCTAATCTTGTCCCCACTCCATCTCCCACAATGCAATGCAATGCAATGCAATGTGAGTCTCTGCTGCTGGGGCTTGCTCTGCTTTATTCAGTGGCAAGGTTAGCGCAAGAATAACAATGCAGTAAAGCAATGCTGTGACTATCAGTACTGTAGTAATATGTTAATAGGCCATCATCATCGATAAGACCCTCGGAAGAATCTAGCCCAATAATAATCTTTCGGGCTAAATCTACATTAAGAGTATAAGAATCAAGAGCAAAGACAAAGAATTCTCCTCCAGTGTATGTGTGTGCGTGCCTGCGTGCCTGCGTGCGTGCCTGCGTGCGTGCCTGCGTGCGTGCCTGCGTGCGTGCGTGTGTGTGTGTCATGTTAATAGGGCTTTGCTCGAGCTTCGTCAGTGGTTGTGATGGGTTGAGGGGGGACCGTGCTTTCCATCCTGGCTGCCTGGGTCTCCTCATTACTGTCAGTCAGCATCAGGTTTAGCAGGGCCAGGCTCCAGAAGCCCTCTGTCCTCTCTACCGTCCGCAGGCTGCCCGCTGCCATTGATAAGTGCTATACACGGTCCTGAACCCCCCCAGAAAACCTAATTACCCTCGACCCACAGCAAAGGACCAGGGAGACGAGAGGGGCCAGCACTCAAGAGTCAGTCACACACACACACACACACACACACACACACACACACACACACACACACACACACACACACACAGGCTGAATGCATAAACAAGTATATTATGCGCTCACACATATGTATGCACACTCATACATCCACACACGCCTATACACAATGAGTGAGAAAAAAATATACATCAAAGGTTTGACTAAGTCTCTGATTGTGTCTGACCACCAAAACAAACAACCATTCATATGCCTCTTTTTTGCCTCCATTCTTGTCTGGACCACTTTCATTGAGGCCATTCAAAGCTGGGAACCAAAGGGTCAGGGATTTAAACACATCTCCAGACACTCAAGCACATCCATTACAACAGGAGAAAAACAGCTTGCGGTGTCGCCCTCCATCTAGGGGGGTTTGTTTGTGTTGGCAAAAAACCTTTTTCGCCAGGAGGTGAGAGGGAGGTGACGATAAAGCAATCCCATCAACTGAACACTGATTGATCGACTTTTCCCTTCGCCCTGATCCAAGTTAGCTTTGCCAGCTATCGGATTGTTTCTTGTTTTCAGTGAAAAGTCAATGCGCTTCCCCCCCCGTCTGTTGTAAAAACCCATTTCAGAAGTGCATTTATTTTTGACGAAAACAGAAATACACACAGGGTATGTTTCCTATTCGAAAATGTGACGCTGTGTTTCAGTCTAGAGATGTTCTTGACTCCAGTCTGTGACGGATGGAAACATGGCCCACTACCACACAATAGAAACACTCGACAAGTCGGTGCATCGTTCACTTCTATATAAAATAACTTTTGTCCTTGAATATCCTTTTAAACTCTGGCAGTTGTGCACATCCATGTTTAAACCGAGAACCTAGTGCTTTTAATAAACTCGTATGGACACCGAGTCGCTGGCAGCCATGAAGATTTCATATTCCCAGCAGTCAGCCGTGTCAGTTGAAATGAAAATCATTTTGAGATGGAGAAGATCGTAATACCAAATCACCTAAAGATAAACAAAATATCTTGAGCGAGGCATAAGACTGGATTCACTAGGCTTTGTGAGGCTGTCAAGAGTGAAAAAGGAAGTGGAAGAGAGAGAGCGGGGAGGGGAGGTGGATAGGAAAAGAGAGAGAAAGAGAGAGAGCAAGTAACCATGGAGAGCATGTAGGAGAAGCCCTTGTGCAGGTTGCTTAATTGGCATTGGAGTGCAGAGCTGAGCTCCTGGGCCTCTCTCCTTTAGCAAGCATTCCCTGTAGTGTGTGTGAGGAAGTGTCTGTGTGTGTGTGTGTGTGTGTGTGTGTGTCACACTAAGAGAGAAGTGTGTGGGGGGGTCTGTACTTCACACAGTGTCACCTTTGGACTTCATTAAAAACTTGGCGAGGAGTTTCGCTCAGCAACACGTTTCTCCCCAGCTCCAGCACCACGGGACACCAGGGAGCTTTTCTCCAGCTAAGAACATTAAGCACACAACAAGTCCCTCAGAGAGAGGTGTGGGACCCAGACCAGACAAGAGGAAGAGGGAGGGAGGGGGGAGGGGAAAGGTGGAGGGGGGAGGGGGGGGTTGCCAGAGTGAATGTACCACTCACAGAGAGGTCTTCACTACAGCCGTGCCTCCCCCCATGAACACCAGCAGCCCCACGGCAACAGCTCACAGCTCACACACAGACAGCCAGACAGACAGACAAGCAGCAGGGAAATCTGGGCCACTGCTTTGATGGTATTTATGACTGATAACCCAGTTTTGTCTCCAGTAACACCAACACCACTACTACAGATGAAGACTATGTTCTGAAGGTCATCCCTTCAACCTTATTAACATACATATAGAACTCAGCACCAAATCAAAGTTTCTCAGAGAAGTCATTTGATTTTCAACAAAGTAAACAGCATTTCTAATTCCTAAGTTCCTCAGAGCCCGGCTACGTCTGTTCAGTTCGTGTCTATTTGTGTACAGAGAGAGAGAGAGAGAGAGAGAGAGAGTCCTCTCATCAGTGCAGCCCAATGACTGCCATTGATGTGGCGACTGACTGCTTGTGATGCCTAATGAGGCAAACAGCCCCTCGTGAGACGGTCAGCCAGGAAGGGGTTAAACGCGCTGCTCGCCTCCTCTTGAGTGGCTGTGCTCCTTCCTTTCATTTTCGATAACAAGCCATCAGAGCTCATCTCCCACCGAAGTGGCCGCGGTCCCTCCGGCAATTAAAATCATGTTGGGACACGCTATGATTGTCTGTGATTCCACCATGTGAAACAACAACAACAACAACAACAACAACAACAACAGCAACGGCAGTATCGGTAACGCCGCGGACAGCTGAGAAACCAATCTCTAGCGATGCCGGCAGCAACCGTCACCTTGGTTTCCCGGCCAAACAAACATCAGCCCCCAGATTTCATGTTTGTCTGTGAAACACAAAAGACACAGCCTCCACAATGGAGGAAAACACAGACACAGCAACCTTCACATCTCCCTCTCATACATTTACCTCCCCGCATTCCTCCAAAAATGATTAGAAGAATTGTTTGGGACAGAGAATAATCATATGCAATGCTGTGCACATCGGTAGGTAATTCTGAGAGACGGTAGGGGAACTGTGAATGGGGAGGTAGGTTTGCAGGAGGTAGGAAAGGTGCTGGTACACAGTATACTCTGGTGTAAAGCGGTAGAGGGTGGTGTGAGGTGTGAGGTCACAGACTGCCGCGAGCAAACCAACAGGTGATTGGTCGCCGTACATTTTGTTCCACCAAAACCCTAGCGCCACAGAGGCACCTGCCGGGCCCAGCCATCTCTCACAGGGGACATGGCACTTAAACAACAGCATAAGCAGGCAGGATGGGGGGATGAGGGAGGGAGGGAGGGAGGAAAAAAAAACGGGGAAAAAAATGATGACAAATGCAAAGCAGAGAGTGCTTTCTAAATGGCAACCTCAGACCCAGCCTGCTTATAAAGGCCTTAAATCAATTTAACATGAAGGAGAATGCCATGCAATGCTAATCTATCTGCCTTAATCCTATTGCTTTGAGATCCTTTGAAATCCACATTCTCTTGCTTAATACTAAAACAAATAAAAGCCCCTTTCTCCTCTAATGAGCTTGCCTTACAGGCTGACGTTTTCTAAAACATCTCAAGTACATTTTTTTGTACACAACAAGTTCTGTTAAGGTGTCATTGTTTTTTCTGAGTAATGTACCAAATAGTTGTAATGTTTATAATGTAAATAATCTTTTTCAGGTCAGGAAAACAATTCATGCATTTCTACGACGTTCTATTCGTTTACATTTCAGTCCCAGGCCATATTGTTGTAAATGGCTTAAAATAATAAGCACAACACAGCTATGCCTTTCGAAAAAAGAAAAAAAAAGCCCTGGTTGTTTCTCAACCATATGCCGATACCCTTAAGACACCATGTGCTCTGGCTTTGAAAGCTTTCACTGCCAATTCCCCATTTGAAACCTGAACCGCTCAGTAACAATACCTCTCTGTGAGCCACTGGGAAGGAGAAAAATCCATTATCGATCTCCACCCATTTCAGGTCGAAAAAGCCCTGATGGTGATGGTGAGTAGCACTACATTGGCCTACGCTCTTCCATACACCCCAAAGGCTGGGAGAAAGTGATAAAGGACACACTTATCAAGACCTTGGCTACACCATAATCCCCAATACCACCTAAACACAATGCATATTTCATTGTTTGTGTGTGTGTGTGTGTGTGTGTGTGTGTGTGTGTGTGTGTGTGTGTGTGTGTGTGTGTGTGTGGTGTGTGTGTGTCAAGACCACACAAACGACGAGTGAGTAGCCAAGCAAGGAATAAGCCATTTTGAAATCATTAACAAGTTAACGGATGTCAAAAATCTCCACTCCATTGTAATTGCTTCATTTTGGTCAAATTGGGATCCGTATTTTTGGGGGGGGGTCTCAAAAAGGAGGCAAACCACCTTAATTTCCTTTACAGTAACAGGAGCATAATCATCTCACGAAACACAATTTGTAATTATAAACACACAAATGCCCATCATACAATGATTAGTCCGAAAACACAGTGACAGGAGGTCCCAACCTCACAGCACAAGTGCCTTTTAAGTGCTTTTTCTCATTACAATACAAAGTGGGGGGAAATAAACGGAATGAGTCCTGTTGCCAAAATAGAGAAGTGCTTAAAGAGAGTGAGGTGGTCTTGTCAGTTAGCACAAACACTGGTGGAGGTGGTTTGTTCTTACCTTAGGTTGAGCACGACGGGGGAAGGCAACCTTAGGATCAATCTGTGAACGACACAACAGGAAGCAAAAGCAGAGGGGGTGTATGTTAATACATTGTAACATTTCACCAATTCCACTGGCAGTATAAACATTTTAAAATTCATTGAATAAGAAGAAAATATTTCTCGAACTTAAAGATTCAGTACATGTCATCATTGTGATGCTCAAATGTTCACAAAGGAACCGAGCCAGAGTTTGAAGGCAATGATTAATTCAAGATTACAGAGTGAAAATAAAAGTCTGGGTCCTGTGACAACTCCAGATATTCCCAAATAACCAGGAAGGCACATCAGATCAAACTGTTTTTCTGTCGTCTCGTTAATTTAATTTTTTCACTCTGTTTAACTGGTATGGAGGCGTGCGGTGGGAGCCTTATCAATCTTGCATTCAGAATGAAGAGAAACTATTTCATGCACCAATGTCATGCTGCCTTCTCCTCACTTTAATACAAGGCTCTTAAAAGAGAACTTTCAAACAATCTCATCCAAGCAGACTTATTGAAGGGGAAAAACGTAAACAGATCGAAATTGTTCTCTTGCAGAAAATTACTTATTCCTGTTCAGCAGGGCAAGCCCTTTACATTGCTGCATAGTTTTCTGTTTGGGTTTGAAGGCACCTGCCTACAGGTTGAATATATTCCACTACAGCATCATCATACACTCACCAAACTATTAGGAACACCTGTACACCTTCTTATGGTGGAGGTGGTGGAATGGTGTGGGGAATGTTTTCTTGGCACACTTTGGGCCTGTTAATACCAATCAATCATCGCTTGAATAACACAGCCTATTTGAGTATTGTTGCTGACCATGTGCATCCCTTCATGGCCACAATTTACCCATCTTCTAATGGATACTTCCAGCATGATAATGCACAATGTCACAGAGCAAAAATCGTCTCAAACTGATTTAATGAACATGACAATGAGTTGAGTGTTCTTCAGTGGCCTTCCCAGTCACCGGATCTGAATCCAATAGAACACCTTTGGGATGTGGTAGAATGGGAGATTCACAGCTTAAAAGTGCACCTGAAAAATCTGCAGGAATTGCATGATGCAATCATGTCATCATGGACCAGAATCTCAAAGGAATGTTTCCAACATCGTGTGGAATCAATGCCACGAAGAATTGAGGTTATTTTGAGAGCAAAGGGAGGCCCTACCCAGTATTAGTATAGTGTTCCTAATAAAGTTCTCAGTGAGTGTATATAGAGATGAATTCCCTCTCAGCGGCTTCATGTAAGACTTCTCCTTCAATTTATAGAGGAGGCCACAGGGAGGTCCATAAAGTAGACTTCAGTACAATCTTTACTGAAATATCAACAACTGAAAGATGTTAGTCCTCCTGTAAAAGCACTAAACATTATCTGATACGGGGATGAGGGGCTTCTGAATCAACAAACCTGAAAGCACGAGTCACCAAGAAAAAACACTCCTAAGAAAACCGTGCAATTGACACTTGAGAAACAGAGACAAAGGTTACCATCTGTGCAGACCCGTTTCAGCCTGATGTTGGCTTCAATTCACACTTATAGTGAGATGAGAAAGAGCATGATGCGAGATGCAACATTTCCTCTCCCTCATATTTCTATCTGGTGGAGTTATGATTGTAATCTTTCTAAATCAGGTCAATTTGAGAGATGAATTCAATAACACCTGGGTATGGCAAACCTGCTCCTAATGAATTCCATGTAATGATTCGTTTTAGCAATTAGCCTCAGGCATAACCAATTCAACCTCAATTACTCTGTGGTGCCGGGCCTATTCGTGCAAAGACAACACTATATGCTTTGAATATCAAAGCTGGCATGCTTGGTGACGTGGCTTATCTTCACAACCTTTACACCAAAAATATTGCCTAGATGTTTTCTCTCTTTCTGTGCATTTTCATTTGCAATAAAGTGTGTTGAATATTTAAAAATGCATTCGCACAACTTTGTAATAACATCATCCTACAATATCAGAGCTTATCTTAAACATTATCTATCAAATGACAGATTATAAAGAAAACAATCTTAAATGCTAAAATATTCATTGAAATAGCCCCATGATGCAGCAATTTGTCCAGATTACAGTTGTAATCTAGTCTAGCAGTGGTGTTGGATAATCATGACTTAGTGCAGGATGCATTGAGAAAGCTTGTAGACACACACCTTTTGAGATTATAGCCTAGGAAAGGAATGGTTCCTTTGAGACGTTTGCCAAAGGGGGAAATTCCAACAATTGTTTTCATTCTGTTAAAATATTCATGTACATTTGTGACGTTTTGATGGGAATTACATTTATAGGCAGGGCCCTGCCACAGGGCATTCATCACATTAGTCAACTATACCATCTCTGCTGCTAAAGGCTATTCTATTTTTTTCACTTAGATAGAAATACCAATTTGTCTGACATTATTTCTCAGATTCACAATTTACTGACTAACGTGACGAGAAGCGACATTGATACAGATATCCAATAACATAAGGCTAAAAAAGGTGCTACTGCTGCTCACCAGTGTAAAAATAAAACACAGCACAGACAGAAAGGGTCATTGCTGGATCCATGAATGGATAATGAGGCCACCACCACAATCAGTGAGGAGCCTTTTCAATAAATGTAGAATTATGTATTAATTCTAATACAACAGCTACAGTACTGTATTCAAAGGAGAGTATCCCGGCGTGTAAAAATAGCTGTTCCACACGCTCCACATCTTCAAGCTAGGTATGTCAGACTAATAAAAGAGGAACAAACCAAAAGCAATACATTCCTTCTCATTTTTTCCCCCTTTTATCTTGTGTTACAGCTCTTTACAGGAGGGTCTCAGAGGGCTTCCTCAATGTGCGATTGTGTGAGATCAGGGCAGAAGGCAATTGCTTACATCCTTAGTTCAGATCTTCCAACAGGATTTCATACATTATTCCAGCTTCTGGGTAAACTCTCTCTTTTAACAGATCTTCCCTTCCACTGGCAGATGAAGAGGGTTTTAAGCTACAAAAAATGCTCATCAAAAGCCCTGATTTCTCTATTGTTTTCTTTGAGTATAGGAAACATAGGCATAATTTGTGGGGGCTTATAATAATTTATCATCCTGTTGTTTCTGTCAATCTCCCTCTGTTTTTCAGGAGAGACTATCTGATCAATGTCTAATGCACTGCCAACAGAACACAGCTGCAGTTTAGCATACTCTTATCACAGAAGTCTTCTTGGGACATTCCAGGGCAATTACCCAAATAAGTTGTATTTTAAAGGTCTACTATGCCCTACCTAAAGGTATTATCTGAAAAATGATCTGGATTCAATTAACCTGTCACCTGGTTAACGTATCAATTCAATTGTTCAAAATACAATCTTTTTTAGATTGTAACATTATTATTAGTGTGATTTTTATAATGAAAAAACAGTATTGCACCTTTCAATGGAGTATGGAAAAGTCTCAGAACAATAAAAAGCCTCTTAGGGAACATCTGTTGTATCTAAGCCTGTGAAAGGGAGATACCATATATAGTGCATGATCAACTGTTGAAAAAGAAGCATCTGCTAGACTTGAACAAACACAGGCATGTTGGAGGTGAGCTCACAGCTGACATTACTTTCAATTGATATCTGACAGAGAAGGGTTAGATTTGTCTTGAACAGCTGCTTCTATCTACAGAAGCCTATTCTCCTGTTTTTCTCTCTGGCCTCTATCACCCTCACCTCAAACAGGCATTCTGTCTTTTGAAACCACGACTTCAAAACAGCAAACAGGGGTTGGACAGAGGTCATACAATAATGGTTTGGAAATATCTCTGGAAAACAAGATAGGCTACCTTTGTCTTGCAAGAAAAAGGAAAAAAATGTTATTTAGCAGCACATCTCCTCTGGCACAAGCACAGACTGAATAATCCCAACCTGGACACTGCTAAGGTTGCATAGGTCTAAACTGTTACCTCCTCAGATAAAAAAAACAAAAAACAACTTTCAATCATGTTTGTCATCATTTCTCAACCACCTTTGGAGCACAAATATAACTTCATACTTTCCCAAATGGAATATGGTGTAATGTACAATTCTAAATGATGTACTGAATTGCTGCCATGTGTGCTGTGAAGCCCCGGGCTCTCCTAACCCATATGTCTCTATTCATTTCCATCCCAGTCTAAAAGCACTCTGTTTTCATAACCGGACAGAAAGCAAACCAGGCAATCAGGAGGGATTGAACAATGGCTGCAGCACGTTACAATGCTGTGTGCTTTGGAAAAGCATGTATGGTTTCATTATCTATGCTGACATGTTTTCCTACAGGGATACACTGATTCCATTAGCACTAGAAAGCATCCCAAGCACTAAATACACAAACCAACAAAGTAATGCAATAGGGCCTATGTTATGCAAAAATATTAGTTTTATGGTAAAAAAAAACAACAACAAAAAACTAAAACAAAAGATGACATATCAACATCAACCATTTAGGAATATTGAACCAGGAGGGGACGTTCTGTAATGTGTTTTTGTTTCTTTGTTATTTCTTGTTGCATTTTGCCACTGCATTAATGTTTGCTCGTCTGCACGTTGCTTTAGAGAGGACTCGGGAAACCTCAAATTGCCAAAACAATACGCTCCATAATTTCAACCCACACATCCAACTGGCACAGCAAAAAGTGCATCAACAATTAGGTATGTTACCCTGAATGTGGTCTCCTCTCAGTCCACCGACTGCACTATCTTCTTTCTAAAGCTGCAGCCTTGCAGAGAAACCCTGTTCAACAGCATCTCCACTCCTGTCTCTCATAGTAAGTCCCTTCAAGGTCACCGCTGAGAAGGCAGAGGGAAGAACTCATTCAAGCCTCAAAATGCTGTCTCTTCATACCAACTGACCTAAGATCTCCACAGACTCAAGATGCACCACAATTAATATGGTCACACGTTGTAAAGTTAATGAGATCTTGACTCAAATGCAAAAATAATGTATGACTTAAATATGTAGCCTAAGAAAATGGACATGTAAATGGGTCAGAAGTGCATGGTACTGTATAACACTGTATTATAAGGCGCAGAGGAGCATCTGCTCAATGACTAATGGAGAGGAATGTAATGTGAAACATTGCTGGTTCAGGGTCTGTGGGACGCAACTACAGCGGCTTTCTTTGCATGCCGACAAAGTGGCTTTTTGAGCAGCAGCAGCTGCAACACATCAGGAACTATCAAATGCCGATTTCAGCATCGCTTTGTATCAATAATGCCACGCTTCTGCTTTGGCCGTTCAGTTACTCAGTTACACTCACAGAGAGACATCCCACACTTGAACTTGTAAATGACTGTGCTTTCATTTAGCTATTATGCTGTGCATGGGCTTGTTCTGTCTCATATCAAGGTGCTGGGTCAATATCATACATATATGTCACAAATCTTTGGGCAGGTATATATATATACACATACATATACACACATACACATGCAATTACAATATAACTACAGTAGAGGCTATTAAATTATGACTAATTACGGCTAATTAGTCCGATTATTTTATTCCTTTGAGTTGTTCAGTTACGACAAAAGATGAGGATGACAGAAATAAAGATAATCTCTAGAGAGGAAACCCAGTACTGTACAGCCTGGGAGCCATGTCAATAACCAACTGTTGTACCACCTGCCTGTATTCTATACCACGACAGAAGGGAGTGTGATTCAATCAAGCCTAACACGGCAAATCTAAAATCACCAAACAACTGTTACCTCTAAAGGTCTCTTCAACTAAATGTACATTCATACTTAAGGTTAATTCATACTTTCCTTCATACATACAGACATACAGGACATGCTACTTATACTGCTTGAGTGTATAGAGTGTATCTATTCTTCCAATCATGCATACTGTACATACAGTACACGCATACCAAACTGTCTCATGTGTGTTGAAAGACCAGAAATAACATCTGTTATAGTGGATCTCAAATTAAGTGGCTTTGTGGTTTTCTTGTCCTATCTGCATTGCACAACCGATTTTTCTCTGCAGGTGCTGGTTTCCTTTCATACCATTCAAAACATGAACCTGCTCCTCTTTCGCTTTCAAGTATCAAGATGACAACGGAAAGCTCTTACATGTGCCCTCCAGTGACTTGCCAATCAGCTCAGGACGGCCGCACAACAAGTTAGCACCTCTTTTAGCCCTCCCGCACTGTAATTGTACACTGCCTGCTGAAATACAATATGTTTGTCTTTCCAAATATATCTGAAAGACATATTCCCCCATCTCAACTTCTTGTTGGCAGAAGCAAACAAAGCGTTTATTTCTCAGTGTGCACTATTCCATTTACAGATCTGTGTGAACATGACTGGATATCACCACCCACTGAGCAGAAATCTCAGACAAATATAATTTCACTTGAATACTGTCTAACCCATCACTACACAAACAGCTCTTCAAAAATTACTGACAGGTTTAATTATTAATCTACTGCCAAATTTCAAACAGCAAGTGCACGACACAATAGTTCAATGCTTTTGATAAAACAGCATGATTGGGGATGGTGTGTGTGTGTGTGTATGTGTGTGTGTGTGAAGGGTACATTTCAGCAGTTAAAATATACAGTTTGTTATGGAAAATTAATTTAAAGGGAAAGTTTATCCGAAATAAATTTTCCTGTGTATTTCTGGTCAATCTACGATGCATACCGTGTCAAACTACGATGCATACCGTGTCAAACTACGATGCATACCGTGTCAAACTACCATCTTTTCGTCTGCAGCTGCATCATAGCTACCGAAACATGAGGTCTGTGTTTACTTCTAAAAAGGTCTCATACCACGTTAAAATACATCAGACATTTTTTAGTCTGACCCTGTTCTACTATGCCAGTGATTCCCAGAGAGCAGCATGCGACAGCTCTGGAGCTGTTCAACAGAAGGACCTTGTGTGGCAGTGAGAAGGGAATCTTGGGAGTTGTAGGAATTGACTCAAATGGGCAATTTGGAACATCAGGACTGATCAGGGCATTCAAAGCAAGATATCTTGGCTCAGATATCTTGTATCAGAACACTTTTTTTTTGTGAATGTATCTACTATTGACAAATGAAAAGAACAAATCCACTGGTTTACAGGGTCAGATTTCGACACAAAGTTTGTAAGAAGACTATTATAAAACCTTTGGTTCTAATTGTTTTTTGTAAGGTGTTTTGCTCATTTATAAATCTGACCTTTTACAGTGCCTTGGCCATCAAAGCAGCCTCAAAAGCAATAAATATCTGTAGACATTTGACTTTAAAGGGGCACTCTGTGATTGGTACATAGATTTTTTTACTTTTAAATTAATGATATATAGCCATTAATTCTTGAAGAATATATCTTATAAATGCCTCATGAGCTTAGTTCAACTGTCTTACCCCATCAGAACCCAAAATATAAGCGTTTTACTCAATTGTTTGTAAACAATGTTATTGTATAGCTTAAATACATGGTTAAAACTATCATTTTTATTTCATGGATGGTCAGTCCTCGCATCCATAGCTCCGTCTATGAATTTCAGAGTTATATTTGTCCAGCTGTTTACCAAAAGAGTGGCGGGGGAGACCGCTTTGTTATCATTTGAAACCTAAACTTTCACATCATATATGTTAGTTTCCACTTCCATCAATGTGATATGCATCACACAGAGTGGTCTGTAAGACCTGACAGGTCATGTGCAGGGAGCAGGCATCTGAGAGACAGCCCCTCGGTGGAGCATAGGATGCATCTGAGAGACAGCCCCTCGGTGGAGCAGAGGATGCATCTGAGAGACAGCCCCTCGGTGGAGCATAGGATGCATCTGAGAGACAGCCCCTCGGTGGAGCATAGGATGTGTGCACATGTGGTTCCATGATGGGAGAAGGGAAGGGGGCGTGTCTGCTTCATTCATTCAGATGGGAGGGGGGAAACTGAGCAGGATTGAGATTCCCACAATGAGAGTGTGTGTGTGTGTGTGTGTGTGTGTGTGTGTGTGTGTGTGTGTGTGTGTGTGTGTGTGTGTGTGTGTGTGTGTGTAAGGGGCAGAGGGAAATCATGGGTTTTCTCAACGGCTACATCCTTGATAAAAATCTAACTGTTAACTGCAAGCTATTTACCGTGAGACCGAAAATCAATGGGGAGTAAATGGCACAGCCATTCAGAGCATTCAGAGTTGCCACATGACACATACGTGTATTGTGTTGCTGTTGGTTTCAGTGTGGTATTTTGCTATATGGGGCATGTATTAACTATTGACTTAATGCATTATATTTACAATATTACACCAATATTGACTGTGAAATGAAGAACGGTAATGATAAACATTCATCAAGTGCAACACATACAGTAAAATACCATAGGAAATGACATCAAAATGCAGACGTACCGTCTTTGAGTCTAATTCGTGGTGTGGTTGAGCTAAGACTTTATCTACACTGGCAGCATCTGCAAAAGTAACAAACCCAAATCCTCTGCAAAACAAGAAACCAAAGAAACAACAATATTAGACCACACATTTATGACAACATATACGTAAAATGCACAATACATACATACATTTGTTTATATTAATACGATTACCAATTATTACCAATTATTTATGCCAAAACATGAGTGACTAATACACATGTATTACACTGTTAAACACTATTCATTCAGATGACAAATGTAAACACTATTCATTAAGATGACAGAAATCCTGCTGTGCATTGTAACCCACACTCGAAGATTCCCGGCACTGATTTTAATAATTATTCTGCGTATGCTGATTTAAATGAAAGGGGACACTACACCAACATTGCAGTGCAGTCCCAAAGTCAATGTCAAATTGCATTCGCCCGCAGTTTACAGCGAGCTGAAGCTGCAGCTATCTTTTGAGCTGATCTATGCTGCACACAACGCGGGACAGCGGGGCTGTCTTAAAATAAAGCATGGACACAGGGAATTTATTTACAAACTGGAAAGTAAAAACATTTTTACCTGGAACGTTTTGTCGTGGGGTCTCTCATCACCATACATTCTCTTATTTCTCCGAATTTGCTAAAATAGTCTCTAAGGCTGTCTGTGAACAGAGGGAATATGTCGGGTAATTAGTACAATAACAAATGGTCGTCATATTGTTGTCAGTCCGATTCAAAAACGCCCCGCGATGCACATAGGGGTCGAATAGAGGACTTCAGATGATTGGAAATCAAAAATAACCTTGCGCGCACTGAGGCACTCCACATATCCCACACAGTACCGCACACACGCACACACACATATCGCGAACAGCTACAGCAGGCAGAATCCATTATAGCAACAAAACAACAAGAAAATACACAATGTAGGAGAATACATGTCTCACCTGGTGAGGTTTGCCAGCTGAGGCCACCGATAAACATTTTACTGTAAGAAGAAAACATAGCAGAAGTGAGTCCAGATGTCAGATCGGCCATTTTGACGACTAACTACTTATAAAGCGATCTTAACGACTAGAAAGAAGCGAAAAAACGTTCGCTGAATAGCAATAATGTATCTAGAAAAAGGGGAGGGAGGCCACACTTGCTACTGTAATCTGCCAAAGCTGAAGCTTCATAGCAATAACTGCATCCGGAAGGAAAGACCAACGCTTAAGTGCGCACTGTGAGCTGAATCTAGCACGACATACAGTCCTCTCACAAATTCTTCCATGGAAAATTAAATACCTAATACATAATAAAAAGTCGAAATTCGTATTTTCTTACCCCGGGTCATGTTGTGAATCATTTGGGCTTCCAGATGTGACTTGACTCCCGTCTCCTTCCATAGCTAACCAAACTATAGGCAGTAACTACAGTAACAGACACACACAGACACCGCAAAAGCTATGCAAAGCCCCGCTATGAGAATATTACTGAGCCGGGAAAGGAATCGTCACACGTGGGATCAGCTCAGCCTAGCTCCCTCCCTCCCTCAGCATGCCCTCCCTTAGCCCACTTGGGGCGGGGCAAAGGCCCGTCACCTAACCAATCCAATTGACGTCAATACAGAAACCCGCCTATTAAAATCTGAAAACCACTCCCCCTATTGGTCAGAACGCGCTTCTGACTATGTTGTAACCGCTGTGATTAGTTACAATGTGGATGCACAACAGTGTTTTACAAGAAAATGGGTACAGTGTTTCCTCGTATTGTTCAATTTAACAGTTTTACAGTGAGCTCCGTCAAAGTCAAACATTGTATGTGCAATTAATGGAGGTTATTAACATGGATCAAGTTGTATGGCTTCTAGCCCTAACCATGAATCTTACTCCTTATCAGCACGAACATGTAATTCTTAATTTCGCAATTATATCACCAATTTTCTCATTATTTTACTGACGACATAACCTATGAATATGTGCTGCCCGTATGAACGTGTAGATTGTTAATATGTAACTTCTCAGTAAGAGGCAGGTTAAAGTAGGCCTACTGTATGCACAGCAGCGTGTTGTACCACTGAACTGTGTACTGCACCCTACAATACCTCTGACAGAAGAGGGTTACTATATTTTCTATAACTATAGGTGCACATCCACAGCTGTTTAGGAAGGATATTTGTATGTGCTTCTTCACATCTAAGAAAGTGTTGGTATTGTAGACCTATTCCATAATTGCATTTCGCAAAGGTACAAATGATACAGTCCACCTCAATATGAAAAAGGAGAGAAAAAGAGGTGGATTTAATAGTAACCTCTGAATATGCATGTTCATTACTCAGTAACTGGGGAAAGCGGGCCTCGTTTTCCATTAAATCTGAGCACAAGTGAGAGCTCAATTAAAGCTGGATGCTCAGTGGATTTCAAGTCATGGTACAGTGACTGCTGTTTATTTCCTCACTGTGGCCTGAGACAGAGAAAGGGGAACACACACACACACACACACACACACACACACACACACACACACACACACACGGTTCATACAATTTATCTTTGAGGAGAACCCTTGTATGGTACTTAAACAATGAAAAAGCAGGGTGATGTCATTGCTGACTTTGGACTGATTCGTGTATGAGTGCTGTGCTCTGTGCAATGGTTTATCGACTCTTATGTGCCCTCCTAGATACAGGTCACATAAGAAACATTTTGTAAGTACAAATGAACTAATGTCCTACTACTGCCCTTTATTCATCCAAGGATTGTAAACATGGTGACAAATGTTAGGTACATTTGAGCTTTATTTTCACTTACAAATGGTTAGCTATGGCTGGATATAGGCACAACAAATCATCACTACAGTAAAATGTAAATGTTTAGTACAGTATGTACCAGGGTAAATATGTCAATTTGTCGATCGTATGTCTTTGACACAGGGAGCGAGAGAGAGAGAGAGAAATCATTGTGGAGTTTGTGCTGTAAATAATAAAAGACTTCACAAGGTAAGCAAACATTTCAATGGGATCTGTGACTGTGACAGCTGTTGTATTCATTTAAATGAAAAAACACTTGAAGCCAAGTTTTATGGAGTGGTTGTGATTTCCCTTTAATCTGAGCAGCCACTAGTGTTAAGTGAGCGTGTCTGAGATGCGATGCAACAACATGAGCAATGCAGCTCTTAGAGTCACCAGCTCAGATCCCTTTTACCCACAAAAAAATATGATATACCCTTCCACTTTGCATATTCATGTATTCAATCCCAACAGAACAATGAACTACACACGGCATCACTAGATCAGGGCCGGGTGGAAATGGAGAACATGGTCTTTTCGTAAACAAGGTTATCAAGGCGATATGTAAAAATGGAAAGCCCCTTCACAACGGCGTCATATCATTTCATGATGGGGACACATTTGTGACTGTGCCTGCAGTCAAAATACAATGGCATCTGTGTTTGATTAATGAACAGATAAAGTATTTAAAGGAAGTTTGAATTTTTAATATCCTACATCTGTTACATGTCTTGAACATATCAATTTGAGGATTTTTCCACTTCAACAGATTTACTACTCCTCAGTTCCTATGAAATCTGAAACATTTATAGTTTCCCTTTTCACCCCAAAGCTAAAATTAGATGTACTGGACACTCGATTATAACACTGAGGTTGACGCTGAATCGGAGCATTTTAAAACGAAAGACAATGTAGCCATTTAGGAGGGGAAGGATATAAACAAAACCGTAGGCCCACCACAGTAAAGTGAGCCCCAATACCTAGAGAACTAAGCCATAGAGATAAACAAACATAGCTTCCGTAAACCATTGATATATCGAATGCAGCAGTGACAAGCACTCGCATTAACAATTTGTTCTCACACGGCTCTTCCGTAGAGATGGCATTCAGCACGCAAAAGTGTCATAGTAACTCAAGAATGGCAGAGGGATAAACCAAGCCTGTGGATGCTGATCTCAGGGAGCAATGGTGAGATTTGGAGGGAGGGAGAAATGATAGTGTGTGTGTGTGTGTGTGTGTGTGTGTGTGTGTGTGTGTGTGTGTGTGTGAGAGAGAGAGAGAGAAAGAGAGAGAGAGCGAGCGGAGGGGAAGAAGAGCGTGAGAGGACAGCTGGGGACATCCTTGTCTGCTGCAGCTGTCACACGGTCCCTCGTTGGCCAACGGAATGCTCAAACCGAGTGCACCATGATGAGATCGATGCACAGATCTCAGTGACAGAGGTACCGCACCGCCAGTCTCATACTTTGCTGTTCTGTGTTGAGGGTCTCTGATGTCTTTTTCCCTAACGATGATGACTTCTCATATTCAACCTCTATTGTAATGATGACATTAGTTCAAAAGCACGGCCGTGGCCTGCCTGCAGTATTCCCCAGATTCAGCCTCCATGCTCTTAATGCCACACATGGCCGTTCTTAAATAGTAATACTTCTCCTTAAGCATAACGCAAGTGGGATCAACAATCTTTTTCAAACACATACATCGCATAGAGTGGATAGGATGGATCCAGTTTTCAGAATGTTTTCTTGCATTCATTTCTTGCGATACATAAAACGTTGCCATGACTCCCGTAGCCGATGAAAGGGGATCAAAAGTACCGTGACACTACAATGTGGTGATGTTCCAGAGCTGTCTAGGTCTAGTGTGTCAAAAACTCATCACCTGAGATGGAGTATGAATAATGAACATTTACCTTTCACTTCGCCATGATGGAAACCTCAAAATATAAGATCATAATTGTCGGTTTCATTCCCAGCAGCATACACTGAGCATCGACACCTGTGGTGTATATTGTGAATCACTTATCATGATTGATTTGTTAATCAATTGCACCTGTGCTGTGTAGCCACCCACACAACACTTGAGAAGAACACTTAACACAATCATTAGCAGAATGATGAAACTTCAAATGGTCCTCATGTGTTAGAATGAAAACTATAGAAATAAAACACCAGGTATTGTACTGTAAATCCACCATGTACTGTATTCGGTGGAGGTAGAAATCGGAGGACGGGCTCATTGTATCGATTCCTTATTCCATTCCATGCATTGCAATGAGCCCCTTCTCCGAGTTCTACCTCCACCAGCCTCCATTGAGTGTATTGCATAACATATGCCAAACTTTGAGTCATCATCAACCTTAACTTGTCAATGTCCTTTAAGTGAGAAGGCACCCTCCATAGACCCTTAGTCACTCATCTTGCTCATATCATTACGTAGACGAATATGCAAAAATAGGATTTCCTGCTCTCAGCGTCACAATCAAAACCTCATGGACTGCTGCGCTAACTTGAGTTGAGCATCATGACTAAAGAGAGCATTTATGGAGCTCAAAGTGAGGAGACCTTTGCTAATCCTTCAATCTCTCTCCACTGCTGCTGGATGACTGAGTGTGCTATTATGAGCAGCGGAGATAATGGGGAATGACAAAGTGTGACTTCATTAATCAATGGGGGTCTTGGATGAGGCTACTCATAGTCCTGCCCTGCGATTATCGGTTTTTTTTGTGTTTCTTTTTTTTTTTTTACATTCCACACGCCTTTAATTAGTCTAATCAAAGACACTAAGGAGTTCATGCTGCTGCATTATCAAAAGGCCTTTGCTTGAGCATTAATGTGCACCACAGGTGATTTCGGAAAATAATTCTTCTCCAACCTCCATCTAATTATTATCCCGTCAGCAGGATAGTGAATTCTACACAGCAATGCCCACCGCAGGCTAAAGCAAACACCTGTGGAAGTCTTCTGAAACCGCTCATACATTCTTATTGTAGATTAGATCAGAATTAAGACATTCCAAACTACCTAGTCTGACAGTTAATAACTTTTGTATACAGACTGTTGGGTGAAACGTATATACTTGAAATGTATATAAGACACCATGAACACTCAATAATCATGAATAAAAAGCTTGCTAGGAGAAGATAGTCCCCAAATGACATCTGGATAAATAAAGCAAAGAGACAGTAGATCACTCCAATGTGATATCTCCACACAAAACACATTTTATTGCATCAAATTCAAACATGGGGAAGCATATGTGGATATAAGCAGTTGTGCATTTCCATTGACAGACAATGACATTGTTGTAGCTTTGCAGGAAATACATTCACTCAAAGTGACTCTACATTGATCCTACTGTACAAATGCCTCCTACACAGAGTTCAGCTGATGGAGTGGGTATTTAGTTTCAGTACAATAATCATGAAGTTTTCAGCTGCCTGGACCCATGTCCTAAAAAGCCTCACAAGTAAACAGACTGTTTTATTACCAAAACATTGCAGACCTGACAAACAATAGTGGGAAACTTTAATTACAGCTGGTTTACATAACATTAAACATTCTGAATGAAGTTCAAATGAGCTCACCCATTACACAGTAATATATGTATTGATGACACATTAGCATGTGCTTATCAAAGAAAAGGTTCTCTATGAATCCATCACATTCTCTGCCCCTTGAGCCACGTGAATGGCAAAAACTTAGCATTGGGCGCCATCTACTGGACATATTGGGTAGTGTAATTTTGCACCTTCCCTTCTGTTTGTAACAAAAGGGGCGGTTTCCCAGACTAGAAATTGCTCATAATCCTGGACAAGAAAGTACTTGGAATGGAACTATCCATTGTATAAAGTCTCTAATCCAGGAGTAGCCTTAATCTGGGTGCAAACCACCCCCCCCCAAAAAAAGGCTTTCAAAACTACTGACACATACATTTTAAAAAGATGTGTCTTCCTATCATGACGTGATTCAAGTACATCATATTTTGAACACTGACAGTGCCAGTATGCATCTTCGGCATAACAGTCTGTTGCTAAGTTATAGTTGCAGATAAAACTCCCAGAAGAACATACCATTTATTAATTTATGTAAGACCTTAACCATGGACAACAAGACAGCCTGGTCATTTCAGGGGCCAGCGGGTGAAATCGAATACATTTTGAATTATGAATTCAAACCATATAAGGAAAAAGTATTAACTGTATTTGGAATTAATAATGTTATCATTATCACCAAATGAAGATAGAATGGGCGGGGGGGGGGGGGAGTAAATGAAACAAGTAAATAAAACAAAAAAGACAAACAAATATATCATTCCTACATCAGTATCCTTAGTAGTGTGCACATGGTTGTACCAAACAAAGTAATGAACAGTAGAGTTGAGGGAAATACGCCATTGCTGTGGCCCAGCAGGGCAGCAGTCCTGAGCAGGTTCTGAGGGAGTACAAGGGTGAAAAAGGCAAGGAGGCAAGGAGGCACGGCAGGATGGCTCTTCCAGCTCCGCCATCACAGTCAGGGGCTGTCTGTCCACCAACACAGTCCCTTTTCTACCAGAGCGTGGTTCACTGATACCAACTGGAAAAAACAACAACAACAAAAACATGGAGACAATAATAAGAAACAAAATCACTGAATAATTTCACACATTATTTTAGGACAATGTTTTGACAGAAAGTGATGCAAATCCTCACATATTATATATTATATTAAGGCTGTACAGATGAATCGAGTAATTGAACAGATGAATGAACTGATACTTTGGTTGACAACATATTCTTTTAACTGATTTCTATATAATCAGACCAAGGACAAGAAGTTAAAGCTAAAGTGACATGTTGCCAAGTAAACAAGAGTGTTGGACAAAAATATGGAAAAATGGAAATAGCAATTCGCACCTTCAGTTTGGAGGCCATCCTTTCACTGTTAGCTTGTAAAGCACCCTATTAGTCCACCACTCATTGTTTGGGCACCACTTTGTTTTAGTTTTTTGTCCGGATATGTTTAGAAAATCTCGGACCGCCTAAATTGCAACGGTGAAACTGACAGCCGTAATGTGTCTATACTTCTTATATTAACTATTATATTTCTAAATACATCGTCATACCTCTTCTCCTTCCGTTCTCCATATCTGTACCAAAGGGATGCCACTGGTGTGGAAGTCTGTGACCTGATGAGAGGCAACAGATAATAAAAAGGTAAGAACTCCTTTCTTTATTTCAGTGTGCTGACTGTATACTGGGGGCGAAGAGAGACGGTGAAGAGATCCTTGTGTGCCCTTTTGACTCCTACCTGTGCAAGTAATGGCACTCCTTGTGTCAAGTCTTCTAGTGCTGATTTTGCAGCAGCCGAGAAGTCCTCGTCCCCTGGTGGAACAGCAGAAGGGTTAGTCCTGATATACTGACATGACAGCATGCGCACTACACACAGGGGAGTATAGTGCTTCAACACTGGTAGAAAACTATTCATCACATCTTGACCCTACAGTCTCAAATAGGACAACGACAAAAAGCAGGTTACTTTTTTTTTTAAATGGTATGGGGGGTATTTGGGAAGCAGGAACATACCTGGAAGAGGTGCGATATTTTCCACGATCACCTCAGACGCTTGGAAAGGTAATGACACAAAGTCTGACCTGTCGGAGGAGCAACAACATCAGTAACAGTCCCGATGCAGACACACAATGTCAATCGATATTCCTTTCATCAAACAGCAGTGAGACAGGGATTCACCTAATCTGGCGGAGGGTATCTATCACCACGGTGTCGTAGCCTCCGTAGTCGACGTAGCGGACCTCCACTTCCCTGGACTCCTCGCTGTATCGCATGACCTGCGCTCTCCACCAGCCTCCCTCTGGCATCTGGGCAGCGCAAATCACTCCCACTGTGTGTGTGAGAGTGAGAGAGTGAGTGAGTGAGTATGGGATTGAGAGAGGGGGGGGAAAAAAGAAGACACAATGGACACATTGCACAAGACCAGAATGATGGAGAGATTATTACAGCCACCCCATGAAGAGAGGCAATCCAAAGCCACGTGACTGTGTCCACGGTACCTTCCACTGGGGCCGGCAGGGTGGGGCAGCCTGGGTGAGAGTAGCACAGCCTCATCTGCTGGTCCAGGCTGCGCAGCGCGTGGAAGGTGGGGTGCGTGTGTTGCTGGAGGAACACGTAGTTCCCGGAGGCTACATGGACCACCGTCACCTCCACAGTCACCCTTGGGGGAAGCAGCAGCTGAGGGGAATGAGAGAGGGAGAGAGAGAGAGGGGTGAGACTAAAGGGACCCTTCTGACCAGTATCCGACTAGGTCATAACTTGAAACTGACCCTAATCCAATTTTAACCGCTTCAGAAATTCTACACCGGTTTGCTGGTTGGGCATGTCCCCTTAGTTTTTCCAGAGAGAGAGGCCATTGGTCCAAGCTAACCTCCACCCACACTCCAACACGTCACCAGGCCAGGCCAGGCCAGGCAAGAGACGGACACTCACCCAGGATGTGATGGGGAGAGAGGGCACACCGGAGGTCGCCGGCAGGGTGTGACAATTGGTCAATTCCAAATCTTTGAACTTCTTCCGGATCAATTCCAGAGCGCAGTCCACCTGTTCCTTAGTCCCTGGAGGGGGACACACAACGTGAGCCTAGTACAGGAGGCCAAAGCACCTACCACAGGCCCAAGAGGTTCTGACTGAGAGGCAGTGCTCCACTCACCCTCTATGTGGCAGATCTGAACCTCCTGGGTGAAGGGCAGAGTGGTGATGAAGACCTTGGCTCCAGAGGTTTCCTTCAGGAAGCTCACATATCGCCCTTGCTTCCCAATCAGTCTGCCTACCAGATGCTGGCAGGTAAAAAGGGAGAGTACAGGGAGAAAAGAAAAATAGGCTGACATTATGAGTAATGTGACAAGACACAGTAAATGTTAACTGTATATTGCAATGTTGCCTCAGTCAGGCCATCACACAGACACACACACACTAGGGTTGAGCGTGATATAAAACATTTCTTATTCATGATATTACTTTTGAAAATATCACAATATAAAAAAGAATATCGTTCATTGCTGGAGTACGGTGGAGATAAGCCAGCGTAAGCAAAAGTGACTGAACTGCAGCGCACAGTGTATGGCTGGTGTTGTACACACACGCGCACACGCACGCACGCACGCACGCGCACACACACACACACACACGAGCATGATCGTGGGGCTCGGCTTGCTCAAATGTAACCAATACCAGACAGATGTGTCACAGAAGCAGCTCTCAGGGTAATTGGAAGGAGGGTAAGACAGGGTGTGTATGGCTGGCTCTGTGGTCTGTGTGGAGTGTCCTCTTGTCTTGAGAGAACTTGAGGAGAGAATGACATCAGCAGGATTCCCCGTACACACCAACCACAGGCCAAGCCACCATGCCTTACTACAGCATGACTCAAGACGACACCCGGAGGTTAGTGTCCCCAGAGCACCAGGACTGCAGCATCCTCCATTCTCTGAAGCATGGGCATTTCTAATGTTGGATCACATAAGCCCTAACATCACCTACATTAGAGACTAAGTCACCTGGACATATCTTGTGCTAAAAGGTCATACTGTCAAATATCAGATGTCAGTGGTACTTAAGATAAACATGCCAAACATGAAACAGGAAACAATATTGAAGTAATAGATGCCTCCTCTAAATGGATCAGACAGGGCAGACTCTTATACCTTTGGCACCTCGATCTCCCAGGTGGTCTGTGGTCCAGTGGGCTGGCTGCTGTTCTGGCTGCTGCTCTGTGGTTGACCCACTGGTGGGGACTCGGAGGGGCTGCTGCTTGTTAGTACACTGGCTTGGCTGCTGTTAAGCTGGTTGTCTCCGGCTCCTTGTTCACAGTAACCATCTACAGAGTCCATGCTGGGCACTCCAGAGCCTGGGGACAGTACGGGTCACAGTCACTGACAACACTCACTTGTGTACTGTACACATCCAACTGCAATGACAGAGCCACACGCAAAACACAGCCATACAACAGACAGAGAGCACTGTACATCTGGGCATGTAAAAAAAATCATTTAAAAAAAAAAATAATAATGTTTTATTTGGATCCATGTTTGATGTGTAAATTCCTGATAACCAGGAGTACTGGACTTCTAAAGTTGATAAATGTCCAGCTTAAATCTTAGTTTTTTTGTTGCCTAAAATGCATCACCCCAGCATGTTAGCAACATGAGCTTATCAAGATGAGAAAAGGTTAAATATCACCCCTCATCCACAGCTGTAAAAGCTGTCTATATATGGTGTCTGGTGCTGGGACTTAACCTGGGTCACATGCTGTATGTATGAGAACTCTAGCAGCTGGAGACTTGGGAGGAGGGGGGGGGGGGGGGGGGGGATATTGTTTGGATTAAGGAAAATCTAACAGATTTCTGCACAGCAGCAAACTCAGCCCTGACCTCCTAAGCCACATGTACCAAACAGGACATGGGAGCCTCGGGGTGGAACTAACATCTAGCTACAGAGGTACACAGAGACGTAGGGTCACTCTGCTGTGGTGACAGAATGCCAGGGGTGTTCTCTTTTCATGCAGGAGTAGGCTAATTAAAAACCAACTCATGATGCTAAAAATTCAAGTGGGCCCATATGGCCATATCAAATTGAATTCTCAAGAACACAAAATAGCTCTTGCTCATTTGCCAAACTGTAAACTAAACACATTTACCTCTGATAGCATAATTGTTCCTGTTATCTGTAACAATGGCCTGCAAACCTATTGTCCTCATGAAGGAAAATTAAAGTATCCATCTATTCATCTATATTGAAGAAAGCCTCAGAGTAAGAGGAAGCTCTGCTGGATCTCACCTTGAACACACTCCACCTCCACGGTCCTGTGACCGTTACTGAGGGCACCAGGGTTGGGGCTGCTGGGTGCTTCAGCCTGTCCCTGGGATGGCCTTGGGCTCCCAACCTGGTCCACAGAGTCCCCTCTGATCTCTGGCACTGTGGGTGACAACCGCCTGTAGTCCTCCCCACTGGAGCCCTCCTCTGACTGACATGAGGAGCTGGAGCTGGAGCCAGAATCATTATCATCCTCCTCCTCCTCCTCATCTTCTTCTGGCTCTGAGTCTGGACACGATCCTGTCTGTTCAGTCTCAGTCCTACTGCTGCTTCTGGGCATGATGCCCTCATCACGGACTACAGGAGATGAACTGCTGTTCTCACTGGCTGTTGTCAACCGCTGATCCTCCTGCGATGGACGAGGCACCTCGCTCTGGGCTGTACTGTCCAGCACTGTGTTTTTGCCTGGTGTTGTGCAGGGGTCGCCGCTACCGCTGTTGCAGAGGGGGCTGGCGTCCTGTTCGAGTGAGGCGTTTTCTGAAGCCCTTTCCTTCAGGACAACAGACACTGCTGCCGAGACCACGTCCGTGATGAAGCCTGCCGCCAGCTGGTTCATGTCATCTGAGATGGTGCTGATGCGGCTGGGTTCAGGTTCCTCAGCCTGGAGGGGGCTGGTAGAGAGGGCGGTCAGGGTGCTCCTGGGGCAGGTGGCATCTGGTGGACTAGGCCCGCAGGCTGTGTCTTCCATCGCAGACAGGACAGGGAGGATTTCTTTGGAAATGCGGGGCCGCGTTTCTGCAAAACGGACTCTCATTTTCTCTTCTCCGACTTCCCCCTCTGGGTCCGGCCGAACTCCCTCCACGCACCCTTTGGTCAAAGTGCTGTTTGTGGTGTCGGGTGTCTGAGATGGTGGGGACGGTTGAGGCGTTATGCCCGCGCTCTCACCAGACAAAGACTCAGTACTCTCTGTAAAGGACTTTCCTGGGGTGAGACACTCTTCAGCCTCACCCACCCTTCCTACACTTTCCTTGGGTTGTGATTGGTCGAGAGGCACTGCGCCCCGCTCTGCCGCTTGTGTGTTTGTACTTGCAACAACCTCCTGTTTCATAAACGAGCCCTCCTTTTCTTGCTTCCTGTGCCTATCCGTCTCGGTGGAGTGGCCGTTCTGCACAACACCGCTGCCTCCCTCTTTGGGGGAGGACAGGCGGTCTGTGGTTTTGTCTTCTGCAGTGTCATTGGCGGTGAGGCGGCGTTTCTTCCGTGAGGTGTACCACCACAGGCCAATGAAAGCCAATACTCCCGACAGAGAGAGAGGAAGCACTGAGCGAAGCCTCAGCAGCATCGCCTTCAGCTGCTAACAGCAACACCTGAGAAATGAGACAAGAGGGTCATGTTAACAACACCATAAGACTCTCTAATCACATCTTTACTGCTAGCTGGGGTAGAAAGGTGAGAAGCACTGATGATAATGAAGCCTCCAGTTAAAGGGGAAGGTGAAGGGGGCATGGCCACCCTCCTGTAGCCGGAGGAACACCCTCAGGCTCCAGACCTCGGAGCAATCCCATTATTCGCCATGGTGACAGCGTCTGATTACAGCCAACAGAGCTCCGGTGTCACATGGTACCTTTTGCAGCGGGTCAACCAAGGACGTCTGATTCAGGGCTCTGACCGCTAGCCCAATCGTCATGATTTACCACTTAACAATAGGACTGCTGAGTTTATCAATTGATTTCCTAATCTAGTTTGTTTGTTTAATATGGGCATATGTATTGTATGCCTAGTGTGTATGTGTGTGTGTGGGTGTATATATCAACTACCAAATAGGCCTATCTAGCCAATTTTCTTGGTACTGCGCAGAAGACGGGCCTAATGTAGTGTTGCTAACAACAGGCATTGTTTAGCCTTTGACTAACAGAGAGACATAGCTTGGTAATATGTCTATTTTAAGACTCCAAAACACAGAGGCAGTTTGGCTCAGCTACACTGACGAGGCTATCCTAGGCTACGTGCAGGTCCACCCACCCATGACCTTCTGGTAGAGCATGAGGCCAAGCATAGATATAAAAGTCAACAGAGGCATGCCATTCCCCAACAGACCCTGTGTAATGGAACAGCGTCATGGGCGACATTGCAGTATGTGACACAGGGTTTTACTAAAGCCTTCGACCTTCAGACTCTGGCATACTGACAACTGAACTTGGCTACGCCTCTTGCTAGGCATGCCAGCCCTGCCATGTCATGTCATACAAAGCCCTAGAGAGCCAGTGGTGTGCCTGGACTTTGACCCCATGACCCCACTCTGTGCCCCAATTTGTCAGCACATAATAGTGGCTAGTTACATCAACTGCCACACTAGCAATCTGTCTTAACAGCGGAAAAGCTCAAGTATACAGTGTTTATTAGTTTCATAGTCCACAGAAGGCAGGAAGGAACAATGACTATTAATAGCAGTGGATAAATATCTGAACCATCACAACTGTATGGAGTTATACACTCGGGGACATTGGGTACTACAGCTCTAATACAGGCAGGTTCAACTGACAGTCCTCCTGAACAATGGATTTAGTAGTCCTCAGAATAAAGGGGACAAAGCACCATATTGTCGTTCCTCAAATGATTTTCAACCCCACTTTCCACATCTGTCTTCATTGACAGAAAGTATTGTTGATCTTAACATCAGTATCACTTCTTACATCAGTCCCGTCTGCAGAAGTTTGTCCTCCGACAAATGAGTTGCGAGTCTGACTCTGGTCTACTGTGACTGGTTGTAGTTAGGATTTTAATTAGCTATAAATCAAGCCAAATCTATGATCCCATAACACATTTAATTATTTTTGTGGTATTACAAGCATGTGCAAACAAACGTTATGTTGTTAAATTCTGATGATAAAAAAAAAGGGGCAACAAATTCGTGCATCAGATCTTGTCATGAATTGGCTCAGGAGAAAACATAACTCACCGTGGCAATACACCTGTAGAGAGTTTCTAATTAAGCCTAGGTAATTATCCTAATATGATTGACAGACCTCCAGCTATTTGTGTGTTTGCTCTAGGTCAAATAGGTCAGCCAAGAACTCCTGCCAGCATGATCCTGAGTGCAAGACTCAGGACTGAGCTGCAAAGCATCCTTTGACAGGTCAACATCAGCATCACTTTGAATTTAGAGGAACTTCCTTATGGTAGCTGCCGTGACCCACATCAGACCAGCCAGACATGTCAAACATAATTTACTGTAGTTAGCTAGCTACAACCTGAGACAGCCTACGTTAGTTTGTAACTGACAAAGACGCTGGCTTGCTGTTTGTGGTTCTCGAATGAAGAAGTCTCACCTCCTCCGCAAGAACTGTGCTAGGCAGCAAATCCAGTCATTGTGCGCGTGGGAATTAATCACTAGCTAAGCAATCAGACTTTCAATGAATTGTTGTTGTTGGTAGGGACAGAAGTTTCCTCTTTTTTTTGCCTATCTTGCATTACATATAGTGCGATGTTGGCTAGCTAGCTGCTAGCTTGCGTCAAATCAACCACGCTCGCTTGCTCTGGCTCCATCGCCACACAAGGCAATGCATTTGCAAGATCAACGAACTGAGTAAGCTAGCTGGCTACTCACCAGGTATGTTTTATCCCTCTTTAGGCGAGGCAGAAAACCGTCGTATACCTGCAACTAGCAATTCTAACAGTTTGCTGAGTGCCTCTCAACCAGCTTTGGTCAAAGAAGACTGTTTGCAGCTGATCTGAAGTTATGGTCAGATACATCAACCAATCAAACCTCGCGATAATACTGGACTCCCTAGTTCATTGGTTTCACTCACTAACAGGAGCGCACTGCAGGTGCAAGTGCTCTGGTTCGGCCTCACTTCACTATTTGTGTATTTACAGCGCAACATAGTCAGAACATAACACTTTTGAAAAATGTAAACGAGTCTATATTTCATGATGAACGTCTTAAAATCACAGGAACACATGAACTCTGAAATATATCACTATCGGTCAGAAGTTGGACAGAAATGATCTTTATTAGGGCAACATCTGTTAATGTCAGATCAGATGAGGACAGCAACTTATCATACAGTGGAGGTTTAGAGTACACAGTCATCTATATCCTCTATTGAACCTTTATTTTTCCTCAATATATTTAATGACATAATGCAGTGACATGATGGAGAGAGGTTATCATTACTAACACTAGAATAATTCAATTTGTATGTTTTACATGTACAGCAACTAACTGCTTTACAAAAAGCAAAATAATACAATATATCATCACATGTATTTACAGTGTAGTAAATATACCTTTGTCGATTTTTACACAAAATTATTTACAGAGGTGAAGCTTACTGCGTAAAAAATGAGGGAAAAACAGAGTAAAACAGTGGCCAATGGTTAAAAATATTTTTGCATAACCTTGACATGTGCCAAATTAGGATATCACACTAGCGCAAGACACAATTGACTTCAGTTAAGAATCATGAAAACCTACAGTACATTTACAGAGAGCTCAGTTCAGTTGACCTTCAAGAGACAAATGTCTGGCCCCAATATTTCCACCTGTGATTGGTGGGTTAACTAGTGTTTGGGTCCCCAACATCCAAAACTTTTCAGTTGTCATTTTGAAAGGAACACAAAAAGGCAATTACTGTATTAAAGCAATGTTTGAGGAGGAAAGACATTTTGAAATTGTTTTATCCGTACATTGCACAAATTAGTTTAATGTTGTCTAACATAGTATCTCCTGAGCTACTGCAAGTATAGTCTTTTGGTGAAAGTCTTCCATTTCACATGCCAGTACAGCCAAAAGTGTACACCTTCAGTTGAATCAAATCAGGGCAACATTGTAAGTGACATTGTAATTCCATTCAGTTTTTCTAAATTATGAATTATCATCAAAAGTAAAAGCATGGCAAAACACATTTTGCCTGGCCTATCCCTTCAGATTTGCGACACTGAGAGGAGATCCATTGAGCATGTAATAATCAAGGTGCACTGATATACACCATCAAATAAAAACAAAGGAGAAAACATTTTTTTGATTGGGATTCAGCCTTCAAGGTGTAGGAGCTTGAAACAGAGCTCTGCTGGCCTGATGAGGGCAGATAAAAGAATTGACACGTTAACAATACACAGATCATCATAGCAGACCATGGAGAATGCTGCTGCTGTTGTGACTATCCATTACTGAGAACTTCACAAAAAGCACATACACAATGAAAAAAAAAAAAAAAAAAAAGCATAAGAAATAATATTGTGGTTTTCATTGATTCATACTATAGCTTGGTCCATCTCACTTTCACTACACAGTTTACATATATCCCCCACCCCCCTCCCCCGCCCACCCCCCTAAAGTATAGCGTTACTGGGTGGTTAGAACATTAGACTTCCTAGAGGACTGTTTATCAAACGCAGTAGTTTCAGAGTTTATGTGTGTACTATATTGCAGTTCCTAAACTTTGGTTTCCTTCACACTAGATCTCTTAAAATCGCGTTGATTGCGTTTGGTAAACTTGTTCCATTTAACTTTTAAAAGCTTTATTTTTTTTTCCCTTTCCATGATGAGGAACTGCTTCTTATAGACATATATCCTCCTGATTCAAGTATATTTAAACATTTGTAAACAAAATCCAGGCATGGAGTTCAACTTCAATACACAAAACACAAAGTTCATTAACTCTCATCAGCACCAACACACTTTGAATTTGGAAAAACAACTCAGTGCGCACATTGTTCATTTCCTTATGGTCATCATGTCCAATATAAGCCGGATTAACAGAATAGGACAACAAATGTAGTTAAAGAGCATGGTTGTTAAGACGGATGGATGTACGTGAAAACAAAATGGCGAGTAAAACATTCACTACTCAGTGTTTTTTGTAGCAAACTGTCAGTCTTCGTCCTCCCTACCCCACTCGTGTATATACAGGTTCCAAACTCAGTGTACATAATGCACTTGATGCACACACGCGTTCCTCACCAAAGGCAAGTAAAAAAATAAAATTTAAAAAAAGGAAAACATCTAATGGAATAGTGTCATTGTGTTTCGCCCCATGATTATGTTAACTCCATAACAAGCACACTTACAAAAACATTCTGAAGGAGTTGGCACAAGCATCCGGGCAACCATGACTTCATAGAGAGATTCAATGTATGGCACTGGTTGGTTTCTTGGTACATGTCTCCAACAGCCAAAATATGGAACCAGGCACCATGAATAGGGCTGTGGGTTTTTCTTGACCAAAGTGACTTGACTGGGGAAAAACTCGGAGCCCTAGTGATTAGCCTATGAAATGGAGTGACCAGAGGACTCCTGTGCTGCTGAACAAACTGCACCATGTTTAGAGAGAGGAAAGTCTCTGCTGTTGTTTTTTTTTGCCACATGTTCAATCTATCTATGCAAGGCATATTGGACCAAATGCAAAGGCTGTGAGAGAAAGTAAACAATGAGAAAGAACAGAACAGGTTTGATTTTCCTTTCGCTAGTGCAAGCTAGTCTTTGGTGCAGCATCCCAGGGCGTGCCACACTGCTGCATGGGACCGAGCCCTATGCCTAGACCTTAACACGTGCCACACAACAGACTATTGAGGGAAGACAATGGCAAGAAGGGCCAACAAAACCCAGAGCTGTACACACAGTTATCCTATATCTGAGAACACAACCTGACCATAGTCTCAATCCCTCAGAATGTTTTTTTTTTTTTTTTTTTTGGCATCATTTCATTACGCAGATTTTGTCAACATGGAGAAAACTATTCGGTAGGTATCTAGAGTTGATAAAACCATAACTGTTTCTTTTACATGAATCCATATTTCAAATCTTTCAAATGAAATTTGGTTTGTTTTTTCATCAATAATAAAATTAAGTTCACTCTAAAATAAATCATAACAATGCAATTGTAATTACCTTACAACAAATAAAGTCTTTTACTATTTACATCATGAATAGGGACAGATTTACTTAAGCTCTTGAACCAGACCACCATTAGCACCTATTTTTCCAACCGAGAGTACAACTCAAACATGAGTGTCTCTTCACTATTCTGGACACTTCAACCCATCAGCCTGCCTTCTAAATTGATTCTTGAAAAACAGGCGCAAGATTTGCACAGATGCAGTCTTATTAAATCTGGTCCCTAACATCATGGAATTTTCGGATGGATATTTGTTTTGACAAGAGGTACCAAATGTTAATGTTTTACATGAATATACAACCATACAGGGCAATTATTATCAGGCAGCAGATTAGTAATGACTGTATATTTGTGTATCATAAGGTATTGTTTACAATACTTATAACTGTATATATATACACATTTATGCAGAGTAACCTACAATAGTACCTTTTTGTTGTATGAAGCAAGTTTCTCCATTTCTCATTTCATTATAAACATCTGAAAACCCTAGAAAAGGCACACAATGAACAAAACAACCTCCCAAGTGTGTGTGTGTGTCTGTGTGTGTGTGTGTTAAAGTATGGGCAAGAATGAGACAATTATTACTGAGAAAGACTACCACTATAGATATTACTATATTTCAAATCTCATATCTAAGGCCAATTTCCAATGTGTTTCCAAAATAGGAAAACATAGTCTATTCCTGGTTTTCCTCCAGATTATAACTCCTTAGATTCAAAGTCTCCTGCCATAGTGTTTCATACATAAATTGGGTGCTGATTAAAAGATAAAGCTCTGAGACCTGCAGACCCACAGTGGCCCACTCACTTGACCCTTTCTGGAACTCATCATATGTGAATAAATATAGCGCCTAATCAAGAGGAATCCCCCTCGCTTTGACAATCAATAAATCAATAGGAACACATGGCTTGGCCATCATTGGATTGTCCCTGACAGAGCTCAAAACAGGAACAATCAATAGTCCAGCCCCCGACACCTCCACTGCAGAACACATCAGTCATGTCTGTTGGCCATGCTTTTAGGAGATGTTGCAGGGTGGTTGCAGGGCTTTCAGAAATGTCCTCCAGAATGTGGGTCTTGTCTCCATCTAGTGTGTGTATGTGTATGTGTGTGTGTGTGTCTGTCAGGCAGGGTCATGTTTTCCTTCTGCAGGGTCACTGGTGGGTCAGATGGAACCTTTTCCTCAATGCTGGGTCCCAAGGCCAAATCCCTCTTTCCATATCCAAGAGTCCCAATGAGAGGCGTCTGCAGGTTGTCCTTTGATCTAGTTCAGCCCCATTGGTAAAGCTCTCTCAGCTTGAGGAAAACGTCCTTCAACTAACAACAATTAAAAAGCAACGAAAAAATGAGCAAATTACAGAAAAATTGTGCAAATCACAGAAATGGTCTTCTCTTAATACTTTGTCATTATGATACAAAACTTAAACCAAGACAAAGAGACAACAAAATGGCTTCAGACACGATGATCCCGACTGTTTCTGCAGTGTTGTCAATGTCAGTGCTTTCTGTCAACTAATGCGGTCTTAAAAAGGATTCCAATGCATTTCAGCATGTAACAAAGACAAAACATAAAAAAAGAAACGCCACACTTAGTCTCCGTAACATCTCAAACACTGACTTGTTTTACAAAACAAAACTGCAAAACAAATTCAGAGAGTTCTTCAATACATGTTGATCGTCAAGCAAATATGGCTGACCGGACGGGTTAGGATAATAAAAAAAATAAAATAAAAAAAAACAACAACACAAAACTAAAGTAAAATGAGTAGAATCAAGGCTGAGAAAAAGAGAGAGGAGAGGAGAGTTGGAGTAGAAGTGCAGCATGATGACTGGCATGGGCGGAAGGAGGGAGGGAGGGAGGGAGGCCCCAGTGGGCCCCCTAGTAGTGGAGGGCCTCTCTCAAACAATCTTCTTTATACTGGGTCGTTTGAAGCTGCCTGCACTGCGCTGCTTCTGCACCTGGCTGGCAGAGCCGTGTCGCGTGCGCCCACTGTTGTTGTGACTTGTGGTCGGAGAGAGCTCCACGTTCTCCTTGTCGATGCCTGGCAGAGAACACACACACAGACACCGTGAGGAACAGCATGCCAGTCTAACACGGTACGAGTCATTATTGTAATGTACAATTCTAAAACTACTGCTAGTTGAACTTTGTTCAATTATTTAAATTTAGCTTTATTATTCTTTTTAAATAAAAAATGTTTGGGGGGGGGGGAATTACACTACATACCACTGGAGGAACCTTGTATACATTCACCAGTAGGGGGAGTGATGAGCCCATGTATAAATTGATGAGAGGGACTTCAAATGCAGCCTTTTTGACTGGAGTGGCCCTTACTTACACTTAAAGAGGTTTGTTCTGTCTTTTGGACAACAACCAAGTCAAAACAGACCATACAGTAATACACTATATGAACACATTCACTTCCATCACAAACTGTCCTGTGTTAGGACATACAGTATATATGAACACATTCACTTCCATCACAAACTGTCCTGTGTTAAGGGTCTGTGATGGGCCTCTGCTACCCCACACACCTCTGAGAGTGTGTGCCGTGTGCCTGGCAGTGAGGAGCGGCAGAGGGAGGGGCTGTAATACCTGGCCGGACGACGTGTGGGGTGAAAACAGCGGACTTAGAGCAAGGCAGAGAGGCTTCAGGACAACAGAGTGGGGGGAAAAAAAACAGGTGTGAGTGACCATGGCAACCCAAAAAAGAGGAATGACAGGAAACAAAGAGCAAAAACATGATTAACAAAAAACTAAATCTCTTAAAACTTAAAACGAGTGACAAAGAAATAAAATCATGGGAAAACTGATTCATTCAGGATTTATATCACACCCTCCCGATCAGGGAGTAATAGCTGGATGTATTCAAAAGGTATGTAAATACCATATCTGTTTATCATCAGGCCTGTGTTAGTTCCAAACAGAATGCATCATGTGGAACAAAATAAAATATTCTTTCATCCCAGTAATAGCATTGGAGTAGCAACGCTTTACGACTCAATTTAGCAGTAACTGCAAGAAGAAAACAAATGATGAAACATTTATGATTGTATAAATAATGGAATCAATGGTAAAAACATACAGTTTATCATGACATACTGTTGAGATGCCATAATGAAAGAATCGTTTCCACTATCGTGCAAACTACAGGCTGAGACAGTATGTCCATTGCAGCACTGTACTTTCTAATTGTAAAGGGCATTTTCTGGGACACCCCCCCTCGTAGGACCTCAAATGGTGCAAAGTTAGGGAGCGTCTAGAATCTACACCGAATCCAGAACAACAAATGGAAAAGGAAAACAAAAAGTAAACAAACCACATAATGAGAACATCATGCAATAATGGAGTTAAAGAAAAAGAGAGATAGACAGAAATGGTAAAAATAGGACCATGTGGGCGATCAATGTTACGCAATAGGGCTTTCGGAGGGAAATGGATGCCGAAAACTGTCTGGTTTCATTAACAGAGAAAAGAGGAGAAACAACGCAACAGTCTTTATGGGGATAACAGTTATTGGAGAGAAAATTGCAGACAGGTCAATGGACATTTTACTTTAAGATGAAGGCCAAAGGGCCACAGCCAGTGGAATTTAAATCCTTAGGATCAAATCTGCCCAGAAACAGAGGGGCTGGATTTAGCTAACAGTGCTTCAGGCTTCAGACTGTCAAGCCTGAGTGTGTATGTGCGCCTGTTTATATATATATATATGTGTGTGTGTGTGTGTGTGTGCAGACCTGGGGAGTGCTGGGAGGTGGCCAGTGAGGTCATGGAGTTGGATAGGTTGAGGTTGGCTGTGATGCTGAGCTGGCTCTGGACGGGTGGGGGGTAGGGCGATGTGGGCGTGCGCAGACACTCCTCGCTTGTCTCCTCGTCGATCCCCGGCAGATAGGTGTCAATCAAAGCATCCAGAAACTTCACAATCAGCTCGGCATAGTCCGGGATCTGTGTTTGCTGTTGGCAGAATGTTCAGAGTGAGAACAACGCAAGAACCAACCAATGAGAATACACATTGCACACTCTAAATAGGCTCATTCTATCAGTAGAGTGAGAGAGACCTTAAAGGGATGTCTGCTCACCTTTGAGAAGGGCCCGGCGAACCTCCATAGCCCATTGAAGCCAAAGCCTGAGTGAGAAGAGAGCAGAGATGAGTAAACATTAACCTTGTTGAGACCAGGCTTTCCTAGTTCGGAAAGCCTGGGAAATCCTTTGCAGAAAGTAGCTACAAAGTGGTGGAAACCCGTTAGAAATGAGTGACATCTCATCACACGTCAGACCAATCAAATACCTCATCGGCTCGATTTTGTGTATAGACCACACTTCTGGAAAAACAGAATTCAGTTTTTCCTTCAGGTTTTCTTCAATGCCGCAACCTAGCATAGGCAACAACTCTCTGCGAAATAGTCCTACCTGGTCAGAAAAGACGATGCATATAATAACAAGCAACCATTCTACTGGCATGTGGGGGGGGGGCGGTTCTTGGAATGTAACATCCAATGAAATTGATAGCACATTCTCCCATCGCTCTGTCCAGGTATAATCCAAGACAGATCGGCAAATCAAAAATTGATTTGAATGAGGCGTGAGAACAACGTTATTTTGAGATATGGCTACATGACAGGTAAACATATTTCTGCTGGCCCCACTACCCCATCCTATAGTATAGAATGTGGGCTCTCACTCTGCAGGTAGGACGGCTGGTACTGGGGGGGAGACTCTTCGTGGTACACCACACTCTGTACAATGCCATGGATGGGGTTCAGGAGGTTGGGGTCCTGGCACAGTGATAGGAGGGTGTTGATCTTTGAGTCTAGGAGGTTATGACTGGAGGGAAACAACAATATTATTCTGAGGGAGTTCCTTCTGAACAATAATAATAATGGTAACTGAAAATAACATACACAAGAGCTGTTGTCTTGACACTTACACAACTGGGAAGACCTTTGGGAAGACAACACTAGCTTCAGCTAAAAACTCATAGAGGATTCTCTGGTCAAACTCGTCTGTAGTATTCTTCACCAACGTAGCCTGTAGCACAGGGAGAAGTCAGAAACAGTGAGCACTACTAACAACACACAACTGGAAGATTAAAGAAAGGCCTTTAAGCAGCTGCAAATGGAAAAAGAGAGAAGAGAAGAGGAACTGAGAGAGAGGGATAGTTCCCCAAAATTACATATTTTAAAACTATTTGGTTCATTACCCTAAAAGACGTCTATAGAAGTTATGTTACTCTGGGCACTTCCAAACCTTAAATTAGCATGTTTGAAGACTCCTTTCAGGGTAAGGAACCAAATATGTGATTTTGTATTTTAGGTGAACTACCCCTTTAAGGGGAGAGAGAGAGAGAGAGAGAGAGAGAGAGATGAAAGAGACAAGTAGCGTTTGTCTCACCAGGACGGTGAGGAGAAGAGCCTGGATCTTGGGGTCAGTGAGGACCTCTTCATCCAGTAGCACATTGGACTCTGACACAGACACCTTCCTCAGGGTGTGGTGCTGGGACATTCTTTGGGTCTCTGTGAGAGTGAAGAGGGAGAGAGAGGGAGGAGAGAGAGAGAGAGAGAGAGAGAGAGAGAGAGAGAGAGAGAGAGAGAGAGAGAGAGAGAGACATTGTTTGTTTTCCCAGCTCTAAGACCTTAGCCGACCACTTCATGTCTGTCACCTGATGTCAGACCAGTCGAAGCGCTCACCTATTTCATAATCGTTCTCCGCCACCCTCCTCATCTTTGGAGGCGTGGTGATGCCAGACTCCATCTCTGGCCTCTTTGGTGCTTTTGTGTCCGATATCAAGTGATCAAAACTCTTCCTCGTGCCTTGTGCGTCAGCGCGAAAGAGAAAGGAAGAGACGTGAATGTCATGTTCGACGACGGAGCGAACATACTCTACAAGGGTCAACAAATCACTCAGGACAAAGCCTAGATCATAAATGCTTTGTTCTCTCGTAGTTAAAACTCCTCATGACCCTCTGTTGCGCAAAGGCATGGCCCCTAGCAATGGAGGAGAGTGACAGGTCTTCTTACCCAGCAGTTTCTTAGTGTTGGCCTGGGAGGGCTGGCCCATGTCCAGGCTCATGGACTTGCGTGTGCGGGGGCTGATCTGCCCCACCGTGGGATAGTGGGCCACAAGGTAGCGCTCTGACACCTTAGGTGACATCCAGGGCTGGCTCTCCCGGAGTGTTCTGAAGAAGAGCAGAGGAGGAGGGGAGGAGGGGGAAAACAATACACTGACAGGTGAACACATTTGGCCCATTGTACACAGGCATGGGTAATACTTTACATCAAAGTGTCCTTTATAAAGGGTTTCTAAATGATCTGTAGCTATTTTATAGACTATTAATTATTTGTTTAGAAATCCTTTCTCAACCATTTACAAGCGGTTGTGACTCATTAGTTCAGTTTGTTTGATAGCTGCGTATTATTATTATTATTGTTTAATTACCAGTTCTTTGTAGTTGTCCTACTTCTACAAGAAATGATGACATATCCTGCTCAAACCATCACTGCATCAATATATATATATATATATACACCGTCCTCTTTTGTCAACATCAATGAGACACATATTCACTGTGGAATTTCAAAGATATTGATCTGGAGACCAAAGATCTAGTATGATTCCATTTATAGCCTTCAGAATACTGCAACCCAATGTTCAACAAGAGATTGATTGAACATGGGGCCAGAGACTGTCGTAAAAAAAAAGCTGCTCTCTGACATTGAACTCCTGTAGACACACTCACCTGCAGCTAGGGTCGCTGTGGTGTACCGAGTAGGTGTCCATGGGAACATTCTCCATGGGAACGTCAGAGAGGAGCAGGGACTTCCTGTGTTTGAGGCTGCAGCGGCTGCGGACCTCCTCTGAGACGGTGAGCAGAGCTACAACACACACATACACACACACACACACACACACACACACACACACACGGTCACTTCACTGGGCTTACTTTGTTCTTTAGCCTGGAGCATTTGCCATAGCTGTACAGAAGTCTAATTACCATTAGAAAGGAATAGTGCTTAAAGGCAATAATAACGATAGTTGAAACTGTTTTGCAGTGTGGTGCTTTAACATTAAAATCATCAGATTAGTATTGGGATCGCACTCTAACAGACCTGCCAGGTAGGCGACACTCTGGGTGTTGACCTCAAACTTGTCACAGTTGAGGTGCTTCCCCACCAGGGCCAGCAGGGTGTGGAGGATGCGTATGGTCCGCGCCACCGTGGTCGGGGAGGGGTGTCTGTACCCTGGACAGACAAGATGAGAGAGGGGAGTCAGTGGCCAGAGACAGGAGGCACACCCATGCAGTGCGGTGCGCCAGTCTACCCAATGTTCAGGACACCCTACTGGAGAGCCTTACCTTTTAGAAGGTGTCCCACTAGTGCAAAGTTGAAGTTAGAGTTAAAGTTGAGGCCTACAAAGTGGTCCATCTGTTTGCAATGCCACTCCAGAGGCTTCCTGATCTCCATGAACACCTCCTCTGGGCTCTGTATGGGCAGAGAGGGGGGGGGGGGCACAGCACCATTGAAGTCACACAGAGTCTAGGGTTTGTGTGGGTTTGTGTACTTGTGTGTGTGTGTGTTTGTGTGTGTTTTTAGTACCTTGTCGTTGAACACTCTCAGACTGTCCAGTGTGTGGAGGTTCTGCTCTAGCAGGGCCGTGCCAGCAGAGTAGAGGTTGACCTCATCCAGCTGGAGGACAGCCACGGCCACCCAGAACAGAGCCTTGTGCATGGGGGAGTCCTACAGGAAGCACAGCCTGTTATTTACCCTGCAGACACCATCCAAAACACATATACTCACACAAATGCATAGGCAAGTCCTGGAAGCCTGCCAATCAGCACACTCACACAGTTTGTAGAGAGATGATGACAATGGCTGTGTACCCTCTCTGTCAGCAGCCTATTCACTACTTATAGGGCCAAAACAACCACCATCCGCTCATGTCTGCATTTGCTACATGCACAGCGTGCCAGAGAGGGAGCTTTGGGGTAATGATCATTAGAATGTGGTTCACATGTGTCTGCTTTTGCACACGAGTAGTGGTCCGCACACAAGTACCAGTAATACGTCAATCTCTTACATTAGCACTGCGGTGCTGCTAGCTCGACTGTACCTTGTTGAGGAGAGGCTGTAGCTTGGTCAGAGCGATGACAGTGGCTTCTATCAGCACCTGACTGTTGTAGTTTTCTGGCCCCTTGAGGCAGCTCTCCAGACCCTGTGGATACAACATAGAACACATGACTTCCATTGTTTGCAACTACATTGCAAGGACCCTCACCACCCGAAACATGGACTGTTCCAGCCGCTGCGGTCAGGAAAACGCCTCCGCTGTCATGCAGCAAGAACAGAGAGGCTAAGGCTGAGCTTCTTCCCCCACGCCATCAGAATCATCAACGATGACCCCACCAGTGCCCCCCTCAAGTCACTCACACACGCACTGTCATCATAACACATATGCACACACATAATCATCCATCTGCTATTTATATTGCTTACTGCTTATACTGTTCATATTGTTTATACTGTCCATACTGTATATTTTTTAGTACTTCTATTTTTATTTTATTCTATTTTTAAACTTATTGTATTGTTGCACTACTCTGTGGCACTGTCACTTTTGCATTTCACTGTATACTTGTATGCACGTGACAAATAAAGAATCTTGAATCTTGAACTACACTGTTATTACTGACAGTTTAGAAGAAGTGCCTAGCAAGTACTGTACGCGACAACCACAGCTCTGTGGTGGTGTGGTGCTATTTTGACAATAGCGCTGCTATTGAAAAAAACACACCCATAGATTAACTCAGGTAGTTTTACTTAGATTCAAGTATAGAGTCTGAGACTCAGCAAAGAAGAGCGGAGTATATAGGGAGGCAGATAGGACAGGACTGGACACCCACCCGGTCAATACTGAGCAGGGGGCTGGCCTTGCTGAGGATGCGGATGATCTGTTTGATCTGGCAGTGGGTCACCCTCTTACTGATGCAGCCGAACACCACCAGGGCTCTGGGCTGCAGGGAGGGGTTGTACTGGAACGCAAACCTGCACAGAGGGAGAGAGAGAGGGGAGGGGAGGGGATAGAGAGGGACAAGCTCAGTACCCAGACATCCTTCAGTCATCGCAGCTGGTCAAGTCATTTAGAGCCAACCGCCTACCTGATCTAACTATCTGCCTGATAATTGATTCATGTGGATCGAGGTGCACCTATACTGCCAGTGGTACTTGGTATCGGGCCTATATGTACATGGCACTCAATTACTTGTATCGGTAATATTCTCTGATAGCAAGAACTGATCTCTTAGAGAAACAAACAGAGTAGTTGGCTCTGCTGAGCCTTGTGTAAGTAGGGAAGCGGATGCGGTGAGTGGTGTACATACTTCTGAGCCAACTCTGTCCACTGGTCCAACCACCTACAGGCAGGGATGTCCCTCATGCAGGCCTGGTGAAAAAAAGGGGAAACGCATTGACTTGATGTCTTAAAAGAACAGATCAAAAAGGACCTCTAAAACCACACTGAGGAACTATGAAAAAAAACAAAAAAAACAAAATGATTTCTCCTTTTGTGATTTCAATGAGATTTCAATCTCCTGACCTCCATGATCTCCAGCAGGGCCTCGGTGACCGTCTCCAGGGAGGAGAGGGCGAAGGTCTCCCTCTCGTAGGAGCCCGGGGAGAAGGAGCGGTCGCGGTAGCTGGAGCGGAAGGCAATGACCGCTGCAGACTTGACCTTGCTGATGCCGAAGAGCAGGTAGAACTTAGGGAGGGAGAACTCTGTCAGGCTTAGCCTCAGTACCTGCTTGGTCTCCTCTGCAGAGAGAAACAGGAGGATAAGATTCAGCGTCCGAGCATGGCCATACATCAACAATCATGTCTAGAACTCCCAACTCCTGGACTGCCAATCTCTATCTGTCAGCTTTCATCACGTTGTGCCTAGACATGATACTCTTAAGAGGCTTTACACACTACAGGGCCAACCCAAACTACACTGTGCTGGCTAGGATGTTTTCCATTTACATCGTCTTTTCCAGCACTGTTTCAGCAATCATGGTGAATGCTTGACCAGGCCAGCCCTGTACAGCTCACCTCGGTTTGGCTCTATAGTGTGAATTAGGGTTAAGTGGATCCCAAGAGTCTCTTATCACTTCTCCCTATGTGCGTCAGTCTCTTGTCTCTGTGGAGGCCTCACCACTGAAGTTGAGCTGTGAGCAGGTGCAGAGGGAGTGGATGATGTTGATGACCAGGCCGTGGGTGGAGGCCCGGAGGGACAGGGGGCCGGTGGCCACCAGCAGGGTCACCACGTGGAACAGGTAGGGCAGGTGAGTGGCCACGTCCAGGGAGTTGTTGAAGGAGAGCATTAGCATGTAGCGTGCCAGGATGGCGATATCGTCCCACATTAGGTGCTGCTCCAGGGTGGGCGTGGGAGACAGGCACGTCTTATCGATGATCTTACACATGCGGATGATCACCTGCCAGACAGAGGGATGGGTGTTACTTCAAAAGGTCCAGTACTGTACATAACACATAATACTACTCTGACATCCAGCTCATGGGAAAACAACAAGATGGCAAGGAATACTTCTGAACTTTGAAGTCACAAATAATCTCTGGGAAGATCTCTAGTGAAGCCAGATGAGGAATGCAGCGTGTCATTGTTTGCGTTCTGATTTGATATTGGTCATTTGGGCAATCTGAACCTGTATCTAGTGGATGCTTTGACACTCTATAGATAGTCAAGGAAGTACAGGCGCCCTTTCTCTCACTCCAGAGACAAAAGCAGCTCTTGTGCTCAGAGGACACACTCTTCCTGACACTAGATCACATGATCACCGTTTTTGTTAGAGCCACGACTCCTTCATCAGGGGGCGTGCACACAATGCCTTCTCTTTCCTCTCACCCGCTCAACGGTCAAAGGAAGTGACAAATGAAAACACACACCACAGAGAGTGACAAATATAACTGTGGTGGGAGGTTGTCGTGACAACTGAACAGCTGTCCCAGAAATAGGAGTTTGAGGCTGACTATCTGGGTTGATGTATGGATTAATGGGTGTGTCAAGCTTGGTACTTCAACGTGTGTCTACATGTATGTTCTGTACCGTGTATAAATGTATGACCTAGGCAATCACTATAGGAAATATGATTCAAAATCTGTAAAAACATTGGCTATGGTATTGTCATTATTACACCATTGGTCATAGCTACTGTAACAGCTAGCTGTGAAGAGGTGTACAAAATCTATGGAAAAGATGTTTTATGACATTTTATCCAACAAGAGACCCCTTGTAACATTTAATTAATGAGTGAATAACGTGTTGATGCTTGCAATACAGTAGATACACTAATTTAAATGGAAGTCACGGAATTGACCTTTAGAGTGCAAAGGCAATAGCCGCAGTGGAAATTGTGTATGCCTGTGTGCACATGCCTGTCTGTGTGTGTGTGTGTGTGTGTGTGTGTGTGTGTGTGTGTGTGTGTGTGTGTGCGCGTGCGCGTGCCTGCGTGTATGTGTAGTCCCCACCTTGCTGGACACCAGCTTGACATTCCCTGAGGCCAAGGCCACAGCGGTGTCAGCCATCACCTCAGCCTTGATGGAGCCCAGGCCTCCTGTGGCACTTGTCTTAATGAAGCTGTCCAACACCACATCCAGGAGGTCTGTTATCTATAGGTAGTAACCACATACATTCACAGACAGACAGACAGTCATACTCTAGGCCAGAGACGTACGGTTTTCACCAGGGACACAAATATAACCACTTGGACTTTCCAACTTTCCCCCCAGACTAATACAATACTGTCCCCCAGACCACAACTTCCCCCTCTAGACTAATACAGAGCAAGATAAGAGCTTTCAGTGGCCTGTGATTTCTGTCGGGGAGCTGGAGACAGAATAAGGGACTCGAGGGCACTAGAGAGGGACATTTGTGACAGCTACACAAAGGGATAACATGCTTCCATCATTTGTGATACTTGTAGATTATCTCTACTTAAAAGCAACTAAATCCTGAACTGTCTGCTGAGTCCTTCAACTGCTTCAGAGTGTATGATTAGCACAACCAATCCTAGGGATAGTGGGTGTCTGGGAGAGAGCCTCAGTGACCATCCATGTTCTGAGGGAGCAGAGAGAGAGAGAGAACAGAGAGAGGGGGGGGGGGGATGGGGGGTGCCCACCTGGCCCAGACTGCCCCAGATCTTGGCCTGGATGGAAGGGTACATCTGCTTCTCGTTGATGGTCATGGTGATGAGCTTGTCCAGGATGGCTGTGACTCGCTGGCGCTTGGCGTCGTCGTTGTGCTTGCAGAAGCGCACCAGGTTGAGAAGCCAAGGAGTCATGTACTCTAGACACAGGTGCTTGAGCTCGATACCTGTGGGATATACAGTATTATATGGGGATGAGCCAAAGGACAGGCTAGGAGAGGATGCTAGACATATGGATGCATTGTATACTGTGATGGTGTGGTGAGAATTGATATGCACTAAATGTGTGTGTGTCTCTTCATCCCCACTACCCCCCTGTACAAGTTTCTCTATTGTAATTAAATTAATCCAAAAAAAGTAACTCTTCCTTCTTCTAGCATTTTGACTGCCAATAGCCCCTGGTCCTAGCATAGATTACTTTTTCTTATGATAACTGATGGATAGATGATTCACTTACTTAGAAAAATGTATTTGTTTTAAGTCGCTTTGGATAAAGGCGTCTGCTAAATGCCATAAATGTACATGTAATATGTGAGTGTATTACTATAGGTTTGAGTATATCATATTGCATTGTACTTTATGATAGAATGAGTGTTTGTGTGTGTGTGGGGGGGGGGGCGTGGCTGTTCATGGTAGCAACAGGGATACTGACTGGACTTGCTGAAGCCAGAGATGCACTCCTCCAGGAACTCGAGAGTGAGGTGGGGTTCGTTGGCGGCCAGTGTCTTGCTGATGGACACGATGAACAGGGTGTTGTTGGCAGGGATGCACAGGCCTGATGTCTCCAGGAGCTGGCCCTCGATCTTCAGGTTGAAGGTGCAAGTTAAGGCACACAGCAGGTTGTAGGCCGCAGACCTGTCCGGAGCAGAGGCAGACAAACAAACAGACAAAAAGAGAAGGAGAGACATAGACAGACAAGCAGACAAATAAAGAAGTAGAGACAGAGACAGACAGAGACAGACATACAGGAATTAGTAACATTGCCATCTCTCACAACTCCACCAAAACACCTAAACTCAAGCTCTATGACTAGGTACCTGAGGCTGGGGTCAGAGCTGCCCAGATTGAGCAGGGCGATGTTGAGCAGGGTGCCAGGCACGTCTTTGGGCCTGATCTTGGTGTGCTGGGGGATGGAGTCGGGCTGCGACAGCTCCCAGCGCGTGCGGATGTGGATGATGGAGTGGACGATGGCCTCGCACTCCTGGTGCATGAAGGTGAGCGGCGTGCCCTGGTTGGCAATGGTCAGCGTGAACTGGTTCTCATCAACCAGGCAGATCTCCTCGATCTCCGAGGCGTAGTAGATGTCGTTGAGGAAGACGGATTGGCCCAGTACACGCGTGCGCTCCGCCGAGGTGACCTGCACAGCTGTGGACCCCACCTGAGGGAAGGGACACAGATTCCGGCCTTCAGAAAGACAAACCGTGGTGCCTAACTAGTAACATGCGTCCCAACATGCATTACAACCTAATCATGTTAAATGACAGCCATTTTGGTCATGTCTGGTCCAATCTGATACGGGAGAGGCATATCAAGATATTTGCTTTGCACTGGTCCTGGCCCCCCCCCCCCCCCCCATGTCCTTACCTTAATGGAGACCTTGGTGTCCTTATGGGCTAGTTTGAGGGCATTGTGGAACACCTTGAGGTCCTCCTCCAGGGCCAGAGTGGCAGCAGGCAGCTTCTGCTGATCCGGCTCCACATACTCGGCCAGCTTCCCCGGAGAGTCTATGAACAGCAGCTTCTTGCTGCCCTTGAGGCCCGTGAGCAGCCTCTCGTGGTACTTAGTGTACTCCCTCACCCAGGTGTTGCAGTTGTAGATGTGGATGGCCGCCACATTCTCGTAGGCGAAGCCCGGGAAGACCACAAACCACTTGGACAGGAAGTCAGTTTTGAAGCGGTTACTGGGTCCGGCGTGGGTGAGGTCCACTACGATCTCATAAGGCTTGGCGTAGTAGGGCTTGAGGGTCAGGAGGACGTGGTAGATGAGCAGGTCTCCATTGATCTGGCCCGTCTTGAACCTAGGAGAGAGACCGAAAGAGGTCACATACATTTAAATTGTTTACATTTAGCAGGCGCCTTTATCCAAAGCGACTTACAACAAGTACATTTGTCTAAAGCAAGTGAATCATCTATACACCAGTCATCATAAGAAAAACTAATCTATGCTAGGACCAGGGGCCATTGGCAGTCACAATGCTAGAAGGAGGAAGGATTACTTTTTTTTAAATTATTGTACAGTTATACAGGGTATACTGTGTCATAAGGACTGAAGAGACCACATGGGGACAGGAAGTGTGTTTGTCACATCGACCAAAAAGAAAAGTGTGTAAAGCGGGTTGACAATGAGTCAGACAGTCTGCTGGCACAGAAAAGAGGAACTGGCAAAAGAAATGGCTGATATAAAAGTATAAAAAGACCCCGTACTGTTTGTGAGGTTTAGCTGAACAGACACATTACCACATACGCATTATACGCAAATTCTGCTAAGTTACTTACCTTGTATAGTGAGATGCAAACCTTGAACATTTTTGATAAAGACAAACAAAAACAATCGAAGTCTCCAAGACAACACAACACAACGTATTTCCAGTTCCTCTCAACCCCCACCTGCTGCAGTCTTCGGCGTGACCAACCACAACATCACATATTAATTCAAGTAGCTTCAAATAGAGAAGAAGCAGAAGTGAGAAAGGAACAGGAAACGCATCTGAGGACGAGCATGCTGGTGGCTTGTGAAGCACCCGCTGTCTTACACACTCACACACACCTCTCAGACATAGCTCTACTAAAGCTCTGTTCACACATCTGCCAACTTGATGAATCCATTCCTTCTTTCATCCGTACTGAGATCAACTCCAGCGAGGTAGGTGTGAAATATTCTGTTAAAAACCTCAGTTACTGTATACAGGGCGGTGAACCCTGATAGACCCTGCTATGAAGTTAGTTTTTCATTGTTTACAGAAATGATTGATTAAGGTCCAAATTGTCCAGAATGACCTTTCTCAGAGATGTCTTTAGAATCGTACCATGTCATTCTTTGAAAACGGTTTTGTCTCCTAAATTGTAGCCTAATACTGGTCATCAAATGAACTCAAAGTTAAAACATATTCATGCCGATACAAATGAACAAATGTTTCCACAATGATTTAAAATCTTAAATGAAAGTACAATTTGCCCTTTATATGTTCAGCATTCTCACTCAGAACTCGGACACCAGATAGAATGACATCCGAGAGTATGGAAAGAGACAGTCACATGTTAAACCACAAAGGAACTTGATATGGAAGAGAAAGCAGAACTTAACAACACTCAGTGATCTCCCTTCTCTCTCCCCTTTCCCATAGAAATATGAACAGCTCCAACGTCTGCCTCCTGCTGTGCTGCATTGCACTCATAGGAACAGCACCATCTGCTTCTGAAAGAACAACAACGTCAGATGCCCTGTATACCAATGTGACTTCTGCCAACAATGGACCAAGTCCATACAACTCATACAATACAACTCATTTAACAATTGTGAAATCAACTGGTTCAACAAATGTATCTTCATCCTCTGACACAACACCAATGTCAGATACACTGCATACCAGTGAGACTTCTGGATCCAGCAGCACACTGAACTTCAACACAACATCCCGAGCTAACACTGGACTGAGTACACGGCCTCCACCCACGGAACAACCCACCCCCTGCCCCAGTGTTAATCTGTTTTACAAGAAATATGGCACCATTTTGCTGATGTTGACTGGTGGCCTGCTTCTTCTCTGCACTCTCCTGCTCGTCACCTGTGTAGTGCTGTCATGCCAGGTGTGCCACCTGAAGCGCCAGCCCCACAGCAGCTACCGCCCCACCCGCAGCAATGTTGACCTATTGAGCGGCATGAGCTTCTTGGGCACTGCCCAGAGGAACAAAGAGGCCGCCGCCAAAGCTGAGGCCGCTGAAGATGAGCCCACCAAGACCAGCATGTTGATGAAGGAGCTCAGGCAGTCACAGGAGAGGGAGATAGGCAACGGAGCTCAGGAAGGAGGGATGGAGGACAAGAAGGATGAGACGGCCAAAGAGACATCCAAGGAGGAGGAGAAGAAGGGAGAAGCCAAAGCCAATAGTTTTCAGGGAAAAGCAGAAAGTGCAGAGAATGGGACAGCTGGCTCTGCAAAGACCCAATCCTGCACAAAGGAGGAGAGCTCAGCTTCCACCAAGGCGCCTGCAGAGCCTACTGACCCTCCAGCCATGGCAGCCCCCTCCTCTGAGGCTCCCAGTGATGTGGTTGTTGTGGTGGTGTGAAGCCTTGTGCTCTCATACTCCTCAACTATATATGCCATTTAGCTGACGCTTTTATCCAAAGCAACTCACATTGCAGTGAGTGCATACATTTTTCAGTATATATGGTCCCAGCGGGAATCGAACCCCCAAGCTTTGAACAACAGCTTCTATCAGATTTCCTCTAAAGAGCGTATTTGCTTTTCACTGACACTGTTCTGTGCTTTAGTGTGGTAATATGCTTGCTTTCCAATTAGCATCCAACCATTGGGTCTATCCATTCCAACTATTAGCATCCTGATCATACTGTATCTATCCCAATTAACCAATTTTGTTGTACAGCAGAAGTTAACTGTGATGTCAATATTTTATATTTGTAATCATTCTTCATTTGTATATTTGTACCGCAAAAATAAAAAAGGCGATCCAAAAATAAAATGCCCTGCCAAAATAAGTGTTACTGGCATAGAGGAAATGATTCGTCGTGTAAAGAGAAAATCACAACAGATGCTACACCGGCTCGTTCTCACATTCAACTCACTTCTCCATTTCTGCACATTCATACACAGAGGTTATAGATTTTATAACATGTGGGTGAAGTCATTCCATTTCAGTAACCCTCCCCCACTGAACTGTAGTGTCAGTTTAACTACAGGGACAGCATTCAGAAGTACTTTTCAAATCCCAGAGCTCCTTCCAACGATGCTTTCAGAGGGTTTTACTTCAAGTGAACACCACTTCCTTAGTATTTTCAACTTTTAGCTCTAGGTTTGTCTAAACCCCTTTTCTATACAACAATAAAGAATTAGGATACCTCTTCAAGTGCTTCCTGAGTGCTTCCGTGCTTACGAGTGTGTCTGAGAGAGAGCTAATTGTGTGTGTGTGTGTGTGTGTGTGTGTGTGTGTGTGTGTGTGGGTGGGTGGGTGGGTGTGTGTGTGGGTGTGTGTGTGTGTGTGTATCAATTTCAGAGACAGACAACAATGAGTGAGCCTGGCCATTAGTAACCAGAGGATGTCTCTCTGCTGGGCAGTACCACTGGGCCATGAAAGAATGGCCTCTTTTCAAAGAACAGAGAAAGAGGGAAAAAAAAGAAAAAGCTGAACAAAACCACATCCAAAACTTCCGCACCGAGCCCTCCTCTCCGTCTCCTGCCTCTTCCTCAGATATTTATTCTACTCATCTACTTATTCCTGATGACATGAATTAAATACATTCGTCCATCATGTTAAGTCTAAATGGGTTCTCCTTGACAAGGATATAAAACTGACTACTGCTGAAGGTTTTTCACCATTGCAATAATGTAATGGAGGGGAATTGCGATTAGGAACATATTACTAGGCTATAAGAACTAGGGTAACAATTCTATAATGTGCACATAATAACAAAGACATTACAAATCACTATCGTGGTGCAGTGTTTCAGTGAGTCTTCATCAACTGTACTGGCTATTTCCTGAATATGGACACAGCAGGGGGGAGTTGCAGGGAAGAGAAAACAAAAAAACGAAACAGTAAAATTTGAATGAGAAATCTCTGATTAGGAAGCATTGGAGTCAGCAGCTCCCCACCTCCTCCATCATCATCATCAGTAGCAGCAGTGGGGCCACTCTGCACTGCATTTCTCTTCTCCTCTCCCTCACCCCTCCCACTTTCCCCCTATCCCCCCCTCCCCACTCTCTCCTTAACACACACACACTTCCCTGCACAGTGTGGATACAGAGCCTGCAGTGCCTGCTCAAGCAATACAGTAGGTGCTTACATTGTTTGATGCTACCTTCATCAATTGGACCTAAAGGATACAAATAAGAGACTCTTAACTGTTCATTCTCCAGAGAGGCAAGAGAGGTCCAGAGCAAAACCAAGAGGGACAGCATCAAAAGGTGGAGAGGGGACGAGCACGAGAGGGTTCAAAACTGTGAATAAGAGATTCGCTGAAAACACAGGAAAATCCATCTTCAGCAAAGCAGCAGCAGCAGCAGCAGCCAGTTCCAGTGTAGAGTAGTAGAAGACAAAGGAGAGTGAGCAGGGGCTGGGAAACAGGAGAGAGATAGGGCGGAAGTGACTGGAATAACAAGATGAGGAAAAGGTGAGTAGAGTATTTTACTCTCGAGTGTGCACCCTTGTGTTTGCGCGCGCGCACACGCACACACACACACACACACACACCTCCCTGCACAGCACCTTGCTTTGCTTGCTTTAGGACTGGCCAGTGTGTCAGCCCTCTCCATAGTCATTAATAGAACCCATCTATTCAGCCCATTCTAGAGGGAACCACTCTGATCAATAGCTGACACTCAGCTGACGATTGAACCGGCTAATTAATAGCAGTGAAAATAGACGGCAGGGAATTCACACCTTGGGGTGATTCATCACCTTCTACCAAGGTGTGTGTGTGTATATACTGTATATATATACACACACACACACACACACACACACACACACACATACATACTAAACGTTACAATCCACGCCAATCAGAAAGTCATCTTCAAAAAAGACTACAAGCAATAACTAATGAAAGCATCATGCTCACACATGGCTTGCTTTGATACCTATTGTTTAAAACCCACTCACATTCTGTGCTGTATTCATGAGCACACCTGAGAGGGAATCTCTGCAGCAGGAGAGAGAATCCCTCCACGCACGCTGCCGGAGAAGCCTGCATAACTATGGAGGTCACATCCGCACATGTGCAGGTGTGTGTGGCTCGGTGTGCATGCATTGCGGTCGTGTGTGTGTGTGTGTGTGTGTGTGTGTGTGTTAGATTTGAGAGAGCCTGTAAGAGAGAGTGTGTGCTGTTGGGCAGAGGGTGGAGCAGAGGCAGACACCGTCCGCCCCCCGTTCAACAGAGCTCACTGCAGTAACACAACCTCTCCCGCTGGTCCACAGAGGGAAAAAAGAGACATCTGCATCTCATTCACTCACTCAGCTAGTGCTTTGTCTTCCATTATACTACAGGAACTAGAAGGCCCTCCTGCAGTACCAGACTGTACTGGCTGTGTGGTAAGAGTATGACTTGCCATCATGTGTGTAACCCAGTTATTGTGGTCTCTCCTGTGTGCTGGCAGGCGTGTACTTCAGATGCCCCCCGGTGTCCCTCCCCCCTGTGCAGCTGTGCTGTGGCTGCTGCTGCTGCTGCTAGGGCTGCAGGCCCTGGCCGTGTGCCCCCCCATGTGCACCTGTAGCCACAGCCACAGGGAGGTGGACTGCTCCTGGAGGGGCCTGAGACAGCTGCCGGATGGCCTGCAGCACAACCTCCACGCCCTCAACCTGTCCCACAACCGCCTCCACCACCTGGACCTGGACGGCCGTCTCACTCACTACGCCCACCTCCGGACCCTGGACCTGTCCCACAACCGGCTGGACCGCCTGCCTGCCGCCCTGCCCCGCTCCCTTTGGGAGCTCCGCGCCTCGGCCAACCGCCTCCGCCTGCTGGACAAGAACGACACGGCATACCAGTGGAACCTGAGGCTCCTGGACCTGTCCAACAACAAGCTGGAGCGCGCCGTCTTCATCAACAACACGCTGACCAGCCTGCGCCTGCTCGACCTCAGCCGCAACCGCTTCTGGACCGTGCCCACCAACATGCCCGCCCGCCTGGAGACCGTGGACCTGTCCCACAACTCCCTGGTGCAGGTCCTGGCCGGCTCTCTGGACCGGATGCCCCGGCTGGCCCACTTCTACCTGCATGACAACCACTTCACCTCCATGGGTCCCAGGGCCTTCAGCAGGCTGGGCAGCCTGAGGCTCCTCTCCCTGGGGGACAACCCCTGGGCCTGCGAGGACCAGGCCAACATAACCCACCTGCTGGCCTGGCTTCAGCATACCTCCACCCGCGTGCTGGGCTGCCCCTGCCACACACAGCCCGTCTGTGGGGAGGCCCGCCCGGCCAGGACTGGGGGGTGGCACTATGGCTCCTACACACTGCCCCCCCTGGCTGCCAGCACAGAGGAGCTGAGCCAGCCGCTCCCACGGCCCGTCACCACTGGGCCATGGTTACTGACTGAGTCTGCCCTGCTCAGCACCCAGCACACCAGGAGAGCCCAGGGAGCCTCCACCAGACCTGGGAAACACGACTCCCTCACAGGACACTACCCATTCACCTCTACCCCCCTGAGCACCTCCACCCTACTCACTTTCTCAACCACAGACATAACTACTGACAGCCCATCTACCACTGACAGACTCTCCACCACAGACAGGCTCTTTGTAACAGACAGCCACTCAACCATGAAGAAACCATTCACCATGGGCAAACCCCTGACCACTGACAAACCCTATACTACTGACCGATTCTCCACCACAGACGAATCCTTCACTACTGACAACCCCTTGACCACTGACACAGCCTTCACTACAGACAGTCCATCAACCAGCACCAGGAGGACCGCCACGCTCCGCACCAGGAGTGTCAGGAGGCCCAACCAGCCGAGCCAGGGTGGTGTCCACAACACCACTCCAGCTCCCTCCTCCTGGTCTCCACTCCAACTCAACCTATGGGTCCTGTCTGTCACCCTCAAAGTCCTCTAAAACACAAAGAAACATCTGGAAAGTCCTTAGGCCATGTCAAGCTTCTGACATAAATCTACAGCACAAACATACAGAATGAGTGTCATGAAACTGAGGTTTTGTTTTTGTCCACTTTGAATACTGTGTCAGACACTTCCTACCTCTCAAATGGACCCCTCCTGTATTACTTTGATCAGTAAAATAATGTTCATTCAGCAACACAAGTAGCATTACAGGGTTCTAAGATGGTTGGAAGCACATGTACATAACATTGACTACCACTGTATATACCACTAATGGGATGCTGAACAAATGCTTTAATAGTCTCTACCTTGAATAACCCTTTAATTCTCAGTATCGTTGGCTGATTGCACTTCATCGTATTGTTCCTCTGTGAAGATGTATTGTGTTTGCTTGTTTGTGGACTATTAAACTTTATAGTGCTTTCACAATTAAATGAATGAGAGGCTATGTCCTTGACTCAGCACAAGGTGGCACCATACCTCCACCACACCATGTCATGCACACACAACAACCAAGTGATTGAAGCACCCTGTGTGTCAGCATGTCTGTTTATGTGCTGTTCAGACAGGGGGTTCACCAGAGGGACTTTATTGCAAACCGAATCTTAGATTTACAAGGTAAGGTCTTCTATAATGATGTCATGACCCAGGTACCCCAATCAAATCTGTACCCCCAAATGAAGTCTGACTAAGATCAATGTTTCAGAAGAATTGGTGAAGACAAAGAAAAGCAATAAACAGACATACCAACATGCTGTCTCTGCTCATGGTGCTGGGAAGCCCAGCAGATCAACTTATATGAAAGGAACATTTAACCAATGGTCATCACAACTCAACAGCAAGTTGTGTGTGTTATTTGATGTCTAAATAACTAGGTCACTTTTTTTTTTTTTATTGCGCAAATAAGCAAGGAAATAGGCTTTTATCGGACCAGGAAGTAATATGTCCGAATGATGACATCCTACAACGTCCATAGTGCTTTGCGGCTCCCAGCCAGCCACAGAGGCGCATCTAAGCTAAGCATGTTAGTAAACACAAGTGATAGATAATAATTATTATTATTGTAATTGATTGCATTTATATAGCGCCTTTCAAGAGAGCCAAAGCGCTTTACATTGTAAGGGAGAGAACTCACCACATCGCTACCAATGTGTAGCACCCGCTTTATGTGCCAGAAAGCTCACCACAGCTGTTAGTTACCTCAGTTGTTAGTGGTGAGGTGAGTAGAGAATCATGTCAATTAGGAATCAGGGGTGATTAGGTGGCTATGAAAGAATGGAGGCCAGATTGGGAATTTAGCCAGGACACCGGCGTTAAGACACCTACTTTTGCGATAATTGCCATGGGATCTTTAATGACTCGGGAGTCGGGACCTCCGTTTACCGTCTCATCTGAAGGACAGCAACCTCTGCAAGGCAGTGCCCAAATCACTGCCCTTGGGCATTGGGGTCCCTAGACCAGAGGGAGGATTGCCACCTATTGGTCATCAAACACCACTTCCAGCAGCCTGTTTTGGTTCCCCATCCAAGGACCGACCTAGGCATACCCTGCTTAGCTTCCCAGACAAGCCAGCAATGCGATGCAGGGAGGTGTGGTTGCTAAGCTCACTTCTCACTAGAGCTCCTTGTAGCTTTCAAAACCATGTGATTACCCCCAAATACATCACTCGAATTGGGTAAAATCCTCAAACTAACGATACCCATCTTTTGATATACAGTATGTATAAAGATATGTATAATTGATATAATGCATGATATAATGCATTTGGAAGCCGTTTTCACATGCCTGCACGTTCATAAGGTGATCTGGAAAACAACTGAGGTCAAACATCGATAAAGTGTCCCTTTAAGAAAGAAATACCCACACATGCTTTACCTCTGCAAGATCGAATATTGACGCTTCGGTCTGTGACCTTTATCAAGACAAACGTGACGACATGAAACCTGTGAAATTAACCGGTGGTGATAAATTGACAACATCAGAGGCTCCAGTCCTCACCTGCGTGTGACGTAGTAGAAAACAGGGTTTCCGTTTTTAGAGGTGCCTGCCTGGTAGAAGATGTTGAGGGTCTTCAGGGCTTTGAACTCCTCTTTCTCGTGCACCTGGTGCCTGGAACAGAAGCCACACAAAGAGATGCTTTCAGACTACCACTCAACTGTATTTAAGGGTGGAATCCTAACACGAGATCCGTGTACGTAACTCAGATATTAGAGTAAATCTTGCATTGATGTCAGTGGGAAATGTCTGGCGATGATTCAAGTTACACGCAGATCTCCAAGTTAGGATTCCGACCTAATAGATTTCAATTGGAACCTTATGTACCTGGTCATGAACTCCTCAAACTTGGAGCTGGTGAGATTGAGGCTGGACCAGTGTGTGTCAGCCACAGGTTTGTGCTCGGGGGGCCCCAGGTAGGCCAGCAGGGTGGCCATCTTGTCAAACGGCCGTCTTCCCACTGCCTTGTGATCCCTAAATGAAGAACACAGAAAAAGGTTACCACTACATTCACTCGATCCCCTGATATAAATCTTCCAAACAGCATGTAAAGAAATACCATGCTAGTTAACAAGACATGCTCTGAGCTGTGTTTATGAGATGGACACATAATGATACATATGTAATGGCACTGCAACCAAACCACAACAATGGCAGGCAACAACAGTGTCAGGTCCATAGATCTCTTAGGAAATCTGTGTATACGAGATGTATCCCAGGGCTGTCAGAAAGACCTTCTCTGTGTTTAAAGCAGCATGGCTTATCATAGTGGCCTACCCACAGCACAGTTTGTGAATGGGCACATTGACACCATAGACCCCTTGAGCCTATGAAAAGGTTTTTTAGGAGGAGAGAGCTCAAGGGGCTCGAGAGGCTCAGTCAGTTCAAACTTGTTATGCTGCTCCGGTGATTTAAATCAAGATGCTGATGGTGATCACTGGAGCAGCATTCTACCTTACTTTTAAGTTTCTTTTGTTAGTCATGCTCCTGTGACTACTTTGGATGTGTGTAAAACCACCACTCACCTGTTGCTGGAGAGGTACTGGCCAATCTTCTCCTGGTTGTTCCAGAGGAGGCGGTGCAGAGCCAGGACGTTGCCGTCGCTGATGAAGGACAGGCTGTGGTTGACTGAGTCGCTGGCAGGACAGTCGGAGGCAATGTCCAGGAAAAACCTGAGGTGTAAACACACGTCACAGGAACCGGATCAGCTTCAGCAATCGAGCGTCCAGCCAAAACAGCTCACATG
>NC_139656.1:25358841-25538098 GCF_951799395.1 Argentina silus | reverse complement strand
AGCTGTTAATCCATCTTTGAGAGAGAAGAGCGCTTGTTCTCATGTTTGTTGTCTTACCGTCTAGCTGCATCGAAGTTGCTTTTGACAAAGTCGTTGAAAGGCCTCATGTGCTCCTCTTTGGTGAATAAAACGTGGTTGGCGATGCTCTGCAGGATCTGGAGGAGAGAGATAGAGCCATGAGACAATAACAATAACAACAACAACAACGATCCTCAGTTCTGCCATGTGGCATTGGCATAAATAAATAAACCCATCCCACTAGGACTAGTAGCTCTGGCCTGGGAAGGACTGCTGTTCCCTTTTACCTTGGACATGAGCTTGAGGCCTCGCTCTACCCTGGGAGGAGGCTTCTTGTCCAGGATCCCAGCCTCGTAAGGTGACACTATGGCTGGTTGATGAAGCGCAGGAACATGGCACTGCCTACCGCCCCGATGCTGTTCTGAGGAAAACGCTGGCTGACCACCTGGGTGTGAGGGTGTTGTAGGAGGGATGGTCAGAATGAGGAATGAGGTTTTGTTAGGAGAGAGGTGAGAGGTAGAGAGGCATGGTCACTCAGAGCAAGATATGGGAAGAGAGTCAGGAGGGAGAGACATAATACACCACAGTGTAGATGACATACGATAGCCACATCGACCACCACCTCCACATTCACACCATTAGGCCCACTTCAAAAATTAGTTAAGAGATAAAAAAGGAAAGCAAGGCACTTGGAAACCTCAAAAAGAGAGAGAGGGGAATCTTGGGATCATTCCTAACCACTAGAACAGAATAAAAACATCCTGAGAGAAACAACTGGGGAATGTTCAACTCAACCCCCTCCATGTTCTGATTGACCAAATCAAAGTGACAAAATGAAAAGAACACCCCTCCACCCCCCATCCCCAAATCCAGTAAGTCATTGTGAGGTGTACAAGCACGCTTGACGAGGCATAACTACGCGTTTGAATCTCATCTGCTGTACCCCAAGTCTATCTAATGGGGGGTTGGCAGCAGTGGACTTATCCAGGCTGTAAAAGATAATGCAGCCTTGTAGAAAAGTCATGTTTGATTGCTGTTGTGATAACACAAGTTGCCATTTATGACCTACTGTGTAAGATTGCTTTGAAAGGTCGCCCATTTTCCCAGTCCTCTCCAGCTCCATCACTGCCATCAACAGAGGGTACTATGGATGCTTCCACATTAACTAAAATGCCAATATGACATTGCAACCTATGAGTCTACCAGAAGACTTACGATACAGTCTGTAAATATGAAGTGCAAAAAACTGCTCCTTGACCCATAATACAGAACCGTTGCCACCGACCCCCATAGTCATAGCAGAACCACCTCCCAAAAACCCCCAGACCACAAAAGCAAGAGCACAGAGGAGCAGTGGAGAGGAACAGCTCCACCAGTGTCACCAGGTCGTTTTGTGGTGAGCGTTAATTGAAAAATCGAAGGATAAAAGGCTTGTTCGGGAGTCAAGGATTAGTAGTGGGATCTTGAGTGATGATTGTAAGGAGGGCGGGAGTGTAGAGTAGTTTTAGGGTGAAAGTACAGCAGAAGTGTGAATTACTGTCCCTTTCTGTCAAAGAGAGTGGCTATGGAGAAGGTTCTCTGAACTTACTGCTTTTTTGCTTTCCTTTTTCTCTTTAACTGTGGCTTTATTCAGTAGAGAGTGGCAAGTTGCCTACAGAACAGAAATGGGCACAAAAAAGTCACGACACACACACACAGACACACACAGACACTCACCACAAACAAGCACACAAGGCACAATAACTATTACACACAGTATGACACACACACACACTGCATAAAAGCTCGCATTTAGGGTTTGCCTACTCGCAGATCACCTTGTGATGTAGTACAATTGACCTAGGGTATAATGGTCTTCCTGATATCTTGGTGGTGTAGAGGCCATTACAGAAAAAGCATGGGGCTCTGACATGTGATACTCAATCCTGGTCCTGGCATAGCAGCATTGGGTCCTGTTTTTTTGTCCCAGCCAAGTGCCATCACACCTGATTGAACTAATGAACTGATCTTCAAAAGCTTGATAGCTGAATCAGGTGTGACATTGTTAAGCTTGGACAGGAGTGAGGATCACTGATGTACAGTATGGACCCTGTGTCTAATGGTTGAGGAGTTCTCACAACCTAGTGGAGAAGGAGGGAAAGGGGGGGTTGGAGGTCAGGCTCTGTGGTGTGTACCTGGAACAGGCAGTGGCACACACTGCGCAGCTGAGGGGGGAATTCGGTGGAGGAGTTGATGATGGCCAGGAAGAAACGGTTGGTGATCTGCAGCAGGTTCCTCTGGTTCTCTTCCAAGATCTCAGCCTGCTCCAGTCTGCAGGACGGACACACGGACACACACACACACGGTACCAGTCACCTACAGACTAGAGAGGGGCAGCAGGAGATAGGGGGCTCAGACTGGATGTAGTGTATATCCCTGGTGTGTTTGGGTGTGTTACCTGGTGGGGTCCACCTCAAAGCTGATCAGCTGCCACTCTGGGGCTGTGATGACCCCCCTGAGGAGGGGCTCCAGCAGCTTCTGTAGGTACGTGGCCCCATACACCTGGAACACAGCAAAGATGGGGGTTACTCACACACACACTATTTCTGAGCTATCTTGGAAGGAAAAATAGGCCTTTGTCAGAGAGCAGGAATGTGCATCATTTTTAAAAGAGTCAGCAGAACACATCGAGCAGGAACAGGGAGACTAGTCCTACATTGTACCTTAAAACAGAAGGTCATGATTTTGCTGGCCAAGCTGTTCCCTCTGAAGAGCGTCTGCATGGAGTCGGCCAGCTCCACCTCCTTGGAGAACATGTTCCACAGCAGCTGGTAGAGGAGGTGCCGCGAGTCAAACAGTGTCACCAGCACCCGAGCCAGCTCGTCCTGAGAAGAACATGACAGCATAGCCACACTGTTACTGACCGAGCTCCCACACGTAACAATGTTGACACACATCCACATGTGTGCATTGTACAAGTGGAACGAGGAATTGTGGAATTATATGAGGAATTGTGCGTTATATTTTTTATCATTTGTTTGAAGTGATATTCCTTAATACCATTCAAGGCACAAACAAAAGGTGAAAGGTCACATGGGTAGGACTAGGGAGGCTTGGTTTGGGAGTACATACCCACTGAGAGCAGGGCACTACATTGGCCAGTGCCATGGCAATGGGCAGCTCCCCCTGGTCTCCCATCATGGTGACCAGCTCCACCAGCCTCTCGAAGCGGTCGGCCAGAACCGTCTCTGCCAACGTGTCAAACTCCGTCCCCTGCTGCAAGATCTTAGTCAGCACCTCCATGAAGGTAGCACGCGTCTGCAGGTCCTTATGGTAGCCCAGACCTACAGACAGAGAGAGAGAGAGAGAGAGAGAGAGAGAGAGTGAATTGAAAATCCCCTTTATTGGATCAACACAACAATGCATTCCATAAACACCTAACCACTCAGGACATCACCATCATCATCCCTGTAAGGAAAGAAAAAGGGGGAGAGAGAGAGAAAGACAAAGAGAGAAAACATTCCATTCTGAGAAAGGTCAGACAGCAGGAGAATACTTTTACTCCCAACATGGGCAGGCATTGTTTAAACCACATTAAACCAACCACAAGTCAGTGTGGTATTAGAGGTATTAGAGAAAATGAACACTGAATCCAATGAATCCACTGGAGCTAATAATCTTAATTCACATTACGGCTAAATATGCATACTTGCAGCAGCCAACCACAGAATGATCCTAAGTTTCATTCCTGATGAGTGTGTGTGTGTGTGGTTTCCAGACTGACCGATGGAGTGCATGAGGCCACTGTCCACATTGGCGTTGAGCAGGTTGGACATGGCCAGGACCGTGCAGTGCCTGAGGGACGCCAGGCGCCGTGACATGCCCCTCTTCCTCCCTGCCACCTGCTGCCCGTCATCCTCCACCTCACTGCAGTCATTCAGCAGGTTCATAAACAGGGTGAAGTACCTGAGAGAAGACACAGGGCAGGGTAGGACAGGGGGAGTCAAGTGAAGTCTTTATCATCCCCAAGAGGGACATTTATTTGGTTGAACGGCATCCACAATAAAAAATAAAAATAAAAAAATCAATATTTAAAAGACAGGTAATTCAAGCATACAACAAATAAAGCAAATAAAACTTCATTCGAAATCATCTCAATCATCAGAAAGTGCGCATTGTCATTGATAATGATGTGCAAGACAGTGGAAGCTGCACGCACGCATGGATGCTACACAGCTACAGTCAAGAAACATGAACTCTTGTGCTTGTGAAATGACTCTTATTTCAATGTTTGGATCAGTGATGGAACCTTATGGGCAAAACAAAATGGTCGTCCTGATACTAAAATAAGTAGTGACAGATTGCAAAGACCTATTAAAGGACTTCTGGGAAGTACACTTGAAACTGTCAAACAAACCTAGAGGTCAGGGTCAACAGGACAGAGTTAATAGACAAAGTTCCTTCTACAAGTTTAAATCTTGGGGCGGGGTTGTCATAGGAGTACATAAGGAGTTCTGTGTGTATTCAGCTGATGCATCTTGGGATTAAATAATTGAACTGCACTCTGGGTTTTGAACTCTCTATTGGCTAAACCGCAAACTTTTATCTTCTAGGAGTTTTTATCAGTAGTGTGTGAGAGGGGAGTATCCCAGGCGTATGCACTGTGGTCTGAGGTGGTAGTGAGTGACGAGGGGAGGAGAGTGTGCATACTTGAGGAACAGCTGGGACTTGGCCTCCATCAGCTCCACACCGTCTCCCTCCTCTGGCTGAAGGGGCAGGCCCGCCAGTAGAGACACCACCGCCTCCATACTGGCCTGGTCCAGGTCCCTAGACACACACACCACAGGGCACAGGTCAGGGGTTAGAGGTCAAGGCCATGAGCTCGTTTTCAAGCGTTGAAAAGTAATATGCACAAAAGTTTTTAAAAATGTAACCGGTGCAAGGCAAAAATGAATCAACCGCACACGGTTCGTGAATGCACCCCAGGACTTTATTGCTGCCTTTTCTTTTCTTTACATTAAATCATATTCACCTCAACTTGGTGGGAATTACAAAAGTATACAGACAGGGGGCAGCAGTGTACCTGGTAAGACACTTGACATCATCATCAGCTGCCTGGTTGGAGGTGCCCATCACCCAGTCTGTCAGGTACTCCACCATTTTGTTCCTGTCATGGAGAGGAGAGGGTCAGTCCCATAATCATCAGCATGTCAGGAAGGGAAGGAGGGAAATACACCTCCCGATGTGTAGTCTATATTCCAGGAGGATGACCTCACCTGAATTTCATCTCTTGGCAGAAGGAGAGGTCGTCTCGTCTCTCCATCATCACCTCCACCAGCTGGCATAGCTTGGTCTTGATCTGGATGGCATGGACCATGTTCCCCAGGATACGCACGTACCTGTCCACACAGGGCATGGGGGATCAGAATAGGGGCACACAGCTTCTCCTCCTCACCCATTCTGTATATTCTGAGGGGGGGGTGGGGAAGAAGAGAGGAGAGGGTGTGTGTGTGTGTTCTCACCTGACCAGATTGAGCATCATGGTCTCTATACTGGCCATGCCCAGGTGCTCCGAGCTGCCTTCTGTGTGGTTGTCTAGCAGGTTCTTCATGATGGCGATGGTCTGCTCCACAAACTGGGTGTTAGTGTCGTTGATGGGGACCTGCAAACACACACACACTTCAGTTTACCAAACAGGGGACCCAAAGATGACCATGGATATAACCCTTATTCATGTTTTATGATCATGTTGGTGTGACTGTATAAAGACTGAGGGTGGATAAGGTATGTGCCTCAGTGAGAGAGTGTGTGTGTGTTCATTTCTCTCACCGGCCCCTGTGCGTCGAAGAAGCGGCTGATGCTGTTCTTGAGCTTGTTGAAGAGCATGGGGTAGAGGGCGGGACTGAGCTCCAGGCCCACCAGGTCTTTGACGTTGGTGCGGATCTGCACGCCCTTCTCATGGCTGCACACCATCAGGGAGAGCAGGCGGTCGATGAAGCGCCCCAGCGGCGTCTCCGTGTTGCCCTCGCACGAGCCCATGGAGATCATGGAGCCCTTCCTCTCACTCAGGGGGCCCATGGGGGGGCTGTAGGTGGCCAGGCCGGGGGCGCTCCGCTGTTGCAGGCACACCCCGCCCAGAGCGCACAGGAAGCCCGTCATGTTGATCCACTCCTACCAGAGAGAGACAGACAAAAGGAGAACCCATGAGAAGCCTGCAGACAATACGATCGATTCCACAACCAAAAATGACAGACCTCACTTGACATAGCTATGTTGTTGATGTGCATCAAGAGTTACATGTAAGAGCAAGTGAAGTACTTACCTGACCGTCCTCGAGCTTTGTTTTCGGGTGGGTGAGTATTAATTTGGTCGCCTGCTCCCATTTTGCATGTGTGTCCTCCCAAGCCTGGGGTAAGAATGTAAAACAATGATAAGTTAATGTAACATGGAACATTGTTCTTCATGGTCATCCATCAGGCTGACACACACACAGACTGTTTCTCTGGATGGACTACACAGCAGACGACACCACTCACTTCTGTGTTTCCTGCAGTAGGGTGTTCTATCCTCCTCAACAGTGCCATTACTCTTTTCTGCAGGGCAGAACGACCTGAAACACACACACACACACACACACACACACACACACACACTTGAGATGAGCCTCTGCCGGAGGACAACCAACATCTGGATCTCAGCATTATGCATACTGTGATTGCCCTCTAGTGGAGGTATAAATACACACGCCATCATTCGCTTATAATCTGTTTACAAGTATTTGACATATACAGTTTCGACTCCCCCTTCAAAAAAGGAAAAGTAGTGCATGCAGCCCTTACCTGTGGACATCATGTTGCTGACGGAGGCAAACTCGATGAAGGTGTTGTAGTTGGGCAGTATGGTCTGCACCGGGACCTCGTCTACCCCACAGCGGATGTCTGCCTCTTCACACAGGTGGCGGAAACAGGACATGGCCACCAGCACGGCTTCCATGTCCGGGCTCCACAGAAACATGTAGAGACACACCTCCAGCTTGGTCTGGGCCTGCCTGCAGATGGGAATGCCGCTGCCCAGGGTGGCGCGATCCTGGAGGACCGAGAAGGAGCAAATGGGTTAAAAGCCATTCAAAAGACACATTGGCTACATTTCGAAAAGTCTTTCCTTGATTCCTTGTGTCCTCTATTCTCACCCTCCTTTTCATTGGAAGGGAAAGTCTTGGGTTCCTCCCCTCAGACCTGCTCCAATGTGGTTTTTGAGAAGGAGGTGAGGAGAGAGGACGTGAGGATGAGGAATCGAGGAAAGTTTTGGAGTTTTTAAGTTCGACCACTGAACTAGAAGCACATACACTCACCGGCCACTTTATTAGGTACACCTGTTCAACTGCTCGTTAACGCAAATATCTAATGGTTTGGGGGATATTTTCTTGGGACACTTTGGGCCCCTTAGTACCAATTGAGCATTGTTTAAACGCCACAGCCTACCTGAGTATTGTTCCTGACCTTTATGACCACAGTGTACCCATCTTCTAATGGCTATTTCCAGCAGGATAACGCACCATGTTACAAAGCTCACATCATCTCAAACTGGTTTCTTGAACATGACAATGAGTTCACTGTACTCCAATGGCCTCCCCAGTCACCAGATCTCAATCCAATAGAGCACCTTTGGGATGTGGTGGAACGGGAAATTTGCATCATGGATGTGCAGCCGACAAATCTGCAGCAATGATGCCATCATGTTAATATGGACCAAAATCTCTGAGGAATGTTTCGGGCACCTTGTTGAATCTATGCCAGAAAGAATTAAGGCAGTTCTGAAGGCAAAAGGGGGTCCAACCCTGTACTAGCAAGGTGTACCTAATAAAGTGGCCGGTGAGTGTATATAGGACTACATTACCCACAATGCCATGCCTCACCTTGTTCCGGAGGAGGAACTTGTTCCTGCAGATGAGGATCTCCCTCAGCCACTTGAGGATCTCTGTGCTGTTGATCATCTGGTGGCCAATGAGCTTCTTGCAGATGAAGAAGAGGACCTGGGAGCTGCAGGATGGAACAGCCAGTCAGTATACAGTCAAACCAGGATCAACCTCCATCTACAGGCCAAGGTGATGATGGCAGGACGTTAAGGCGTGGTACAGTGTTTACCTGATGTCCCAGAAGGTCTCGATAGGTGCATCTGGGTTCCACAGCTCAATGGTCTCTGGTTGATGCAAGACCAAGAGGGCCTGGTACAGAAGAACAGAGTGAGTCAATGAGAGACCAATGGATTTAATATCTGCAATGTATGAGTTGCTTTGGAATTTGGCTATGGTAAGTTTGTGTCACCATTCAATCACTCATCATGTGAACTAAAAAGGGGACAGTGATGGAAACTAGAGACGAGGGGAAAGAGAGGCCTCACCTCCATGGCCTCCTGTGATATCTCCCCCATATTGGCCATAGGCACCAGCTGCACCAGGCCTGTGATCAGCTCTACGGTGCTGCTTTGGATCTCCTGGCCCTGCTTTCCAGGATTCTGAAACACACACACACACTTCAAAATGTGTACAAACCACACAAATATATACAGACAGAAAACCTAGACAGGAGTGGCTTTTCCAGTTGAGCCTACACTTGTTCGTCATAGTCTTTGCTAAATCCTAAACCAGCTTATGACTTAAAGTAATACTTTTTAAACTCCTACCCAAACACTTCACACTAATTTCACCAAATCCAACCTTGTAAAGTGGTCTTAAACCTGATAATCCCTTAACCCAACATATCACTTTAATTGCAGAGTAACTTCGTCCCCAGGCTATTGCGCACAGTGCATAAAAGCCTCTAATAACAACGACTCAAACCTAGCCTTGGTGGGACTGAATTTAGATTTGAGCAAATCACACAACTGGCTTCAAATTCAGAAACGTGTGGTGCAGTGCAGTGGGAAATAATTGATGTGAGGTAAAAACCAATGGCTATTTGCCGCCAGTTTCTGGTGGTCTTTCTGTTGGGTAAAAGTTTGATGCGTTGGTCCAACAGACCTTTTGGAGAGTTACAACACAGCCAAGTAAAACTCTGATCAAAAGTTACACATACAGCATCCTCAGAACAGCAACACATGTTTGTTTCTTGGCAGGAAGATAAAGTGAACAGAATAAAGACTTAACATACATGCAGCATGAGCTTGGGGTCGCCGTGGATGAGTTTGACCAGGGCTAGCAGCAGGTATTTATGGCTCCGTGTGTCCAGGTCTGTGGTCTTCTCTTTGAACTTCAGACTCGTCATCTTCTCCTTGAAGGTCAGACTCTGAGACACAGACACACATGGAGATTGGCTGTTAAAGCAGTGCCAGTCAACTGGATGAAGGGCAGCCGTACAGTGGAGGAGAGAGGGGAGAGGGGAGAGCAGGAGGAGGACTGAAGGAGAGGGGAGAGACACACAGAGAAGCAGACTATCGCAACCATTTTAATTACACACGCCGAGCGTTAAGAGATAAAGAACAGCACAGACCCACATCACAAGGATCAAAGGAGCTGTCAGGAGAAAGGGTCATGGGGTCAAGGTGCACACCCAAACCAGGAGAGAGAAGCTGTTTCATGGGTGGGCCATGAAACAGGAGGAGGGCAACCAGACTGACAGACAGCACAGCAGCCTGTAGGCCATACCTATACCATCATGGACCACCATGATGGAGTCAGGCCACACACACACACAGGTCTTCACCGAGATGGCACCCAACTCAAAGACATGAACTGAACAGCATTTGAAAGACAGAAGTGGCTGCATGTTCAGCTTTGCCATTTACCCTTCCAACCCAATCCCTCTCCCTACACCATCCCTCCACAGGGATGAGTACCCATAGAACAGTGATCAAATTATCATCTTTTAAAGCGGAAAGCACTCAAGATTTGCTGGTGCCTTATTGGATCCTCCATATTAGGAACTAAACTCCCAATTCTACGTGAGTGAAAACCCTCTCTAAGCAGGACTTGAACTTTGTCTATTCTTACGAATAGTTCAGTCTACTAGCAGTGTTTACCAGTCACACTGAGCATTCCCCAGCTGAGACACCCTTCATGATCCTTTAACATGAGACACTGAGGGAAAGGAGTACCAAAAGCATGCTCCAGGAGCTAGCATACAGATGAGATGGAGAGTGTGGGAGAACCCAGCACAGAGGAGGCGGACGAGGACAGGGGGGCTCTCTCTCTCTCGTATCTGTGGCAGTGTGAGGGGGCTCAGGGCAGGGGTCAGAGGTTAGGGGTCAGCTTTGCAGAGAGGGGGGTCAGGAGGAGTGGAGTTGGTTGGTGGCAGTTATACTTACAGCGACAGAAGCCCACTGCCATGCAAAACAGTGACTGGTTGGCGTCTGAGTTAGTGAGCGGCAGCAGCCAGTTCAAAAAAGAAAGCAATTCAAAAGGAAAGGAAATAAAAAGGGGTGAAGGAGAGAGAGAGAGAGAGAGAGAGAGAAAAGAAGCAGAAGACAAAGCACCACCCAGTCAATGTTGTCAGAGAGGTTGTCCCTCTGCCGTCCTCCACCTCCATAAGATGAGCCACACACACGCTCGTACATATATACACACTCATACAAAAGGACAGGGGAGTGAGAGGTTAGTTTATGGCCCTTAGTTTATTGTGCCAATATGTTAATGTATGTGTTTGAGAGTAGAAAACAAGTTGTACCTTTATATTTATATTCTTTTTTGTGTGAAAGTGTATTGTTTTTCCACACTTGGTGTACACTGATGCAATAGAATGTGTGTTTTCTGTGTGTGTGTGTGTGTGTGTGTGTGTTCAGTCTGCCCCCACAGAGGCAGGGGGCTAGTTAGTTGTGTCTTACCGGAGTCATGCGGAGGGGAGCGTGTGTGCTGCAGCCCTGCATCACGCGGCCCAGCGTCTCCGAGAACATGATGCGCAGCTCTCCGGAGTAGCAGTACACGGCGTCAATCTTGGGCCACCAGTCCAATGGAGACTGCAACAGGAGAATGGAAGGTTACATTCAACACCCTTAGTTTCCACAGGGACTTGGAGCATAGTGGAGCTCGCAGACAAAGCCAAACCCATGGAATTCTCAGACACAAACATAAGGCCTTGAGGCCTATAGGCTTCTTTGGGGCGGAGGAATCAATGGACTTCTCCAGTTTGCCTGGAGGGGGAGAAAGATGGAGGGCTGTACACCCCCCCCCCCCTCTCCCCCTCTGTCTCACCCACACAGACACACAGGAACAAAAGCAGCCTCTGACTTCTGCTCACAGACAGGAAGCCCTTTGGGTGGGGGAGATCTACAGTCACACTCTTACTCTCTCTTTCTCACACACACACACACACACACACACACACACACACACACACACACACACACACACACACACACACACACACACACACACACACACACACACACACACACAGTCTCTAAGACTCATAGAGGGCTAATAAAAAGGGCGTTGTATGAAATCTGCCCTCAAGCACTTCCCATTGACACACACACACACACACACGTCTGTATCACTTCCTCTCTCGACATGGCTAGATAGTAGTGGATCTTAAGCTAATGTAGTACAGCCAAGTGTGTGTGTGTATGAGTCAGCCCAGGGATAGTGACATCATATACAAAGAGTCCCAAAGGGCACATGCTAACCCTGACTAGCCATTCTACTGTAGGAGTTCCCAGAATGCCCACAGTATTCCACTGTACTTTGCATGCTTTTTTTAAATATTTTTTTTTAAGGATCACTGATTCCTAAACGGTAGATGCTAAGTGGGATCTTGGGATGACCCTTAACCATAACTCTAACCTGTACCTTAACTGCTTTAAATATCAAACTTCAATGGGGTGACATCAGAGTTAGGCCTTCCCAAGCATCCCAGTTAGCATTTACGATTCCTAATCCCGAAAATAGAGAGGATGAGACCATATGAGCTCAAACTTACGTTAGTGATGATTCTGTGCAGGGAGTTGACCAGGACAAAGTGAAAGGTGGGAGGGGAGGATGACGCCAGGCAGACCTGGGGAGGAGGAGGAGGAGAGATAAAGACAGAGAAAGAGAGAGACACAAATCAAACAGAGGTCACTCAATCCATACACAGGTACACAAACTATTCTCTTCACCTATAACAACTAATCTGGACTGAACTCAAGCCTTATATGTGGTGTGGTTTCATCATCATTGCAGTTGCTATTGTGCTTTTTGCAGCAGAGGCGACTTGGAATCACGCTCTTGTGATGAGGTAGCCCTGTATGAGACACATTAACTCAAGTGAGAACCTCGGACCTTGGCCTAATGGTAGACACTTGTGTCTTCCACGTGGGTGACCCCGGTGGTTCGATCCCCGCCCATCACACATTGAACTATAAATATGTATTGACAGTATGTGGCCATCACCGATCTAAGCCATGCAGACGAGGGGGTTGACAGGTGGCACAGACCTTAAAGTGCTGATTGTTGTGGGGGTTGATGCGGAAACAGGAGACGAAGCAGTCGATCATGAGGTCCACGTCTGCGTTCTGGCTGCCTGCCCCTCTGGAGAACGGCTTGACTGGATTAAAGAGCAGGGCCTGAGAGCAAAACACACAAAAGGGAGCGCCGGTGGTGATGACCATTGGTGATTGAACAATAAAGAGTTGTAAACCTGTACCTTAAAGGCCGGTTTCCCAGACTTAGATTAAGCCTAATCCCAGACAAAAAAAAAAGTGTCTTCAATGGAGATTTTCTATTGAAAGTGTGATTAAGTCCATGAGTGTCAGGGAAAAAAGGGCCCTAAAGGCGCCCCAACTAAGTCTGGTCCAGGGGCCAGGGTCAGCTACACTGAATAGGACAGTATGAATGGGACTGACCTTGAGGTCCACTACGATGGACTGCACCAGGAGGAAGATGACAGAGTGGTCCTCCCAGTTGATGTAGGTGGAGGCCTTGCAGAGTTTCACACAGGCAATGGCAGCACTCTCTGTCAGCTGTTTACTGCCCCCATGGCCGGCCAGGGCCTTCCTCAGGTTTTCCAGGAACAGTTTCTGTGGGGGGGGGGGGTTTAAAAGTTTTAGGTTTAAAACTTTAACACGTCTGACTGGAATATAGGTTAGGTACACAAAGTTAACATATAGCCTCCAGCAACCTATGAGGATTTACACAAAGCATATCAGCCGTCTGTTCCCTTATGTCTCCTACATGACGTGTGTGTGTGTGTGTCTGACCTTGTTGACCTTGCTGTCTTCCACTGGCTCTCGGGAGAGGTCCTGTGTGATGTTGGGACAGAGGATGAGGAGGATGATCTGTAGCGGCCACACAGCTGCCTTCCTCTTGGCACTCTCAGCAAAGCTGTCCACCAGGTCAAACAGCTTCTCTGCACAGTCTGGTTAACACACACACACACACACACGCTGTAACTTATTCCTCTAAAAACCTGCCAACATACCATACCATCAACACAACCCAGCAGCAACACTGCTTCACAGCGTGGGAATAATGCAAACAATAAGGTTATTTGCTATGCAGAAGCATAACAGGTTTATTTCCTGTATTGGCTTTGAAGGAATCCTTCATATGGATCTGAGGTGCCTTGGTGCAACATGCCCTGTTTTATAGCATAGGTCTAACTCACCAGCCATGTCTGTCTGTGGCCTCTGGTACAGCATGGTGAACTCATCTGGGTAGTTCTCCACCCAGTTCCAGAAGGCCTGAGGGGAGAGAAAGGGAAGGGAAGTCAAGAGAGAGAGAGCGAGAGTCGTATCAGCGCGGTCCATCAACAGATACACCGACTTGCCAGGATGTTTCTTTATACTCTGCCAATAAAATCATCCAAATACTCATTTAAAACTCAGATTAGGGCGTGTGGGGGGAGTGTTTATATGTAGAACGTCATAAAACAGTGAATGTGTTTATACATCCTCTCTATGGAGCCACACGACTAGCTTAGAGCTCCGGCTTCTGGTGAGCTCCAGACAGTCTGAGTAAACAGAGGTGTCCTGACTTTACTGAAGTGTATCCAGATGCCTGAGCTCTCTGTAAACTCTGCAGCCCCTTTACAGGAGGAGTTGGGCTGGGGAGGCAGGACCACCACTAGGTGGAGACAGAGGGTATTCAGACAGCTAGAGAGAGAGAGACTCACCTTCTCCAAACTGTTGATGACACTCAGTTGGGCTGGTTTCTTGAGGGCTTTGAATTTAAACACTGTCTCTGCAGGAGAGGAAGAACGGCAATGACATCAACAATGACACACCACATTTGTGAAGAGTTTAAGCAAACTGATACAGACAAATAAGACTGCATGAGTGAAAAAAAAAGGAGCATAATATACCTTGGAGCAGTTTTTTAAGCTTGGTACAGTCCACGTTGATGTACTGGATTAGCTCAATGTCATGGACATCCACTGTGTCTTCCGAACACACGGTGAGCTCTTGCAACCTGGGATTTAGGGGAGAGCAAAGACAGCCATTCAATGTAGCTCCTCAGACATTCATTGTTTCTTCTCTTCAAATGTTCTAATCAAGTAGTGTCAAATTGTCTTTAAAAAGGTAGAGCATCAAAAATGGTGAACCCAAATGAGAAATTCGAAATCAGGCGCAGTGAGGTGGTTAAGACTAGAAGCCTCTTAAGAACGAGGGTTTAGTTTTGGGTCTGGTCGGACAGCGCTTTGCCTTCCCATGCGGCTGACATGGAACAGTCTGGATGAATGGGCAATGCTTTCAAGGTAAAAGCTACTGTAAGCAGAGGAGACACTGAGGAGGATAGGGTGAGGTCAACTCTCCCCACGTCCTAACATCCTCCTCATGTTTTAATAAGCAGCCACTTCCTCCTCCTCCTCCTCCTCCTCAGGTCTGGGCCTCTCTCCCTCATTGGCCAGTCAGCCGCATCACTGTGGGTTAACATGTGCTAACTACCACAAGCAGACACATAGGCTGGGCGTTACCCTTGCCTCAAACCAAATGGTACACCAGTGCAGAGAGGAGGGAGACAAAAGCTGTGCTTTTTGACCTTCACCGAATTATTCATAAACTCCAGTGGTTAATGGATACACCAGATGGGTTTTTTTCCCCACTCTAAACCACTCAGCTCTGACATGCACAGGTCAAAACACACACAAACACAGCTCTGACATGCACATGTACACACACACACGCACAGCTCCAAACACAGGCAGACACGTGTGTCTGGAACACACACGTGTGTGTATGCGGTCATGTCCTCTGCAGACAGGTCCTTATGGGCCATGTCCAGAGGGGAACATCACTCCATCAAATACAAAGCCACTTCATGAAGGCGGCTGACGGACACACCCTTCAATCTCTCCCTCTCTCTTTCTCTCCATCTCTATTTTTCATAGATGGATGATGGCTCTGTAGGAGCTCTCCTCTCAAGGAGAGAGGGATCAAGGGAGGGAAAGCTGATGGAGGAGTGTGCAGGTCATCATGTAGGCCTATGCCTCTGACCTGACTAAAGGGGCTTTACACACTACAGGGCCAACCCCATCCGTATTGAGCTGGCTCGGATATATTCTTTTCACATTGTCTTTTCCAGCACTGTTTCAGCAACTACAGTGGATGCTTCATCAGGCCGGCCCCAGTACAGCTCAGCTTGGCCCAGCTCAGTTCGGCTCGGCTTGGTAGTGTGAATTAGGGTAAAGTGAATAGAAGAGGCATATCGTTAACATGTCCCATGTCCTAACTGGAGGTGTCCCAGGGGCGGGTGAAGGGGACCGCGTGGTGTTACCTGGTAGAGATGCGGCTGAAGACGGCGCTGAAGTTGTTGCAGCTGAGGGAGAAGAGGACCCCGGAGGCCGAGCTGCGCAGCTCGGTGGCGTGCTGGTGACCCTCGCGGTACGTGTGGATGAAGTGGCAGATCTCCGGCAAAAGCTGCTTTACCAGCATGGTCTCGTCCAGACGCATGCAGTCCTTGGGTTGCTGAGGGGGATGGAGGGAGCGGATGGAGAGACGGAGGGAGGAAGAGAAGGGGAGAGGGTCAGAGCCAAGACATCAACAACTCATGAGGAAAAACCTTCATCCATGCCCCGCTCCTTCACGCAATCTCCGTCTCAGGTTGTCACCCACAGTGAGGAGGGACGCAGACACAACCCTCCACACACACACACATACACACACATACACACACATACACACACATACACACACATACACACACATACACACACATACACACACATACACACACACACATACACACACATGTTTACAGATGGGTTCTAGTCTCAAGGCTCCTCTGGAAACATACCATGAACACCAACATGGCATAAAACAAACTCAAATCTCACATTCGCACTCATACACAAAGATGAAGAATACCTGTCCAACCGTCCTGACTAATAGGTATCACACATGGTCATAACCTCACATGGTTTACATATAGTGCATTCCGATGTCCCTCACAGCCTTGAAATAATGCTGTAAATCTAGGCGAGCGAACGGGTCTGGGCAGAGATTAGTAAACAGTATCCAGACTAATGGTTCTAGCTGCTGCGTTTGAATGTGTACAGCAGGACTAGTCGACTGGAGCTTGACATTACCCCAGCATACTGCATGAGGAACAGTGGGGGGCTCTTGAGAGGGGATTTTTCAATAACTATGGCATTATAGTGATTTTTTAAGTGACATAAATGAAAGAGGATAGCCACACGTTGATAAGTACCTATGTAGCCTAAATCAGTAACTACATTTTTTAGGCAAAAAAAAAAGAATTCTTAGCAAAAAGCGTTAAAATGTCGAGAACAGGGAAGACTTCGAGAACCCACAGCTGTCCTCCATCGGCAAGCTCCCAGTAATGAAAAAAAAAGAGAAGGGGGCCAGAAACTCAGGGCAATCCCACTGGAGGCTGCGAATGCAAAGTCAAGATGAGGAAGCACCTGGAAAAGCAATCTTTAGGAGTGGGCAGTGAGCACATCTTTACTGAGGAGGAGGGGGAGGAGCCTGGGGACTGGATGAACACAGCTCCCGGAGGCTCCAAGAGACAACCCTAACCCGTCACACAGGACTGGAGCACACATTTCATTTGGAAGGGAAGAAGCCTCGGATGCTTAATGTACAGAGCAAAGGCCACTTTCCCCAGGGAGACCAAGCATCTCCCACGGACAACCCACATCCTATAGTGTGATGCCTTTATTCAATGCGGGTGGAATCCTAACTCGAGGATCCTCAAGCGTGTAACTCCAGTCATCGCGCAAATGTTCCCATTGACATCACAACGCAAAACTAATGCGAATGTTGGAATGACACACAGAGATCTTGAGTGAGGATTCCACACCAAATGATGATCAAATTGTTATGACCTCATGATAGAGAACTGTAACTAATACTGTGTTAGGAGAGCAAGCAAGGAGCAAAGGCAACCAAACCTGGAAGGAGACAGAAGAATTAGTAAGAGAGAGAGAGAGTGAGAGTGTGTGTGTGTGTGTGTGTGTGCGCGTGTGTGAGAGAGAGAGAGAGAGAGAGGTTCCTCACCCCAGCGAGACACTTCTCCAGTGTGTCCAGGATGATGAGCTGGGAGAGATAGAGGTTCTTCTCGGCAGCCTCCCCAAATATTCGCTGTTGGTGAGAGGGAACAAAGACATGGTTGATCTCCTTCACTATACCTGGCCAATGCACACTGACTTTGCTTAAATTCTCTCTCACACACACACACACACACACACACACACACACTCACCATGTTGTTCACATTTTTCAGTATGTTTGTGAGGCCACTGATGACCAGAGAGAATTTGTACTTGGAGATGTTGATCAGACATTCCTTGTTGTGCTCTGTGCTGACTTTGGTGTGAGTGTTCTGTGTCCCCACTTTGACTGGAAGCTGTGGGGGAAGAAAAGAAAAAAAAGAACAAACAGGAAACATTAGCCACACTGTAACTAAAACTACTGTTACTCATGCGCTTATTTAAAGTTGGTAACTTAGTGGTCACTGGTTTGAGTCCAATAATAGGCCTAGGCCTACCACCCATGACCAACAAAATGAAAGCAATGTGTCTTGTCTTCTTTAAAAATGTCTACCAACAAATAAATATGTTTTCAAGGAGATGGCCTATTCCAGGTCTGCTGTGACTAAATGACAACATATCTGGGCAGCAAAGCTCACTGAGTCGTGCTCACACTGTCCTGTAATCATTACAAGAGTGACCGACCACATCTGCGGCCACTCAGGAAATAAACGTGGGAGGCTCATCTCTCGCTCTCTGTCCTCCTGCCTGGGGAGCTGGGTCTGTATGAGCCAGGCCCAGGCCCGGGCCCTGCTCTGCTTCGACTCTGACTCCAGCCCAGACCGGATGACAGAGCATCAGCTGGTCTGTGGCCCCAGGCTGACCCCGCCTAGGCTCCGTTCCATCTGCTAACAGCCAATCACAGCATTCAAACACGATTAAAATCCGCCAGCACGCAAAAGCCATTCCACTCCTCTGTTATCTATTCTCGGGGTCGGGGAGGCTCGGGAGTCATGATTCTTCAACCCGAAGGAAACATCTTCCTATTCGGTGGAGGGACAGTCCAGAGGCATGAGCTACTACAGAGGAAGTGAGAGAAGAAGAACCCCCCCCCCTCGCCCACCTCAGGGAGAGACAGAGAGAGAAGGAACGGAGGCCTACTTGGCCTGAGAAAGGGGTGGGTCAGTGGCTCCTCCCTGAGCATACAGCACACACAGAGGGCGGATGGGCTGCCATGGGCCATGCTCCCCTCCACATGTGGAAACAAAGAGGCCTTTGGCAATGCGCCTCTCCCTTTTGGGCCACAGCTGCACACCTGTGGCAGTCTGCACGTGCACTATGCATGCACGCATGCACACACACACACACGCAGGCAGACCCGCACATACACAAAATTCTGTTATAAACAGACTGTTTTGAGTATAGGCTAATGGTTAGGCCTACACTGCCCCTTAGAAATGAACCAAGAGAGGAGAGAAAACCAAGAGAGGTATGAAAGGCTGAAGCCCGTCTCCCGCCACAACCCTTGGAGACCAATGCACTACTCAGCTCCATGAAGGTGCCAAGCAAAGCTAAGAGGAGCCTCTGGTAAGGCAGGGGAGCAGGAGAAGAGACCCAGCTCACTGACCCCTGACCCTTACCACAGGCCACCAGAGCAGGGAGGGGCTGCTCCTGGCTCAGTGCAAGAGAGGATGGAAATGAGAATCCCGAGACTTGAGCATCCTCACAGCAAAGGCACACAGACACACACACACAGCCGCACACAGTGTGGCTTGTTGACATCCATATTCAGGCCGGGCCAAGACACAGGGGCACTTTGTTTCACTGGCACAGTCTGAAATTCCTCTAAGGTCATGGACCAATCCCTCTCCTTATGAGTGCTTTGGCAAAAGCCAACAGGGCACTGCACACAAAGAGGGGAGAGAGGAAGAGTACACTTCCCCCTACGACGTAATGCCAGGAGACATACAAACGCCTTTTAAGAAGTTCTAGCTGAGTGCCAACACAAAAAACACGATTTAACCGAGCACAGAAACCGTAATAAGAGGTCGGGACTGTTGTGCATGGAGATATTTATGAGCTTACATCCAAAATTCCATCTGAAAGACCAAAATGTTTCTTCACTTGACTGAGCTTCTCTTTCCAGGCCAAGGCTTACAAGCAACTTTAGAGACCAACATCAACATTTAAATGAAAAGGTCAGAAAGATTTCCTTATCTTGACTTGGACATCAAGTTCACTGTCCATGCAAGCCCATGTATAAGACACTATTATCTAAACATAGAGTGGGTTACATGGGCCAAATCTTTAGGTAGCTAGATTACAAAATTCAACAAGTGTGGAAGGCCTAGCAAGCCTAACTCCATGACAGCATCTCTGTGACAGCACTGTGATGTGTTGTAGCAGAGGCAGAGGGCATGAGAGGCACTCTCTGAAGCTGGGCATGACAAGCAAAGAGCAAGTGGTGGGGACGACACTTCGGTCAGAGGTTCAGTTTCCCTCTGAGTCCTACACCACCGCAGCTCTAGGTCATCATGGGCAACACTGGGCACCGCTGTATTAGCTTCCTCCACTCCTCATCGAAAGACAACTTCACCAAAGAGACCAGAAGAAACACTGGAGACATCTGCAGCCTAGCACAAAGACAACGAACACAGTAGCACAAAGAACGGTCAGAGCCCAGGCGTGATAAACAGTGCTCTACAGCAGCAATGCTTAAGATTGATTCGAACCAAATCAGGTTCAATCCCACCAAAAGCCAACATACCCAATCCTCTTTGGTGATTATAATGTGCTAGCAATAGGCTTAGCAGAAGAAGAAGAAAAAAAAGTAGCTTTAAATTAATCTCTTTTAAATCTTCAAGTGTAATGACACCCTTCCAACCAGTTGGCCTTCCAATAACAAATGCTCACTCTAATGGGGTTGTTTCCCTGGTTCTTTTCTTTTCCCCTGTCAAGTCTTTTTGTAACCAGCAACAAAATGTTAATCAGACATCATGACAATTGACAATGTGGAAATAAATTAGCAGTGCATGCTTGACAAGCAAACCTACAAGTCATATTTCGGACCCTGAAAGGAGATGTTAGCCTATAATAATGAAACAAGTGTTTGTTTCCTATTACTTGAAGGGCAATGGCCTGGTCACACAATCACACTGAATCTACACATCACGTCACTGTGATCACTCCTGGTGCAAGGGTTACCCACCATGAAAACACTTTGCTTTACATGAAAGTACAACCATCCTTCTTGCGATCACTGCGTATGCCTTATATATCATTAGTAGGCCAATGTACTGACTATGTGTGTACAGGTCAGTTTAATTCATGATGACCTGATGAGGATGAACACATGAGAGATTGTGTTTGACAATGACAACAGGGAGAGGGGAACATAGTGGGTCAATAAATGCATGCAGAAACATTCGATACACATCTTCCATGTTTTCCAATAAGACCTCTCTGTCAGTCCGCATAGTCCACAGTTCACACACACTGTAAACAAACTGGACGCAGCTAAAATAACACAGGATGTGGCTAGCTATTGTAACAGCTAACATGCTAATAAACAAACAATGATTTCGAATGGTAGAAAGTCAAGGTGGAGCTAGCTTCCCTGTGGTAATTCTATTGACATGCTAGCTAGCTAACGTTACAGGTACGAGGTGGACAACCTAGCCAGCTGCTGGCCACAAAACTCGGCGCAGTGTACGTTAGCCAATGCTACCAGCTAGCTAGCGAGCTAGTTCCTCCTTCTTGACAGCAAGAGGCGTGCTCTTGTGGACTCCTTTGTTTATACATTGGGGGGAACATCCTCGTGGTATTATCCACAGGGCTTTAAAATGCAATGTCGTGTTATCGGCAGATTTGCACATGTCTTAATTCGCCTTCTCTGTTGCTGTCACTTGGCTGCTCCCACTGTCACTTGACACTGATGGTGATGCGGCTCTGCAGGAGTGGGGTGTTGAGAAGGCAAGCTAGTGGTGCTATAAATTCTGGATCGGCACTAAACACCACCAGTCATGACAATGCAGCTTTACACAAACGATCCAATCGCCGAGGCCACGACCTTTATATTATTGCAACAACAACAACAAAAAAAAAGAAAAAAAAGAAGCAGAGACAAAATGTTCTATTACGATATGTTATTCTTACCTGCTCGTCGAATCTACTAATTACGGCCTGAACCCATTCCACGGGTTTATGCGCCGCCATGGCCGGCCGGGTGGGAGCCGCGATGGGCCACTTGAAACCTCCGTATAAATAATGATTCCTCTGCAATTTGCAACCCGTTAATCCTCAAATACCGCTGTTGACGGGGATAGGTTATTTTTTCTTTCTTTTTATCAGGCACACCACCATGTCGCCATGACAGTACCGGAAGTTTGAATCCTCCTTCTCAATGAAGCAGCAGGCACTGATGCTGCTTTGAGTGGCAGTGTACTGCGCCTGCGTCGCTCGAATCCTTGCAGCGACTAGTATGATAAAAAAAAAAAAAAAAAAAAAAAACAGGGGCTTGGACCAATGCCGTGTGTTTTCATCAATGACAGGCTTTAGATAACAAACTGGTGATGTCACACACAGCCTTAGGATTTTAGACACTGTAGACATTATTTGCAGTACAAGAAAACAAGTGCATAATGACAGAGTGCGTCCTTTGTATGTCCCATTCCATATCACTCAAGAACAACGTGTCTGATACTTCGGTGACTATAGCTGGAAATGTGCTGGTATTCTACACTGTTATGTAACCTCTTCTTTCTTTAGATGTGTCCCCCCCATATCTCTCTCTCTCTCTCTCTCTCTCTCTCTCTCTCTCTCTCTCTCTCTCTCTCTCTCTCTCTCTCTCTCTCTCTCTCTCTCTTTCTGGCAAGAAGAACATTTGATTCAAGAAAATCAATGCTTTGTGGTAATGGGCTCCTATAAGCTCTAGATCAGCTCTAAACAGTAACCGTGTTGTGTGCAATTATTGCTGTCCCTTTACAAAATATCTCACCCCACCACTCACCTAGAGGATGAGCCCTCCAACTGTATGAATAGTACTGGCTACTATTTGTGAATGTGTCTGTGGAGTGTGGGTGTGTGTATGTGAGGGTGTGTGTGGAGGGGGGGGGGGGGGGGGTGCAAGTGTATGTGTGAGAAAAGGGGAGGAAATCCCTCAGTAGCCAATGAGAAGGTTAGTGCTGTATCCTAGTGTTATGTAATATATACACTGTGTATTTTGCAATAACCTAAGGACAATGTCAAAATTGTCGCTTAAAATAACAAGAATTAAAAATTATCATTGTAATATGTTTTTTGCTCTGTCTGACATGCTGCATCTATTGCCATACTGCTAAAAGCCTTATTGTAAATCAGGTCTAGGGACGTAGTGGATATAACATCCAGATTTGTTGGCATGTCATTATGCTTTGTATTGTACTGTGTTTGACCTTTGGTTTGAAGAGGGGACCATGCAAAAAAAACAATCCCAGTGCCCCCAGATGAGTGAAGGGCCTGTCTGTCCCACTCTGGTCACCATTGAAAATAGTTTGGATTGCATGAGACACACACTGTACGATATCCATACCATCAAAGAGTGGGCCACCAACAAAATGTAAATATATCCCATGACATTTTCACATGACAGTATGATATTTCTATTATCCATCTCTAGTGCTCAATGAATGACATTCCGTGATGACAATATTTCCTTTCTAAACATGATTTGAAGTTATAAATCATTTCTTTACAAAGTGTATGATAACAAAAGTAATGGAGTAGCCTCATATCTCCTTAGATTTTGGGTTATGATATAGTAAGACAGCTGTAATCTCATTACAGAATCTGTTAGTCATATATTCTTCAAAATCAATGGGTATATTTAATTAGTTGAATTAACTGGAAATCTGAAGACTGTGGGTTTCAATTATACAAAACAAAGAGGGCTTATATGTTGCCTTTTTTTATCAGTCCCTTTATGCCCCCTTGAGGTGAAACGCTACATTTGAGTTTGGCACTAAATGGCCACATTGAAATGTGTGCCTACTGTATAATGTTGTGTACTTGGATAACAACACCTAAATGTTAAGCTATCGTTTTCTATATCAACTGAGGATTTTGTTAATAGATTTGCCTTCCCTTTTAAGCTAAAATCATACAATTTATAACCATTCCTCAGGCAGTTGAGGAAATTTAAAGTCTCCCGGAGGATCCTTCAGTCCTTCTACTCTGGAGCTGTGGAGAGCATCCTGGCTGGTAACATCACCGTCTGGTACGGTAACAGTGTAGGACCAGCGCCTTCAGGTTAATGAAGGACCCTCACCACCCGAAAAACGGACTGTTTCAGCTGCTGCGGTCAGGCAAACGCCTTCGCTGTCATGCAGCAAGAACAGAGAGGCTAAGACTGAGTTTCTTCCCCCATTCCATCAGGATCATCAACAATGACCCCACCAGTGCCCCCCTCAAGACACTCACACACTCACTGACATCATAGCACATACGCACACACATAATTATCCATTGCAGACTCATCTTTCACTGTAATTAACTGTACTGTCAACCTGTCATTGCCATTGTATATAGCCATTCCATTGTGTACATTGCTTCACCGCTGTTTATACTGCTGCTTATATTCTATTTATTTTTTATTTTTTATTATTTGTATTTTATTTTATTTTAAAACTTATTGTTGCACTACTCTGTGGCACTGTCACTTTTGCATTTCACTGTATACTTGTATGCACGTGACAAATAAAGAATCTTGAATCTTGAATCTTGAATCATTCTTCCACAGAACATAGCCAGTTGTATTCAATACTGCTGTTACTATTAATGCACAAAGTATATACACAAGTTCAATTTACATAATTTAGTAGTTCATACAGGCTACAAACAAAACCTCAAATAAATGTGACAACATATTAGCTCTAACGTATTGCAGTTTATTTGCTGTTGTAAATGAACCTTGAAGCAGAGAGCACAGACACAAAACAGACATTTGTCTCAGTAGAATGGATCAGTAGAACCAGATATATAGTCTACAGAAAATTATTTTCAGAGATGAATATGAGATATTCATGGAGACAGGAAGTTGGTTACTCAGACCACCACTGAGGAAAGGCTCACGTCCCCCTCCACCTCCAGGATGTCGATTTGCTGGAGGAGGAAGTGGCGGTGGTTGTAGCTGAACATTTGGGCTCCGTTCAAAAAAATCTTGAAGCACTGGGTGTCACACGCGATGGTTATCTGAAACAAACATCCTGAAATGAGTGCAAAGTTCATCTCAGTGCTGTTTTTGATACGAAACAAGCGTACACTGTTATAAAAGCATAGTACAGTAGTAGTATAGCAGGATATAATACATATCGTATTGTATATAATGTTAAACAGTGTACCATGAAAGGTTGGCCTCTGTGGAAGGGCATGCCCCCTGTCCTCTCCTCTGAACCCCACGTTTCCTTCAATAGACTGTTACGCACAACCACATTCTCATTGAACCTGGGGTTGAAGTGGAGGGCAACCCCTGAGTTGAAACGCAGGTTTACTACAAACCTAGAACACCAGAGATATCATGGTTAGAAAGCAGGTCCTCATCCATGTATATTGCTGTGGATGGCCCATTAAACTGACACAAGCTCAGTGTTTTAGTGCTTGCTGGTCTACTTGAAAAAGGTGTACAAAGTTGAGTCTGGAGCGTCTGTTACTCTTATCTATGTGGATATGTTAAAACCATTATGTAATACTGTGAGAGCTCCGTCAATGTCTTAGTTCTCAGGGATTCCAGATACTTTCTCACTGTACTGCAGCTACTTCATAGATTTGACACACTTGAATCTGCCATGCAAATACATGAGGTGTCAAATTGTGATAAGTGTTACACACCTATTTGCATTGTGGTTGACCAAGCCTGTGATGGTGATGTTTCTGCCTGGGTAAAGTCCACCTGGCATGATGTTTTTATAGGGCACAACCTGTTGACACAGGATTCATAAAATGACACCAACCTAACCATCTGTAGAACCATTGTGATACTATATGTATTACTGTCACAGTGCAGTTTGCAATCTATTGGTTAAAAAAAAGTGGTGCTTACATAGGAAGCCTGGGGGCTGTATGGAGGTGGAGTCTGTAAAGAGAGACTATACATCACTAAACATCAAAAGACTAGCAAATCATTCAGTCTTTACTGTCTTCTTGCCAGTATTCAATTAACATCAATTGACATACAGCAGATCAGCAGGGACACATGTTAACCCAATTCCTGATCATGATCACAGCATAATACAAATTCAGGCATATTTTGAAACACAAACAATTTGAGTCTTTGAGTCAAATGCTACCCACCGCCATGGGAGGAAATCCTGGAGCACAATATGCAGGAGGGTAAGCCTAGAAAAAACATTAGGGATCAAACCAAATTGTCACCATATGAATACCCACCACCACAAGAAAGAAAAGGTATAATACTGAATACACCAATCCGTTTTCATCCCAGCATGCTAGATCTACCTGTGTGGGGTTACACCATTGAGGTGGTGGAATTTTGGGAGATTTGCTTTGACGGGGTTGATTTCGCTTCCGCCAACCCTGGAAATGAAATGACTATCCTGGGTTATGTCCAATGCTACAGTTAAGTCATAACATAGACAGAGCTATGGATACAAGGACTGACCATCCATCAGATCAAAATGATAGTGTTAACTGGTTTTTTTAAGCCATACAGTGTTTGTTTACTATTACAAAATGGACATATCAAGCTTATACTTTCGGTTCTGATTGGGTAAGACAGTTGAACTATTCTCATAAGGCATTTATAAGTCATATTCTTCAAGAATCAATGGCTATATAGAGTATATATCATTCATTTAAAAATAATTTCAATAGTTAATAATTACAATTAAAACAGTCACAAAATGTACATGAGAAGTCTCCTTTAATGGATTTGTCTTGTGTAAATCATCACCTCAGAAAGAGCTACTCACAGGTTGTTGTTGAAACCCAGGGTATCCTGGTTGAGGTGGTGGTGACTGAAGGAAACATAACAAACATATGACATCTCTAAAGTACAGACAGACATTGCTGTAATTCCACAAGCTTGGAGATCAAAGCTATCTCGACTCACTGCAGGATTCTGGAAGCCAATGGAATGGACCTCCACACCTCCACAGATTTCTATGGTGTCCACTCTAGTGGCTGAGATCCGATGCTTATACTCCATGAAGTGGGCCCCATTCACAATCACCTAACACAAACAGGTTTAGGAGAATAAATCAATCTCACATGGAGGAAAAGGGATGAATAAATGTTTGAATGGTTGTACTACTGTACACTCTGATGAGCACACACACACACACACACACACACACACACTAGACTAGACTAGACTGCTAATATACATACTGACTAGTGAAGCTAGAATCTATAAGAGCATCACAAACAATGTCTCCTGACCGAATATGAATCACGGTTGACCAGGAACATCAGTGTAAAGTCGGTACCCTGGGACATGGGTATTGGACTTTTACGCTCCTCTGTGCCCCACGTGGCGTGCTGCAGGGTGTTGCAGACAACAACGTTTTGGTGCTTGTATCGGGGGTTGAAGTGGAGGGCTATGTCTGCATTCCCACTTGAGCCACATTGGAAATTCACATGGAACCTATGAACATAGACAAAAGAGCAATGATCGGCATTTTGCAGTGACAGCACTGTAAACCAAATAACATGTGTGACTGTCCTAGGCTGTCATCTGCATCAATATACTGTAGTTCCAACCTCGTATCCTCATGGGTCATTCATCCCACCATCTCAGATGGTTTCTGTACATAGAAACAGATAAGATCAAGTATTCCTGTATCATAATTTTGTAGAAATATAGTTTCATCCCTGAAATAAGATAATTGATTGTACCCAAATTGGCCATTTTCATTTTGTGGGATTAAAATACCAAATCTGATTTGGACCAAAGTTCTATCTGAATATAATTAAAACAATGGTCAAAAGTCACCCATTAACCCTCCATATCCTTCCTTTGGAAGATTTTATGGCCAGTATGTAATGTCAGTACTCTATGTCTGATAAGAAATAAGAGGGTGTGTCTTGTTAATGGTTAATCTGGTCATTTGACTGTTGCCCTGTACAAACATCAGTCATTGAAGTTGTGTGTCAAAAAATATCCCAAAGTAATGATGCAGGACAATCTGAGATGGTGGATGTCATGGCTTGTTGATTTGTCATGGAATGACCCTCACAAAACCTGCTGTCTTTTGCTTTGATGCTCACAGGAGCTGTCTATAAATTGTAAGGCTGATAAATTGTAAAGATGATGGAGGGGTGGCAGGTCCACAATGAAGGAGAGTATGTACAGCACCTCTCAGACCCTGCCAGGACCCTGCCGGCCACAGTGATGATCTTCCCCTCATGCAGGCCTCCCTGGATACAGCCTTTGAAAGGAAGTATCTGAAGAGAGTCAGAAATAACACGGGTTCATTCAACCATTACAAAAGAAAGCCGATATGGGTTGTGTTTCCTGGATAACATTTGGTAGTCATGTTTGTCTGTAGGTGAGGCTAGAGACTTGGTAATAGACATCAAACTATTCATAAGGAAAATGCATAATCAAAAACCTTTTCCTCCCTTCAATCCTACTTGTCAAACGCGTAATTTACAGATGAAAAAATAAGTGCATATTAGGGACACGCTTTGATACCAACGAATAAGATGTGTGGAGCTGTTCAATTCGGATAAATGACGAAGCACAAAACTGACTCCAAAGCCTCTCTCTCCACGTTTCTTCTATATACAATACATACAATTCCTCATAAAGGCCAACCACCATAACACCAGGGATGTTGGTGCAATAATGGATTGAGGTAACGGTAGTTTAACGGTTCATGAATAGAGCACCCAAAATAGTTCTTACCGGGCTAAAGAAAGGTTGTTGTTGAGCCATGTCCTCGACGCAAAGCAATAACTCTCTTTTCGGGTAAGTGAAGTGAAACTAGCTGGAAACAGATTTTTATTCTAAGTTTCGTTTTCGTCAATAAGGATGTACTATACTCGGCCAACATCCGCCCGTGGTTTACTGGAAGCGAAACCTACTGTACGTGAAGTCACAAGCTGTGCCAGAAAATACGCACGACTTGTAAAGCGCACACCTATACTTCTATCCTTTCCCACATGATGATGGATATGTGTAATTATGTATCTGTATATTGTACTTTCACCTAATGTGTGTCATTGGGCTCAATGTCAATTTGCTAATAATTAATGAGGGAAATGAGACATGGATACATCTTAACTAGAGACCCTCCTAAGAGTAATTTTTCCTTCTTCTAGCATTGTAACTGCCAATGGCCCCTGGTCTGAGCATAATTACTTTTTCTTATGATGACTGATGGATAGATGATTCACTTACTTCAACAAATGTATTTGTTATAAGTCGCTTTGGATAAAGGCGTCTGCTAAATGCCATAAATGTAAATGTAAATGAAGTAATGTGGCTGCACATAAAGGATGGATGTCCCTTTAACAATTCTTAGTGGCTAGTAGTATCTCAATAGTGTCGTGGCATCCTCTCCTCTTCCTTCATCTACACAGATCTTACACAGGATAGATGACAGCAATGGATGCTTATCGGGAATCTACTCTTACCTCCAGATTTTTCAATGGAAAGTAGTCCAGGAGATGAAGCCCCTGTACTTATGCAGTATAAATATGTGGTCAATGGCTGCCCACCATTTCTGTCAATACTGCAAACTCCTGTTCCACTGAAGGACAGGAAGAAGACTTCTAATTTGAAACCTCTGCTGAATTGAGTGGAGAACACTGCATAAAACTAACCATACACGTATGTAGGCCATTCTTCATTCATTCCATATTGACGACGCCATGTGGCTCAATACTGTATACATGCATCTTACACTAACATGAGTGAAAGTCACCCAACTGTAGCAGAGATATCTTGAAAACACAATAACCAAACCAAAATTGTCACATGACAAGCTTCATTTTATTGTCTTTCATGGATGAAAACAGAAAGTGTGTTTACAGAATGGTAGTCACATGCAATACAAAAATATGAATTTTTACATGACATAAAAAACATGTATTGACCCATTCTAAAAAATGTACAGTATTTATACAGTATTTTGTACATGAAAAAATATAAAGATATATACATCTGTAATAGGGGGAGCAGTACCTATTTAAAAATGTAATGATATATAGCACATATAAAATATTTGTACAAATTTTAAAAGAATTGTGTTAATTAGCTGTACATTAAATAATGTATATACATGTATATCTTACATACCATTGATATCGTCAATACAACATTTACTGCAGTCTTTCACTAAATCAACCCTACATTTTCCAATACAATACACTCACTCGCACTGACCCACACATGCACACACAGTAAACACACAAACACACTCTCTCACACCCACGTAAATACAAGCACACCAACTGAGGCTAGCAAGCACAGACAGAATACACACAAGCGCGCACAAGAGGTAATGTTTAAGGAGTAAATTATAGGACACTTTTGCGCCAGGTTCCTGGTCTATTTTTTAGCGCTGTGAATGAATCTACTCAACTACTTGAAGGCTCTAATCACTAAACCACTCACAGGCTGAGAAGGCACCCCTGCTTCTTTTCTTCTTTTTTTTTTAACTCACTCTTTTGCACTCATACAGAGAGCACTCCATAATCAAATGCCTTCAATAATATATAACCAGCATTATTCCATTCCCAGAGGGCAGTGACATGATGACAGGAAGGTCACATTGTGAACTGGTACTACTGTATATTACTCAATCATTCTCCATTTACGCATTGAACAGTTTTTTTTAAATGTATGAAATCTCACAAGAGGGGTTCATCAGATTCTACTCAAACAAGAAGACAGGAGACAAGAGTCAATTCCAGAGACCCTCTTCATTACAATCCTCGTGGAGTAAAACAAAAACACTGCAAAAATTAGGACTCAAAATTGGAACCAATAACTAAAAAAGGTGACAGTTTGTTTCTTATTGTTGTTGTTGTAATGAATATGGATGGTGAGGTGGACAGAGGCAGACACAGCTAGCACGGTGGCTGTCTCAAGTGCATGCCACCTGCAGAGAGCTAAAAGGATGAAGGAGTCGTGAGGAAGTTTGATTACATCCCTCAAACATCCCGAAGCATCAAAAAACCACAAGGAAAAAAAAAGAGGAGGAGAGTGTGAATGCAGAGGTCCATTTTTGGGGATTTGAGTCCTTTTTGGTGCCCAGTGAGTCTCTGGGCCACGTGGTATGGTAGTTGGGAACCCCAGCAAGAAGGAAGAACCACAGGAGCAGCACAGAGAGGGAGAGCATGCCGGGGAGGGCGGAGCAGCAGCCGGGGAGGGCGGAGCAGCAGCCGCCACCAGGCAGAGGCCACAGCACACACCAGACAGTCTCAGCACAGAAACCACAACGCCAGTTATTCACAAGCCTCAGATAAAAAAAAGAAAAGAAAAAAAAAAGTAGAAGGGGAAAAAAAAAAAAAAAAAAGAGAAAAAAGAAAAATGAAGGCAAGAGTTTGAGACGAAGGAAAGAAAGTTGAGGGGAGGTAGTTGCACCCACTACCCCCTACCCCTCGGTCCACCACTCTTCTCTCCCACACAAGGAAACATAACGGTTAGACGTGGAAGATCAGGCTGTGGATTAGTGGAAGCAGTGTCTTATCAGGCAGAGGCAATGCTTTTTATAAATCCTAAGAGTTAAGGATTTTCAGGAGCATGCAAGGCAGACCCAGGCTTTGTTTGTTTTGCATTGCTTATGTTTCATAGTGACAGCTACAACCTATATTAGGAAGAGAAAAAACAGGAGAGAGAGAGAGAGAGAGAGAAAAAAAACAAAAGGAAAACACAGAGGTTAGACTGTTAGTGAAAGAAGTATAAAAAACTGGTTAACATTTAGAACGAATGATTTGAAAAGAAGCTTGGTTCAGAACCATGGACAGAGAAACACTCAAACACAAAAAGGGGCAGCTTAAAATAGCCTCGGATAAAAAATAAATGTTTCTTTCAGGGTTTACAAGCCCCACACGTTATCGCCGTCTCTACAAACCAGTCAAACTGGCTCTTCTCTACAAATGCCTCTCCTGCCATGCTAGCTCAGGCATGCTAGGCACACATTGTTGGGGCACCTCTCTATTGATGTATTGATGTGTGTTGGCAGAGGCTTGCTCATGTTTGACAACAAACAGAAAGCCGATTCCCAAGTGTTCCACTAGCTGAAGCAGCTTGTGTAACTAATATTGGGTACAGGACAATCCGTTAATGTGAGAGATTATTCCACCCCTGAGGCTTTTGGATTAAAGACAGGTGTTGAGAGAGAGAGTCACAGAGAGCGAGTGGTACACAGAGGGAAGGGGGTGGAGTTGAGGTGAAGAGGCAAATCTGGATCAGGATAGCAGTATATCAAATGTGAAAGAGGGACACAGGGCTGGGTGGTGAAAATGGGTATAGGAATGGAAAACAGTGTGCAAATCAGAGTCCAGGAAAGGAAAGGAAAAAAGAAAACTACAGATATGGAGATGGTGTAGAGATGGAGCAGGATAATCACAACAGTGGAAGGGATGAGGTTTGGGAATACAGATGGAACCATGGAGATGGATGACTCCCCTTCGCAATTACGGTTCATTTGTAGCTGGAGGTTTCTTACTGCCTATAGAAAGCACCATTCTGAACCGTCCCTCATTCTACAGTACCAAGTCAATGTATCTGCAATTTAGTGTCAGTATAGTTTGCGGATTCATGAGTGTTATGCTCATCCGTCTACCACTGCATAATCCTTCCCTGTCTTCCAACTGAACCCCTTTGTTTAACCAGGAGTCCTCTCTCCAGACGAAATCAGAAGCCAGTTAGGGCTCAGAGTGCATGGCAGGGCAGACAGGTGAGATGGGGGGGGTCCAGCTCCTGCTACCCCATGCCTCCACCTCTAGGATACGTACTCTGCAGACTTCCAAAAGTGGCCGGGGTGGGACAGCCTCCGGTTGAGTTTGGGCAGCTTCTCCAGCATGTCCGCCAGCTGGGTGAAGGCGGGCCGCTCTCTCAGGTCGTACGCCCAGCAGGCAGACAGGATCTCCTGGAGAGAGAGAGAGAGAGAGAAGGGGGGGAGAAGCCATGGGGCAGGGGCATTAATGTCAACACTCCACGCCAGCCCATTTACAGTGAGCTCAGCATTAATGTCTCCTCTGTATAAAACAAGGTCATCCATTTAAAACCTCGGCATCAGAGGAAAAACAAATGGCCTCCTCTGCTCTGTGAGGATTAATAAAGATGCAATCCCTCAGGGGATTAAGATGGTGTGTAGTATGCCCACAAATGTATGTGTGATTCCCATGTGTCCTGGCACATCATTACTCTCGCGCACCCCCCCCACCACCACCCCCGCCGCTCCTCCTCCTCACCGTGACCTCCTTGCCCAGGCTGATCTCTGCCAGGACCTTCTTGATGCCCTCCCCGCTCCCCACCTGCCAGATGGTAGCCTCCACAGGCTGGTTGGTGATTGGCCAGTCCCTGGCTTGGAGCTCGTACCAAATGGTGCTAAAAGGGGGCAACAGGCAATATGGTCATTCCTCTAAGGCCTGGAACTCACAACTGATGCTCTCTCAGAGAGAAAACGAAAGAAAGGAATGCTATCTAGAATGAAGATAAGGTGTCAGAGAGGGGTAGAGTACAGGTTAATTGTTGTGTGTGTGTGGAGTCGTAGGTGTGGAGAGCATACCCAAAGGCGTAAACGTCTGCCGCGTTGGAGAAGGGGAGGCGGTCTTCGTTGTTACCAGGGCTCATCCTTCGCACGATCTCTGGCGCCAGGTAACAGATCCAGCCATGCGGAAGTTTCAGCTCGTTATCACGTCTGTGAAGGCAGGACCACACACACGCACACACACACACACACTTAACTAACCATCATTGAGGTCCAACCAACTGGGAATCCATATCCACTGATCAACCAACCACTTCCTGATATTGTGGTTTCAACTCATTGACAATTGAGATCTGGCGGGTCCTCACCTCCCTTCCTGAACCACTCCAGAGATCCCGAACAGGCCGAAGTCTGTGATGATCACCTTGTTGGTGTCGTGAAAGACGTTCTTTGACTTCAAGTCCTTGTGAACAATGCCCTTTGCATGCAGGTAGCCCATTCCCTGTGTATGGGGAAAGAGAAATATCCAGATTACAGAACTATACAGTGTGCTGTAAAGATGGAGGTATTGAACAGAGAGAGAAGTTTACCTTTACAATCTCTTGAGCGATTTGTCTGGTCTTGTTGATATCCAGTGTGTTTTTGGTGTCTCGGACAACAGAATAGAGTGTCCGCCCTTTACAGAAACTGGGAAGAAACATTTTGAATGAACACAATGTCGACTCAAAGTAACATTTTCAGTCAACGGTTTCGGTTAAGTGGACTTGAGTAACAGGCCTTTGTTCGTACGGTATCCCTTGGTTACCTGGTGATGATGGCGAGGTGGGGCGGGGCCATGCAGGCGCCCATGAAGAGGACCACGTTCTCATGGCGGGTCTGACGGTAGTTCATCACCTCTTTTTTGAACAGCTTCAAGTGGTCCTGGTTGTTCCCGTCGATCTCCAGCAGGCGTATGGCCACCTCGCCGTGCCAGCGACCCTTATGCACCTTACCCCAGCGACCCTGTTAACAAACGAGCCGGCGACTAAATTTGTCACATACGCCATGAGGAGCCTGACGCCGTTTTCAGTTAATTGGTATTTTTTTGTCAGCGTTTGTTGAGAAATAAACAAAATGGATCGATTTCTCTTCCCACAATGGACCGATTAACAAACAGTGAATCCCACCCACCCACGCCCCTAAACAAGGCACACAGAGTTACAACAACACAACAGTACATCGATGCAGGTTGAATTGGAAGCGTCCCCTTACCTTCCCTATGAGCTCTCCTAGGTCCAGCTGTTCAAAGGGGATGTCCCACTCCTGGAGGTACACACTGGTCTGGCTGGCCTTGCGAGAGATGGGACCCTTCCAGTGACCTCCCCGTGAGCTGGGCAGGTCATCCAACTCGTCGCCGTCACACTCACCGTCTGAACCCCCGTTCATCCCACCCTCCTCCTCATCTTCCTCCTCCTCATCCTCGTCTTCCTCCTCTACTACTGGGTCTGGATCTATGTCAGGCTCAACATCCTCCTCCTCCTCCTCCTCCTCCTCCTCCTCTTCCTCCTTTGGGACATAAATACGTGATCATGAGTCAATGTTACACACACCTCATGCACACACACATACAGGCAAAGGTACGCACGCACACACACACAGTTATTTTACCTCTCCATCTTCATCCTCAGCTAGCTCAGCATGAATGTCATCTGCTGATGGCTCAGACTCACTGCTGTAACACAGGGAGAATAGAGATCAGTGGACGGACACACACACACACACACACGAAAAGGAGGTGAATGACACAGAAATAAAGAATAATAAGCCTTACACTGTGTCTTGTAGGACCTCTGAATGCAACAAAGTGGAACTGGACACATCTGTGACAAAGAAAACAGAGAGATTCCATATCAAATAAGTTCATCACAACATCATGGTGGCTTTTTCACCAGTCGAGCCAACATAATTTCTCTCCTTTATGACAGCATCACCACCAGCACCACAGTATGGACATGCAATACTCAGACTCCCCAGCAGGTGGCGCACATATCTCCACATTATGGCATGCCAATGCAAGGAGAACACAATCTGCAATCTATATCTGTCTAAATATAACAGCACAGCTAACAGGTCACTCTAAAATGTGTAATTGGTCATCTACTCCTGTGAGCCTAAAAGTGCATACATGCAGGAGATGGAGAGGGCTGGTAGGGGTCTACGGGGTGTGTGTGTGTGTGTGGGGAGGGTGGGGGCGGGGAAACAGGTGGTGTGAGCGCAGCACAGCAGTCCGGGAACCGTAAACTCACCAGGGAAGATAAACTGCTGTCTATGCTGAAAGTAGCAGGCAGCTTAGGGGAGGAAAAAAAAAGAAGGGGGGAAAACCAACAAGCACGGAGAGGAGAGAGAGACACTCTGGGTTAGAGAAGCCATTAAATCCAACCCCAATTACCACCCCCCCTCCCCCCCAACCCCGCCTTCCCCCCGTTCCTAGAGAAGAGCTTCAGTGTTAGTGGCATTAACGAAGAGGGAGAGAGGGGGGGAGGGGGAGGGGGAGGGGGAAGGCGGCCACGGGTGCTCCTTCCATTCCACCCTCACTAAATAGGAAAAAGGGACTCTGGGAGACATTCTGTGTAACCAAGAAGAACACAATGCAACCATGCATCTTGGTTTGAGGATGCTGGCCTATTCCTATGTTTAAGCGTGTGTGTGTGTGTGTATGTGTGTGCATGCATGCGCTCAAGTGCTTGTAAGTGTGTGTGTGCGAGTGTGTGTGTGTGTGCGCACAGGTGAGAGTGATCCTCCAAAGGAGCCTCACCTGGGAAGTGGAAGCGGCCGTCTCGGTGGCCCTTGGGCGAGGGGTTGGGGGGCGGGGTGGCGCTGGGGGGGTTGCTCTGCTGGAACGGGGCGGGGGAGGAGGGGGTGGAGGAGGTGGTGGAGGACGGGTTGCTACTGGAGTCCAGCTGGTTCAGCACAGGGGGGTGATCCTGGGAGAGACGGGGGGGGGAGAGAGAGAGAGAGAGAGGACAGAAAACACACATACTCTGATCAGTCAAGAAGGACGCGCCTGTGAAAATCCACAAAGCGGTTTGTGTAATTACACACTCTCTCTCTCTCTCTCTCTCTGGGTGAGAGTGGCTCTACCTTTTTAGTGATGGCCTTTGGCAGCGTGCCAAACTGAGGCGCCTCTGATGGCCGGTCCACGGGGTTGTTGATGTCAGACGGCACAGACTCGGTCCTCCGGATTTTGGTGACTGTAAAAGTAGACATTGGGTTTGTTACATTATGTATGTACGGATATGGGGGGGGGGGGGGTTCTTAAACGTGCTGATCCTTAGATGCTACCATGGAGTATCACAGAGGGAGCTTACTTGGCAGGAAGGAGATTCTGCAGGAGGGAGCCTCTTTAGTACACTTGTTGTGGCATTTTAACCTGCAAAAACATGAAACCGCCAATCAGAGAGCAGCACGGGAGAACAGAGGGCCAATGCAGAGCCTCTCTGACAGCCCCGCCCTGCCCTGCCCGCCCCCCCCTCACCCGGCCCCACTCACCGACAGTGTTTGCACTTCACCCCAAACATCATGTTCTTCTGACACACCTGACACGTTTGGGACAGCCAGGACTTGGTGGAGAACCTTCACAACATCACAACCAACACTGTTAGACTCAAGATACACATAGGTTTCATCGAGGGTCACTCGCTTCTTAATTGGAGGGATCTATTATTTTATGACACAATCTGAACTGAGTGAAGCCTTGAGCCATATACTGTGGTAGTAACCAACCTGTGTGTGACAGCTAAGCCTATGTCTCTCCTCACGGCCTGGGGGGAGTTGCGGTGCACTCCCATGTTATCTACAAACGAGAGAGAGAGAGAGAGAATTAGGAGGCAGTGTAGGGGTGGATAGAAGAGATGTTTGAAGGGTATTTCACACTTGGTCCCTTTCAGACAACTTTGTGAAGTGGTCATACATGTCTGAATGCTCCAAATGAACTCCAAGACCCCTCTGAAGTGAACTGAACCGAGACCATCTTCACTTTAGGTTTGCTTCTCTGGGTGCAATGCGAGCGCAAAGCACCCCCAATCCACCTGTCATTGGAACCATCCTAACCCTAACCGGCCCCTCGAGTGACATTCTCTGTGCCATTGCTTAACACTGGCTTCATACCATAACAACCGTTGGTTAATCATGTTGAAAAACATTACTGTACATTTAACAGATTAGAATGAATTAGAAGTCAGACCCAATGATGGTTTTGGACTTGACTCGCCTACTCAAATCATCATGAACACAGAACAGATGCAAACACACACACACACACAAGCAGGCACACACGCGCACACAGCTATGTGGGAGTATTAGATTTCTCCTGTCAAATGAAGTCGGGGATTAATGTTATTTGTGCTGGAGCAATGAGGTCAGAGAGCTGTAACCACATCACAGGCATCAGAGTGAGCAATCCCTGCAATCTGTGGTTCCTACTGCTCTGACCCAAACACTCCCTGTGAGCCCACTGTGTGTGTGCACCGGCCACTGTATCCCTACAGAGCTCTCTCTCAGAGTGCTACTGGGAAATGCACCTGAGGCACACACACACAATGCTGACACTGTCGCAATACACATTCAACATTATCAACTACAAAAAACTGAAGATGACTAATAACTTGGCAATCAGATAGTCAAGTGTGCATTAATTTCACACAAGTGGGGAATGTACAGGAGAAAGGTGTGTGTGTGTGTGTGTGTGTGTGAACTCACTCTTGAGGCCGCTGTGGTGCTCCTCCATGAGTGTGGGGGTGCCTGGTAGGGTGTAGGGGGCGGTGGCAGGGGTGGCCCCGGGGGTGCGGGCAGACAGGAGGGGGGAGCGGGAGGGAGAGTCCTCGCAGCCGTTCCCATTGATCTGTACGTTCAGGAACAGCTTATTCTTCTTGGTACACCTGGAGGACAGGGAGGGCGGGCGGGCGGGTGGGGTGGGGTGGGGGGGGGGTAGTGCAGGCACTGGGGTGTCAGTCACATTACAGTGGCAATACATACATACATACATACATACTCCTACGCTCACATCCTCACTTCAACATAGTCCACATTCCATGTCTGGACTGATGGATAGAGGGATAGATGGATAGAGTACTTTATTGTCCTCAGGGAGGAACATTTGTTTCACAGGCCCTTTGTTACAGATTGACAAGAAACATCATGTCACAACACACAACACAGTAACATCACAACACATCAATGACAATGACACTCCATGCCAACAGTTTTTGGGTTGTTTTTTTTTGCCCAGAGACGAGACTCTAGCATCATTTGATGGATACACGGTATGAGCCAGCTTATGTAAGTAAATGCCAGAGAGAGAGAGAGGAGTGGTGGAGGAGAGGAGGCAGGGAGGCAGCAGGCCTTGGCACATGGCAGGCTGAGCCACACCCTCCACCCCAGCACACAGGCCAAAGGGCTTAGCGTCCTCTGCCTGGCACCGGCTCAGGAATGCAGAGTGCTGATCCAGCAGCAGCCAGCCCCCAGCCCCCAGCTGCCCTCTAAAACACAGAGTACGGCCCCGTCTGTCTGTCTGTGTCTTTCTGTCTGTCTGTCTTTGTGTCTGTGTCTGTCTCTGTCTGTCTCTGTGTCTGTCTGTCTGTCTGCGTCTGTCTGCGTCTGTCTGTCTTTCCCAAGGGATCAATCAGTCGTTTGACTGGCACACCAAAGAGTGCCTAGTGGCCAGTTGTGTTACGTTTTTTTTTAATAAAAAATAAAATAATTTAAATTACATTGATTCCAGGTTGACTTCCAAGTTCTATTCTACAATTGCTTTCAAATATACAAATTCATGCCTTCGCCATCGTCATTATTATTTATTTTTTTAAAGCCCAGATCAGACGAGGCGCCTTCTATAAAGCATTAACGTTCCCACGCTCTTCTCGCGTTGTTCTAGACCAGAGCGGACACTGAGCGTGTTCCGTGGGCGGACAGAAGCAAGATGGTGAGGAGGAAGGAGGCATTTCATTCAGCTACCACTGAAACTCATCGGGTGACGTCAGACTTCAACGTGTCCATTCCTTCCACAGTCATTGGTCATTCCCTACGCTATGCTTTAAAGACTTCTGTCTAGTCAGAGTTTCTACATGAAAAGATGAGCTTTTCATCAGAAATGCAGTGCTTACCACATATGAACAGGATGTGGATGGCTGTGTGTTTGTGTGTGTGTGTGTGTGTGTGTGTGTGTGTGTGTGTGAGAGAGTGTGAGACTTGCCCTGCTTTGAGCAAAGGCCTCAGAAACGCTTCCTGTTTTGACATGACTCATAATCTCTGGGAATCTGTGGGGGGATAAACTCTGGTTCATATACACAGAGTATGGGAGCAGGCGGCAGGATGTGTGTGTGTGTGTGTGTGTGTGTGTGTGTGTGTATATATGTGTGTGAGACAGAGGAAAGCCTTGTCCTTACACGCACAGTTGTACCAATGATTTAAGATGGAAGCGTGTCCTCTATCCAACTCTGTTCCAAGTTGTTGCACAGCATAGCGTGCATAACGACCCAGACAAGGTCACGAGGAGAACGTCAATCACACAGGAGGGGGGTGGGGGTTGAGAACCTCAATCACACAGGAGGGGGGTGGGGGTTGAGAACGTCAATCACACAGGAGGGGGGTGGGGGTTGAGAACCTCAATCACACAGGAGGGGGGTGGGGGTTGAGAACGTCAATCACACAGGAGGGGGGTGGGGGTTGAGAACGTCAATCACACAGGAGGGGGGGTGGGGGTTGCCAGCCATTATAATCCATCAGATTATAATCTCTCGTCCACGGGCGTTCCACCGAATCCGGACAAGACCGGATCTTAACGATGTGACTTTTCGACCCAGCAAGAACCAGACAGCACGACCCCTGACGAGAACTCTCAGTGGGCTAGAAACCCCCCCACGCAAAAGCAAAAAAAGTCCAGGAAGAGCGAAGCGACCTACTTGTTGCTGGGCGGGTCCTCGATGCGGTTGCCCAGCTGGGACTCGTGGCTCTTGCTGCGCGTCAGGGTGATGTTGGGCAGGAGGTGCAGCACCTTGCGGGAGGGTGGCGGCGGCGTGCACGGTGGTTTCAGCCTGTGGTGCCGCCTCTTGGAGGGCGGGGTGATGGGCGGGGTGGAGGAGTGGCTGTAGAGTCGCCCCGGGCGGGCCGAGCAGAGGGGGAAGGGGTCGGTGAGGGGACTGTCGGCGTAAAGGTATGCCCCGTGGCCCTCCGGGAGGGGCGCGGCGGACACCGAGCCCGAGCGGGGCTGGTGGGCACAGGTGGCGCAAGGGGTGGAGGGAGTGGAGGGGGTGGTGGAGGGCCGGGCGAGGGGGGAGGGGCTGTGGGAGCGGAGAGGAACCCCCAGGCCAGACAGCTGGTCCACAGGGAGTAGTAGGGAGCCACTGTCCCTCCGGGTGGGCTCAGAAAACCAGGGACCCCCGTCCTCCCTCAGCTCGCCCCCTGTAGGGTAGAGGAAGATGGCCGTTACACACCTCAAATCAGACCTGCCCCAATGGATTCTATCCCCCTACAACATGACACTATCCTGGGTGCCAGGCTAGGTCAGCTGATGGAGCCAATAGAGAGGTACCAGCCTGGCACTCAAACTAACATTCTCCATCACCCCCCCCCCCCCCCCCCCCAGAGACTGCAGGCTGACAGGTCAGATCAGGGAGCCTCTCCAGGGGGAGATACACACACACACACACACACCTGATTCAGTGGCACTCTTCAGGCAGGAGAGGGCAGCACTGAGCCTGGCACACTCCTCTGAGCTGGAGCCCAGTCTCCTCATGGTCTCTCGCACCTGAGAGCCTGGCATCTGCAGTAAGGCATCCAAGGACAGCTTCACTGGCACCGCCTGGGGGGGGGGGGGGGGGGGAGAGAGAGAGAGAGAGAGAGAGGGAGAGAGAGAGAGAGAGAGAGAGAGTTACATCTTGCAACACATAACTTAGGACTTGATTCCATGAAAGTTGAGTAAAACGGTCCAAGACGAGCGTCAAACTCTTGTACTCTAAACAAACAAAAACTAAGCTCAACATGACAGTGCTCACTGCCCTCAACCAGTCTAGACATCCCTGAGCAACAATGTTGCCCCCCCCCCCCCCCCCTACAAACACACACACACACACACACACACACACACACACACAGGGGCCTCCCAGACTAGGCCCAGCCAATGTATGGCATGAGGAGGACACAGACACTTCGAACAATGAGTGTCTTTGAACAAAAAAATGCTCCCAAGGCTGAAAATAGAGTGATTTGATTCCATTAGTAGGTGGTGTGGCCAGCGTGACTGTGTCTGTGTGACAGTAGACAGTGCCTCCGTCAGGGAAAGGCCTGCTGGGCTGGCTGGCTGGCAGACAGGCATGCAGGAACAGCTTCTTTAGTCCTTGTCTCTGGAAGTCCTGAGCTCAGTGGTCAGTGGTGACTGAGCCCTGGTTGCCTGTGGCACACTGCATACCAAGGGCTAATACAAGGGGATGTTTTTATCTGTACATCTCCGGATATCTGACATTTTAGAAGATAACACAGAGTGGACATGCTCAAGAGATATGGGTTTCAGTCACGCAGCTGATGCGCGTGGTGCCCCCTTCCAATGTCGGGGGGCAGGAGGGGGGCAGAAAGGGCAGTGCTTGGCAGGGCAGAACCCACATCCCATGCCCATGCCACCACACTCCACATGCCAGTCACTCAACCCTGTTCCTGGAGAGTCGTAATCCACCAGCCATTTGGAGGATTTCTCCCCACACCCCAGCTGGACATGTGACCCTCTTAAAGTAATTAAGCCCCACAGATGATGTGATTAGCTCATTTACAGACCTGTATGATTGGATGACAGGAGAGTTGGTACGGGTCCACCTACGCCATAGTGTCACCCCACTGAACACACTGTTCTGCCAGGAGGACTGTTGCTCTGCCTGTAGACTCTCAGCACATTAACTCAATACTACTGTCACGGTACCGACAGTTCAACTGGGAGCACTCTTAATCCTCTCGCCAAATGAGAGAGGGGCAATGCAGAGTGATGGTAGAGTTTAGTGAACGTCCTGTGGTCATTACTGGTAATAGTTCTTAGCAGTGTTGGAAGTCAAATTCTTCGAAAGCGAATCAAGTGTATCTGGCCTCTCTCTTCAAGTACGCCGAGATAGAAGGTGTGTACCTTGTGGTACATTAGGTAACAGCACACGAGGAATTGTTCTGTCTCGTATACCTTTGACCCCACTGAGAGGTAGCTAGCTATCGATATCTTCTGTGCTCCACCCTCATCCCCAGCCAAGCCATGGGAGCTGTATCGAACGTTTTATTGTATTTTTATTCATTGAACCAGAAAATTCACACATCTCTTGACATCTCTTTTTTCAAGTGAGCCATGGCCCAAGAAGAAAAGCATACAGTGTTCTTCACTCAAGACATACAATCTCTTTTTTCCCCAAGACAGATACAGTAGATGCCATGAAAAAAAAAAAAGGTCGGTGATAGTTGGTGATATCTATGAAGAGGGGGTCCTGACATGCTTTCTCTAGCAGGTGATAGATAACCGGGCCTATAGCTCAAACAAGTGACTAGAAGTCAAGAGAACAACAAACCAGTAGCAGAACCGATGGGAGCTCAAACAGCTGGGTCGTGTCTCTGGAAAAGGAATTGTTTCAACACAGTGACGGTGGGAAAAGCCTACCGTATATACAAACGTGAACCTCCCGCCACTTCAGCTGAAACCTTACCCAAACAAACCCATTCCTTATTAGTCACAGTGCAATCTTGAAAGAAGACTAATTAAATGACAACAGGATAAAACCAGTTTGGTATTCTAAGCATTATTACGGAGAGATTGGAGCTCTGTGAACATACCATCAGTCAAAAGAAGTCCAATATACTGCAGATAAAGAGAAGAGTCCACTTCTTGTCATTTCCACCTGCGAGTCACGCTGCATGAAACAGCTGTGCTTTAACGAGTTTCCCTCCCTTCCTCCCGCCCCACGCGATTACTCCCTCCCTCCCTGTCCTTCCCCTCCTCCCTGCCCTTCCCTTCCACCTCTTTCTCCCTCCTTCAGTGCAGGTTCAAGCACACACCACTGTCATCAGCCTATGAGGGAGCACAGCCACAGGGAGGAGGGGGGTGGGGCGGGTTATCATGCTCTGGGTCAGAGTGATGATGTCAGCCCAACTGCCTCTAGGCTCAGTGACTCATTGGCCAGGTTGTAACCCTGGTTCAGGAGGGGGGGGGGATCAAGACAGATGTGATCAGAGAGCCAGGAGGAGAAGCCAGCACACCTTGTTTCAGCTGCTGCTTGCCTGAGGGCAGGCTGGTCTCTCCCTCCCAGACCTCTCGTGATCCTGCCCATAGGAATGAATCAGGACCTTACCAGTGGAGGCTGGTGGAGGTAGAAATCGGAGTACGGGCTCATTGTAACGCATGGAATGGAATGAGATCAATCATGTGTGTTGGATACCATTCCTTCTTCCGTTCCATGCATTACAATGAGCCCGTCCGATTTCTACCTCCACCAGCCTCCCCTGGACCCCACACAGCAAAAAACTGTTTCTCTACAACCTTGAAAGAGGTGAAGGGATGGAATCCCTTCAGAGCATCAGAGAAAGTCTAGTCAACCCACACCCTGTCCATCTCTCCCTGAACATTAAAACAACCCGAAAAAAAGCCAATAATCAATTGGAAGTGATTAAGGAATGAGATCACATGGTGAAAAACATTCAGTTGAGAATCTAAATATTTATTTTCTGAAAAATCTGGTGTCAAAAATCTGGGTCAAGCACTAAGGCTTTACGTACCTATTTAGCATTTCATTGGTTTGGTTAGGCACATGTTTGCCGCCTGGCCACACAGGTTTGCGATGCACAAAATTAACCCTAACTAATGGTTACTGGTAACGCGCGACGTGTTGAGAGAAGGCTCACCCAGTTGGAAACCTTCCAGGAATGGCGTCACGACGAAGCTTTTTAAAAAAAATGTTTTAGCACCGCTCGCAATTCGAGTCCATAAGACACACACAGACCTGCGAGAAACCCACAACTCGACGTCCACAGATCACCTGCCCTGCTTACGTAACATTATGTAAGCTTTGTTTACTTAATGAACACAAGAGAGACTACTGCACCACTGTTGGCCCAGTACACCCCCAAACATGTGAGTGGCACTAGTGGATTCCAGGCCAGCGGTCGTCTGCACAGATCGTACCGTTGTCCGTTTAGTGGGTCACAGAGCAGTTGAGGATCCGGCACGGGCGGACTACGACGACGGGAGGTGGAGACATCCTATCTTTTGATGCATCTGCTTACACACTACTGGAATGTCAGCAGGGTGAATGCCCTAGAACACCATGCAGTCCCACTATAAATCACACACAACAAGCAGTCATCCCTGGCACTTCAGACTGCCCTCCTGCCCTGGTGTTTTCACACTGGAGGCACAGACACACCACGAGCCGAGAGAGAGAGAGAGAGAGAGAGAGAGACACACACGAGAGAGAGGGAGACAGACAGACAGACAGATAGAGAAATAGAGAGAGAGAGAGAGAGAGAGAGACTGAGTCTGCACATTCTGTGTGGATTAGGGTTAGCGGTGGTGGTGGTGCTATATCTGTGGACCATCCAGAGTGTCAGGAATGTGACTGGAGCCTCTCAGCCAAAACAACAGTGGTAAGTGTCCTCCAGCAACAGGAGCAGCAGCAGCAGCAGCAGCACCACTCTCCCCCTGGCCTCTCCAGACCCTGGCCAGGCCACAGCTCCACAGCTCCAGCCTCTCCAACCCTGGCAGGACAGCACAAGCCTGAGGGACTGGATGGCCCTAATGAGAGCTCCAGCCACAAAGAGAGCAGAGTACAGCCTTGCTGGAGCAGCAGTCTAGCATCTCTGAACTCCTCCTCCTCCTGCGGCCGACACAGACAGCACATACGCATAACAGCATGTTGAGGGGTTCTTCAATGTGCATCTCAGCTATCAACAACACACACCTACTCATGGCAAATGCATCTGAGCATTGTGCATCTGAGCATTGTGCATCTGAGCGCACCCCCCCCCCACACACACACACACACTATACCCATGTCTAGCCATTAGCCGCTGCTACAGCCCTGGCATGGCACGATAGGACAGATTGCATGTCACGTCACAAGAGCTTGAAGGACAAAGATATCTCCTTTGCATGGTCCGTTGGTCATTTTGTTGGCTTGTCCCTAAAACATGACCATTGTGGGACATTCCTGGTCTGTGGCGCAAAAATTGAGATGAAAACATCGTTGCCTCCGTCATCTGCCATCTCTAATTGCTGTTGGTTGCAACAGTACAATATAATTTCTGAGGAAATCAAATTACATGATTTAAGATGCAAAAACCATAAAACCAACCCAAAAACATAAAAAACATAATTTCACCAACACTGCACTATGCACACCCTCAAACCACCACACTTCAGGCAATATACTATGGAACTGATCAAACGAAGAAAATAAACATTGTTTTCTGAAAAATAAACATTATTTTCTTTTCAGACATCTCACACACTGGCATTACCTACAGAAAGGAGACAAGAAAAACACACATACAGCACTTGCATGCACACAGATCAGCATTTCCACCAACACCCTGTACACACAACACAATACATACACTCTTACCTTTATGAGCTCTGGGCGCAGGTTGATGGTGCGTAGCCAGTCCACCAGCCGTGGGTAGCTTTCCAAGGCCTGAGGTCTCTCAGTCTCTGGCACTTTCTGCTTGCACTGCAGCTGCTTACAGATGTACTTCATCAGTTTCACCTGCAGGGGGCAACAGAGCACACAACAGAGATGGGAGGGGCAGGTTAGTGAGGAGGCCACCAGCCTACATACGGTATGCTGTGGAATAGGGTTGGGGCATGCAGGATGTCTACAACACTTCTTCGGGTTGTCAGGCCTAGTTTACGGTGAGAGATAAACATAGGTAAACTGAAAAGGCAATGCCCATTGGACACTTGAAGCATGACTAAGAAGGCAGAATCAGTTAAGCAGCAGTGCCCACCCAACCTTATGTGCAGACACAGAAAACATTCAGTACCAGAGATTGAATGTGTTATGCTTCGATACATTTCAAAACTCTTCTCTGCAACATACTTTTGTGAGACAACTGTGTATTCAAATGATGATCCATAACTGATTCAACAACAAAAAAGAGCCACAATGGTGACAGTCCCTCCCTAATAAAGTCAACACAGGGAAAGACAACCACTCAATGTTGAGCCGTGTTTACAATGTTATAGAGGCCTACTGTCTACTGAACATTGAGCGGATGCAAAGCCCCATTTCAAATATTGGACCATGACACACACACACACACAAAAACAGACAAACATGACAAACATGGCTGCCTTTTTGTGTCTTTTCTGTGTGTGTGGAGGCCCGTGGTGGAACACTGGTGCTGCAGCTCAGCTCTGTTCCCTCATCTCCCCAGACACACACCCACCCAGACCATCCTTCTAGAGCCTTCTCCCATAATGTGAGGAGAGGCCAATCTGACACATAAATTACTCCAATCATGCAAACACACATTTATTCATTCTCCAACGTGGCGCTCCCCCTCTCTCCCATGTTCTAGCACAGGCAGACAGAAATCCGACTGGATTTCTTTTCTTTCCCCTCCTTTTTTGTGTGTGTGTGTGTGTGTGTGTGTGTGTGTGTGTGTGTGTTTTCGCCTCCAGCGAGCAGGGCTGTCAAATAGATATAAATAGCTGTTATTATTATATGGAAGGGAACAGCGAGCTGGCCTTCTCATGAGGGCGTCTGCACCGCTGGCATGGCAACCAAGTGTCATTGGAACATTGCAGCCTGCTGAAGGCAGGGGCACAGGGACATCACAGAAGTGGAAGACGCAAAGTTCACAGCGAGGGTAGCAGACAGCCACCCAGCCTCTCCCTGCACCAGCCCACCCTGCTGAAAAATACCCCCACCGTCTCCTCCCCAGTGACCATGTACTGGATATCAGAGTGCATCCACTGTTCCAATTGCTTTTCTTAGCAATAACCCAGGTATCAGTTTCTTCGTACACCATTCAGGGCCGTGGGATCACTTTTTTTTGGGGGGGGTTTGTCTACGTCAAGACGTCATGAGCTGTTGACATAATAAACAGAACAGGGAGTAAGCTTACATGGCAGAATGTGTGAAGGCACTCCACCGTGATCCACTACAAACAAACAGAGCTTTTGGCTACCGCATGGATTTTCCAGTTCTGGAGAGAGGCCGGACACAGGCGACTCGGGGTGAGGAGGGTCTGGCCCCTCACAAGGAGGCAAGAACACTATCCAACTAGGCTTGGAATGTCTCCCACTCTCCTTCTCTTCTCTCCTCTCCTCTCCTCTCCTCTTGTCTGTCCCTCTCCCCTCTTCCCCCTCACTGAGAACAGGCTGTGGCAGTATCTGAGTGTTGTGGTGGCTGGTGATGATGCACTCAGACCGAGAGGGAGAAGGACAGAGAGAGAGAGAGAGAGAGAGAGAGTGAGATGCACACAGACGGAGGGAGGGGGAGGGAGGAAGAGAGAGAGGAATAAGAGAGAGAAGGAGAGGGAAAGAGAGGAGGAGGAGGGAGAGGCATGTGCTGACACTGGGGAGGGTCGGCCCGCTGAGATGGGCCTTTCACCAGCGCGCAGGACAGCTCACTGACGCACAGCATGCCCTGTTACCAGGCGGCCGCCGGCCATAAAGCCAGTCATCCTTCTCACACACACACACACACACACACACACACACACAGAGCCCTCCACCGCCTGCGTCTGCTAATCAGCACTTTAATGAGTGAAGCCTCAGTCAGCTAGGCTCAGGGATGCCAAGTCCCCCTCACCCATCCACACACACACACGCACGCCGCTGGGAGACAAGGTCCACACCCATTAAGTTACTCACCTGATATGCGATGTACTGATAAGCATCACTTGTACATCACTAAGCCTGTTGTGGGCTATCCAAACAACACACCTGATACCACAGCTAAGATGGAGGTGATGTGCAAATTATGACCCACAGGGGTGTCAAGAGTCTTTACAATTGAAGATGACAGGAGATATTAGAGAAGAAGAAGATTTAAAAAACCAACCATATAGATCTAGGAGCAAATGGGGGTATAGTATGCACTGACGGCAACGCTACGAGGACCCCGCCCACACACACACACACACACCAGGCTCCTCCCCATTTGCTCCACCCCTTTTCCGGGCCACGATCAGATGCACAGGGTCCGGTGAGTAACTCTTACAAAGCCGCGGTATTAGTTTGCACGGATCTGCGCCGCAGTATAGTGTGTCCTCCTTATCTGCCTCTCCATCTGAGAGTGTCCATTACAGCACGCTGCCTTGGGCAGGCCGCACGGCATTCAGATCAACAGCTCACCGCCGGCTACCTCCGCAACCCACCAGTCACCTCTCGAGTGCCTGAACGACAATGAAGAGCGCATGTCTTTCTCTGCTCATTCACGCATTCCCTCACACACACACACATATTTTACTCAAGAGAGCGAGAGGAAGTGAGGCCTTGGGTTGTAGAGAGGCAGCTTGGCGGCAACTAACAAAGCTCTCTCCACTGCCAACGAGCACAAGCTACAGTGAGAGAGAGAGAGAGAGAGAAAGAGAGAGAGAGGGGGAGAGAGGAGACAGGAGGCCGTCTGAAGGAGGACCTGAGGAGAGGTCAGGTGTGGGGGAGGGGAGGGCAATATTAACACCTCACCCAGGGCCAAAGGGCTCTCCATAGACCAGTACAGCTCCTCTACAGCGCCTTGGCTGCCACACAAGTGTTAACTGTACTGAGGGCGTTGATCGCCCTCCTCAAGAAGCTCTGTTGCCATTCTGCCCCTGATTGTGTCATGGTAGGGGAAAGGAAGAGAGTCTGTTTGATCAGTGAATTAACTGAGAAATGCGCCAAGTCAGCTAGGGGACATGATGAGAGTTTGATGGGGGCTGTTTTGATACAGCCCACTCAGTGACCACTAGCAGCTTAGCGGTGGCGATGTAGAGCCAAATCTGGAGAAGGAGAAACCAGGATCTCTGTGGCAAGAGCCATTAAATCCTCACTGGCTGTAAGCTATGCAAGGGAGTCATAGGTTTTGCTGTCTCACTTCAAAAGCAAACCACTCGGCATGAAGAGAACCATATTCGACTCTTTACATTTCCAAAGTCTCTGGACTCTGACCGTTGTTTTAGGTGCAGGCATCTGACCTTTGAGGTTAGCCAATGAGAGGAGCTCATGCCGTGGGGGCGGAAAAGAGAGCCAGTCAGCTTTCTTCTCCCTGACAAACTAACAAACCCCTCTCTCTTCCTTTTGTGGTAAAACGGGGGTGGTAAGCGTGTCACTTCAGGCCACAGTCAGACATTTTCAGTACATTTCCAAAAATGAATACCCTTTTGATTTTTTGGAAAAATATGCATCATAAAAACTATAATGAGATAAGAACAACGGTCTGACCTTATCATAATCAAAACACTCAGGACGTGTTTTCAACTGTAACTCCTCCTCAAATACTGTGTACCTGTGGTGCATAAACAAGGCCAACGTCAGGGTTCCTCCCCATGTCTTGTACTGTAACTCTCCCCAGTCAAAGAGAGTGTCGTGTAGAACACCATTGTGTAGTAGTGTGCGGCTGGGCATCAGACACCTGTCGTAAGTATACACACACACACACACACACACACACGGTAGATGGGGATCACGCAGGCAGCGCAGTGAACAATACACTAGTGCAGGAGTGACGTCAGGTTACCTAGCAACCTCACTCCTGAGTCGTCAGCAGCATTTTCAGTGGGATTTTCCCATAGACATGAAACACAGAGAGGCCTGAGACAATCCACCTCAGCATGGAAAAGATGCTCCAATGGCACCAGAGAGAGATGGCCCTTTTAGTCATGACTAAACCTGCCATTATCATTCTTGTTAAGGAAGATTGGAATACAGAGCATTCATTTGAATATCTCTGACAGAGCATGACGTTGAGGTTAGATTATGCATGAAAAGCATCTTAACATTTTGGAAGACCGTTCTTTACATTATGCAGAACCAACACCATGTGGATAGATGAATATCAACAACACAAGTGAGATGGATGAGTTCATCCTGTGGGGGTTTCATTTGATGATTCGTTTATGCGAACAATTGTGTGCTGGGTGGAGGATGCACCACTACCGTGGGCTAACGAGAGACTCGAGGTGGTGGGGAGGAGGGGGGGGGGGTTTAAGATCTGCAAATGGAGCTAAACAACACCATGGAAACGCTTTCCATGAGGGGAAGAGTGACAGCCAGTCTGACCAATGAGAGAGCAGAGAGACACCAGAGCACCTGTCTGTCACAGGAGACAAGGGAGAGACAAAGTTCCAACTGTGCCAATAGTTTCCTCAGGACTCAGCAGAACAGGCCTTCTGGGACACTCTCTCCTAGACCCTCAACTTTGATGTCATTGCCAATGATAACATTGCCTCTCTGAGAACTGTGGAAGATTTCCTCTTTCCCAGGAAACGGTTCTTATACAATATGAGAAGAAGGTCATTTCATATTTATCAGGGATTAAACAATTGGAGTGAGTCTGCAGTAATAAAAGGGCTCCTGCTGGTTAGTGTGACTCGTGTCCATTTCCAATGTGGCCTCAGCTCTATATGTTGTATGTCTATATTATCATGTGCTATCCTACAGTCCCCTCAGAGGTGGAGAGAGAAGTGCTTGCTTGCAGTATCTGCTGTGGTTGAGGTGGACATGCACATAGAAATAGAATGAGCAGATTATCTCTTACTTTCTCCTATATCATTTCTAGGCTGAAAAACATTGGGTTTTTGAGAAAACCTTGGGGGGGGGGGGGGGGAGTTGAGGGGGAGACATTAGTACACATCGGTACACAATATTATCACTGTCAGGCACACAGGACCATGGGAACAAGAGAGCTTTGTTATGGGTTAGTTTTTAACGCCTATAGCCTCATCTGTTCTTATCTGGTGGGTCCATGCTGTCCACAGCAGCATTCACCAGATGCGGAGGCTCCAGTAGCAGTCACCGTGAGCACTGGACTCAGGGCAGCTGGAGCACGGTGATCTGGGAGATAATGACCATGGCACATTCAGGCCTTTGTAACGGGCCTAAATGTTAACAAACGACTGTGACGGCGCATATTAAGCAGCCTCAGGTAATAAAATTAAGGTGCCACAAATCACCGCCCACTGATGTTGACACGGAGGCACAGTGACGAGGCGGCGTGTCACATGAGGGGGGGGGGGGGGGGCTTTGTGCTGGGGCTGGCTGGGCGTCTGTGGGTGATTGTCAGAGACAATGGCCCGCTGACCCTCACCTCCGTCATCAGTGGAGCTGGCTGACCGCAGAGGGAGGGGGAAAGGGCAGCGGTGTGGAGTGGGGGGGGGGGGGGGGGGTGCCACTAATCCTCTGTCCTTATGTTGTGCAAGGTTAGTCCTTGCCCCAGCTCCCCAACACAGACAAAAACACATGGATTATGGCTGGCTGACATACATACACACACATACGGTTGTGGCTGACGCGCACACACCAGGTTGCACAATATTCCTCCTTCTAAACGAGACTACAAATGCACCACAGAAGCAAACAGCTCTGTTCCAAGAGTCCATGTCTAAAATAACATGATACTAAAGAGCCAGAGTGTTGCATGTTATCCCCCCCCCCCCCAATCTAAAATACATGCATACATACGCCCTTCTCAAGAAATAGGATACAACATAGCAACTTAGGGATTGCATCCTGCCACTGCATCCCTTTTAGCCCCATCACATCAATTAGTAGATCATAGTTGAGTGTTTTGGGTTACATGTTGACATGTATGTGGGGGATAATGTGTGTCTTCTCCCGAGTTACATTGTAAACCAACCATGCATTATGTAACCAGGCAAATCCCATAGAACTAACAGTAGGGGGCTGAACCTGCTGTTACATCTGTAAATGGTTCCACTAATGCTAGTTCTGATACTATAAAACAAGAGTGGGATATACCCCATCTTCCCCTGGATCACACTGATGGGAGAAACATATGCAACACACAGACTTACCAGGCAAAATTCATTTATGTAGAACAAGAAACACCTTGGTTATATTGGCTTGTCGATACACAGTGCTTTTGGAAAGTATTCAGACCCCTTCACTTTTTCCACATTTTGTTGTGTTAAGACTCAATTTCAAATGGATTAAATTAAAAGAATTTCCCATCAATCCACACACACAATATCCCAGAATGACAAAGCAAAAGCAGGTTTTTTTTAAATTTCAGTAAATTTATTTAATTGAAATACAGAAATACCTCATGTACATAAGTATTCAGACCCTTTGCTATGACACTCTTAAAATTTGCTAAAATGCAAAAATGTCATCAACAAATCACTCAATAAGTTGAATTGAGTCCATCTTAATGCAAGGATAATAGTTCATGTAATTTTGGAATTAATATCTTTGTTTTTATAGGGTCTCTGATTTGCATAGGACTCAATTACATACTGGATCAGGTTGTCATTACAAACTGAGCAAATGGAGAGGAACAAAACTACTCAGGAATGCAACCCAAAATAACCCAAAAATCTACTAAGTTTAATGGTGGAGAGGAAAAAGCACAGTCAATGGGACAACATCATCTCAGTCACTCTACAAAATTGGTCTATAACCAAGTGGCCAAAAAGAATAATCTCTCTCATATCCATAATTGTGTTTGCAACAATGAATTCAAGTGATACAGCAAAGAAAGTGGCTGGAAATGTGCTTATTTGGTTTTACGATAAAGCATTAAGTTTGGTGCAAATGCAATGCAGCACCATCTCTCATGTGAAGAATAGTGGTAGCTGCATCAAGTTATGGGTATGTTTGTCACCGGCAGGGACTGGGGAGTTTGTCAGGTTCAAGAGAAAATTATGAAATTTGCTGAGTTGGTAGTGACATCCTAATCCACACAGTGTGTAATTGATTTCTATGCAAATCAGAGACCTTATAAAAACAAAGATATTAATTCCAAAATTACTTGAACTATTAGCCTTGCATTAAGATGGACTTAATTCAACTTAGAGTGATTTGTTGATGACATTTTTGCATTTTAGCTAATTTTAATAGCAAAGGGTCTGAGGTACTTATGTATTTCAATTTTAATAAATTAGCTGAAATTTCAACAAAAAAAAAAAATCGCTTTGTCATTCTGGGGTATTGTGTGTGCATTGATGGCAAATTATTTTAATTTAAATCCATTTTAAATTGAATCTATAACACAACAAAATGTAGAAAAAGTGAAGGGGTCTGAATACTTTCCGAAGGTACTGCATGTGTGTGTATATACAGTATATATATATATATATATATATATATATATATATATATATCTGATTCATAATGCCCTCAGTCATCAAATCATGTCAAATCAGTGATCACAGCAAGAGAGCAAGGATCAAGTAAAGACATTAAGGAGCCTTTTCTTTTTAAAACCATTTGAAAATCCCCTTGTACTTGGAGCCATGCATAACCCCCTTTCCCACAAGTCAAATACTGCAGACCTACAAATTACAAGATGCAAAGCAAGTCATCCTCAATACATTTAAGAATAGCTCAAAGGCAGCCCACTGGGGCGAAGCACCATGATTTCCACACCATGCAATCCACTCGAATTAGACGGCTCCACCAAGGCAAAAAGAGGGAACCGAAATTGGGTGGTTATTGCTACATCACTTGCTAGTGTTTCTTCTCCTTCTTGTTCTGTGGTGTGTAAAGCCATATTCTCCCCCAGTCTCCTCCCAGGCCTCAGACAGACAGACACAGCGGTTGCCATGTCATAAGAAGCAGCCCAGCTGATTGGCTTTGATTCCCCCCCTTCCCCTTTTCCACCCTGCTCTTCCCCTCTCAGCACAGCCTCTTTGCGCGTCATTTGATTTTCTTATTTAACAACCAACCCTGAAAATGCGTAGGAAGAAAGACGTCTAAATATAGACACAGCCACAATAGCTCACGCCGCGAGCGCGCAGCAAACTCTTTCCAACACCATGAGAAGACAAAAACAGATAATGATGCATTTTCTATCTGCTGATCATTAGGTAGGATCAGGGATGGATTATCTACACAGATAACACAGTAAAGCATTAATCCCAAATATCCACGGCTGAAAATTGATATCCAGAGACATTTAAGAGCCAGCAAGATTCAGACGAGTAGTTCTAAGTACTGTTCTAGGTCGGTAAAAGGTCATGTTTTAACCTATAGAATCTTCTCTTTTGTTATGTTGTTGTTTATTTATTTATAAGACTGAGAGTAGGATGATATACAGTAGGGAGTAAACAGCCAGAGAATACTGGGGCCATTTGTACAAGAGATGGTTGGGTATGGATGGTTCGTGAGGGGATAATATATCTCAGTCAATGCCATGGAACACTCCCTGACCACCAGCAGTCTGTGGGCCTAGTCAGACAGACAACTTCAGATCCACAGATGACACGACAGAGACACATGACAAAGTACAGGTCAACAGGGATACAGAGACAGAGAGAGACTCATAGACACAGACAGGAGGGGGTGTGTGAGCAATGCCACGCGTCAGAAAGGGATTAGTGTGTGAAAACTGAAGCACCACCTTACGCTACTCAACTTGGAGAGCAAAGCACCATTATCTTCTCACCGGCAAGGCACACTGTAAAAAACAGCCCTGAAGAGGCATAATAAAGCCCTTTCAGTGAGAATCTAATGCGAGTTCAAGCCTCTCTTGATTGTGCTCGAGTGCAGGTCTCAGGGAGAGACGCCCCTGTTTGCACCACAAGTGTGACAAGCACTTTAACCCGTCGCAATTCAGTTTGTGCATTTATCGGCCAAATTAACTAAGCAGTTAGGCCCTTTAGCTGTATTAACAATTGATATTTTCCACTCTGCTGTTCTGCACGGTACTCATGGGATCACTTGTAGACCCCTATGGGAGTGTCAAGCTGAGACATGCTTGTCAGATTTCGGCCTGTTAGAATTTCATGCCCATGACAGATCTGGGAGACTCATCGTTAACAGCCTTCTCCCTTTCCAATTGTCCCTACAACCCTCTCATACAAACAGATGGGGGTAATCTGACACAGATGGTTATTAGTTATGGCTTTTGTACCTGTTAAATACTGACTAAAATGTGATATTTAGGTTTGGTACCATAATGCAACAAAGATACTTTCGAGCAAAATTTTGATCAGGGGTTGAATATGGGGATCTAACTAACATTGAGAACTGTGGCAACTAAATGATCTTTTCAGTTTTAGAATGTCCACAACTGTGAGCTGACCATATTGATCTTTTCCAAAGGATCCTCTGTCCCTTGTGGTGAGCCAGTGACCATATTGATCCTCTGTCCCTCATGGTGAGCCAGTGTGTTAGATACTGTGGTGATGGCCATCCTAAATTAACAGGAAACTCCACAGAGCAGGAAGAAGAAGTGAAAGTGGCAGTTCGTGGTAAACTGTAATGTGAGCATGAAGTGTCCTTCATAGCTTTCTTATATGATACTAATCGCCCCCCCCCCCTCCCGAAACACACACACAGATATGTTCAGTACCAGTGTTTCAGTCCCGTCACTGTCATGGCCACTCAAGACCCAATCTGTCAAAAAGCAGTGTTGAAAATGTACTAAATATGTTGGCCTTCTCTTGAAAAAAACACATTCTGTGCAATAGCAAAAGCATGCTTTCCTCAAACACAATACCTGAAAATCATATTCAAATGAGAGAGCCATTGCATCTAGAGTAGGCCTATTATCATTTAATTTGCATGAAAAGTATTGGCTATCTTGCATTACTGAGTGTGACTGAATGTGGCCTATTGGGAACATGTCATGATGGTGCATCATGACCGTGCATCATGACAGATGAGAATGCATAGGCCTGCACTCCCAGCATGATTGCTGTAGTCTACAGCGTACAATTTCCCTATTCAAAACAATATTTTCGCAGACCTTATGCATATATTACGATATGTATAACTGCTCCCATCACTATCAAAACGGCCCTAGATATAGGCCATCGTCCTTTGCGCAAAGGACTGGTTCATCTGAATTGTTTGCACACGCTACCAAGTAAGATCCCACGACTGAATTGAATTTACGTCCAACACAGGTGCAGGAACGCATTAATGGCAATGTACACGTCAATATCGACACTTTGGACGTAATTGGCCGAGAGTTATGGTTGGGGAATTGATTAGAATTATTGGCATCAGAAGCATAGCCAATGCCGAGAGATGCTCTGCAGTTTAATTTTGCCCCCAAACTTGGCTTGTCTGCAGAAAATGCGGAATCGTGACCCAAGTGCGGAATTAGAATAGAAGAAGGAGACAATGACATGAAATTGACAGCACTGAATGTGAGGAATTTAATTTGGCCCGTTTGATTTCCACCGCACGCAATAGTGAGTGCTGCAAAAGATCCGGGGGATCCTGCCAAATATTTCACCTACAGAAAGAGGTCACAATAATAACCAGATCAAGCGTCAGTGAAATGTCTATTTATAGCCATAAATAGTATAATGAGGGAAGTCACCATGCCACGTTTAAATGTATTCTCAAAATAATCATTCATCCATTGCATCGCTTTTGAGCAAACAACTGCAGTGTCTTGTGCAAAAAAGGAGGAAACTGATGGGGCGCTTCGCTTACAGCCACCAAAGAGATGCAGCCTAGAGCTGAGGCGGACATATAGGCTAGCCTACATGACTCCGCAATTTGGACGTCCGTATTTATGCGTTTTCAAGTGATAATTACCTCTAAAGTACGTATCTCTTGCTGTGTGAGGTCGTTGGACGCGGCGCATTTGGTCCGAAGCCCCTGTAAACTGGAGATGGAGATTTCAATCATGTTCTGGATGAGTTCGCATTGCTGTAGCGCGGCCATCGCTGCGCCACCACCACTATCCCTCTCCGACTGCTCATCACTCTCGACCATCTTTCCACCTTTATCAGACACACTATCCATTCCTCGGCATTGGGCACGGCTTTAGGGGGTAGATTCAAACTGTAAATGTTAAAATGCACATGCACCCGCGACGCAGTATTATGGAACTTCACAAATGTCCCAATATTAATCTGGAATAACTCTAAATTTGGATAGACAAATAAAAAGGATGCGCGATGATAATATCCTGGTCCAAACCAATCCAAAGTCCACCAGCGCTCGGGTTGTATGTTCTGCCCGTTCTGCCGAGAGACTCCTATCTCTCCCTCCCTGACAGCTCTCGCATAGGCTTTTACCGTCTGTCAGCTGTTGGAAACATCATGGGGCGCATTGCAAACTGGGAAATGAAGTTCTTTAGCAGGCTATGTGGTCATATACCTACTGACCCAGAGAGGTTTTGACTTACTGTCCTGACAACTATTTAGCCAAGTAAATAAACAAAAAGAGTGGACACACACACACACACACACACACACACACACACAAATACACACATTGTCATGAAACAAAATTGATAGAGAACACAATCATTTCATTTTGTCATCACAGTATTGTGATAAAGATCCATCTTGATAAAGATCCTACCACAGACTGCTACTGCCACTTCTTGAGAGGTCAAGGTACTCTGCAGTAGCCTACATTGTTCAGATATGATAGGGCAATACCATAACCCTCCTTTGTAACATGAGTCTCTGAACCTGCAAATTGCTTCTTATCGGTAAAATGCCAGAGGGGGACTTAATAGAACAATAATACATTTAGGAGAGACTCATTAGTGTGAGAAGAGGGCCAGCAATGTTCTCTCATGGTGCTGTAAGTACATGTGGTGTGTTCCTAGATCCCTACTCTCCTAGCTTTGATGCAGCACTATGAAGCGGCCAGCCTTGCTTTCCCCGCATAAGCTGCATCCCCTCTCCATCTCAATCTCTGCTGGGTTTCCCCCCATACATCATGATCATTCTGAGAGAAGAACAGAGTGTATAGCCTATACTTCACATGTGTGTGAGTGGGAGGGGTGTACAGGTCCCGGCAAAATCAAGCTACTGTATCATAAACACGACTCATTATCGAGGGTGTGATGTTCTTCTTTTAATACACACTGATTACCATTTAAATCTGAGTCCTCTCCATCTGTCATCAGTCTCTCTGCTGCTCCCCCTCGTGTCCTGGGTGCAGGGGAGAGGGAGACCTTCTGTTTCCCTGCTCAGACCAGGGGAGGCTGGTTCAGGTTGAAATCAGAAGATGGGCTCATTGTAATGCATGGAATGGAATGAGGAAAGGTATCAAACACACGTTCAGCCCCTCCTCCGATTTCAACCACCACCAGTCTCCCCAGGCTTAGTCACTATGCACATCTTTTTGGCTGGCCACATCCACTTAAGTCAAGACTGCTGAGCAAGTGAATGATTTCTTTGAGGGAGATCCAGAAAAGTTGGCACTTCCACCTTTTGTTGTTGTCATCTCAATCTGTGCATGCAGAACTAAATATCCCACCCCCCTCTTGTACTGTATGTCCACCCCCCTCTTGCTCTCAGTGGCACATGGCAGCACAGACTTCAGACACACGTGTGTCCTTTGACTCTGCCTCCTTGTTGCCTGTACACTCCACGAGTCCAAATTCTGTTTCCAGTGACGTACTCCCCTTCTTGTTTGCGTCTATTGTACTGTACTTATGGCTTCACCTCATCAAGGATAAGGCACAAAGAGGCCGTCAAGGCAACCAAACCAATATTTCCAGTGAAAATCCACCAACTCACCCAAATTAACAGAAAAGATTACAACGACATAGTCTGGGAGCAATAGGGCGGGGAATGAGGCACTTGTCAGCTTGTTCACATGACTTTCCGAGCTGAGGATAGACACAACAGAGTGGCCTTTTAAGCTGCTTGCACTGTGGTGCTATTGGCCAGTGAGGCCACTGCATCAAAGCATTGGGGCAAGCCTCACAGCATTGCATCAGATTAAAGTGGATTGTGGACAATCTGATTGCATGTCCTTTCATGGCGGTGACCTGCTGAGCCAACCCTGCAGGTCTGTGGAGGATGAACCTAGGATGAACCTACACACAACACGCTGTGAACCCTGTTTCACAACATCAACGCCTCTGCTTGGGTGGACACTTGGAATGAGTGTGTCCAATGTACTGTTTGGATTATTGACAAATGTGCATTCGCAGGCCTTATGACTGCATGTCTTTATGATAAAATTGGCACACACTGTAAAAATTGCTAGGTTGTTGGGAGGTGTCTAGTATAGTGTGTTTCATATGTATTATCCAGTTCAATCCACAGATTCCACACCCCCACATGTAAAAGGGGACATTATAACCAAATCAGACATGGAGGGGGAGGGGTAGAAGGAGGGAGGGAGGGAGCGAGGGAGGGAGGGAGACCAGACCCAACCAATGCACCACAGATCTGAGAGACGGGTTGCCAGGCTAGGCTTAGGTTAAAGCTCCATCTGCAGTCCCTACGCAATTAGCAGGATAAAGGCCACCCAGTCTTAATCACCCCAACACGCATGCCACACAACCAGGCCCAGGGACAGCCACATCAACATGGGCCCCCTCCAGGATAGGGGTGGCTATGACCAGAGATGGACATAAAGAGACAAAGGAAGACTAAAAGCCTGGGAGGGTGGGACTGAAACAGAAGGGCGCACAAGGATCATCCGGATACTATGGGGATTATGATAGAGGTTTGCATGGTTAGAACGAGTGAAAACACTGTCATGCAGTCCGATTGCTGGATACAGAGGCAAAGAGAGCAGAAAAAAAACACGTAGTAAAGGATGTGGATTGAAGTGAAATAAATATGTGGAGAGCACCATCTAGTGGGCAAAGTCGGTTTGTAGTTGAAAAGTCGTCAGAAATCTGGCAGCAGAGCTCCATTGACCTGTATAGAACGGTCATATGGAGCTAAATGCTCCAAACAATATAGAGAGATTAGATAGCTTCATTCGGAAGCATGGATTCCTATTGTATAGCAAATTAAAGTAATTGATTGTACGGGACAAAATTAAATGAATAAAACAATGGACTCCTGGCTTGGGTCAGCATGAACCTTGTTCCTTCAGTGCTGTGTTTTCTATGTGTTTGGAACCTATCTGAACCACCAGAGCTGCTGCGTGTCTGGGACATATTTAACTTGTAAAACAAAGGAAGGAAGTGAACAAGCCCTGACATCAAGAGCCTTGAAATGACACTTCTAGCAGTCTTCAGTCAGAGCACTGCTCATAGCAAACCACTCCCATGGGATTCTGAGGCACAAGGCAACTTCGGCAGATCCTTCACTAAGACTTACTGATGAGCAGCAGGAAGTGAAGACAATACACGGAAGGGAAGGAATGTTTGCTGAAACTGCTAGAGATACCGTCTTGTAAAGAAGGAGCATACAAGCACAGACTAGCACATGTAAGAAACATATGTGGGCTGGGCCACACAGTGATTCTGTTTGTTGATGTGCGATCATGAAAGTCTGAGTCATCCAAAAAAATAACCACTCAGGGTACAACACAATTTTATTATTCAAACAGCAAATAAAAGCAGTATAAGAAAAGGTTCACCTAAGAAGTTATCCTGAAAATGCGACAAACAAAACTGTCAGTTTTCCGATATATTTGTTGATGCGGTTAAATTAAGAGATTATTACTAGAGATTACTAGAGATTCCATTTGTCTAGAGGTCGATACCAGCATGTCTCCTACAGATACACATTGTTTTGGTAAATTAAATTAATATTTTCTAATTTAAGCTGCAGTTAAATACCTAAATCATCACTAAGTGTCATTTGCAGATACGTTTCTAGCATGTACGTGAATGCTTTTTCAAATATAAAAATATAGGAATAGTCAAATGGTTACAATAAGACCTTCACGAATGAGAATTGGATACATTCTTTCCTCTGATAAGGTGATAAGTCATTTAGATAACAAGCCCAACGAGGTGTCCTCTAAACTTCTTATGCTCCACTCACAATGGGTCCGACACTGTATATTCACGTAAGACACAGTCCTTTGGAAGGAGAAAGAGTAACATGGAAGAAAAGGTCATTCAAGTCTCAGGTGTCCCCTAAACATTGCACAAGAAAAATAACTTAACAGACACAGATAAAAAAGTGCTCACAGACTGAAATAAATATCACCCTCTAGTTTTGGTATGGTTGGTCCACATCCTATTTTCACTATTTTACACAACCAACATTAGATGTAGAGTTGCAAGTGGAGGGGAAACTACAGCTAGACGAAATTATGACAAATTGGAGTAGTGGTCTGGTGCTAGTGTGGTGGCCGGGGTTCGACTCCAGGTCTTCCAAGTGGAAGACACAAGCCTCTATCGTTAGGCCAAGAGGATCCTCAAGGTCAGAGGGTGACACTTGAGTTAACATGTCTCAGGCAGGGCTACCTCATCAGGAGAGAGTGATTCCTAATTACTCCTCCACTACATGGGAAGACCCATCTGGGTCATGGCAACAATGTTACAAGCGGGGTTTGAACCAAAGTCTCCCAGGTGGAAGACACAAGTGTCTACCATTAGGCCAAGATGATCTCCTCAAGGTCCGAGGGTGACACTCATCACAAGAGCATAATTCCAAATCTCCTCTGCTACACTAGGAATCAATGAGGATGCATTGTATTTGCTAAAATAGCATTTTGCAGGATAGAACTAGTTTTAGGATCCTGCCATTTGCACTGAATTAATTTACTCTATAAAGTTCTCTCAAGTGTAGCTAGTGCGTGCAATAACATCCCAATTATATTGTACAAAACTCCACCCACAAAGATGTTAGAATACTAGGCCAAAGATCACTGCTGAAAATAAACATCAAACCATTTCAGAGTTTAATCAGTTGGGAATGATGACAGAGGAGAGGGTCAAACAAACCCAAAAAGAAAATGGAGGGTGAGTAAGCTTCCCTGAGCATAGAATATTTTCTTGCTAAATACATGTACACAGTTGATATCCCTATGATGGGATGATCCCCATAAATCTTTCCAACCATTTCAATTTATACAGACGCAGATACATTCTAAAATCAGTTTACAATAACTATTATACAATAACTATAATATCAGGAATCACTGGTATTCTCTATTGGATCACTGAGAGCCAGTGCATCATTATCATACAGTATTCACAATGTCATTGTCAGACATTGATAGAACAACAGACATATGAACAGGTCACTTGGCCTCCAAGAAAAGAAAAAAAAAGAGAGTCGTAAACTAGCAAGAAGATGTGTGGCTGGCAAAGCCAACTCATAAGGAAATGGCTGTGAAAAAGGTGTGAAAGTTAATGAAGTAAATCCTCTACTCACTATGCGAGGTCCAAGTGTTGTTGAGAGGAATCGGTTTGAGACAAGACCGTAATGGCTACAAACACGATAACAAGATGACACGTTGATAAGGTCGGAGTGAAAGTGACGTTGCGTGATCAGTAAGGAATGGTACAGTATCACTGAGAAAGTTCAAAGGTAGACTCAGCTACATGACGTTACCACGGGAAGTGGGGATGGGGTACGATCTCGATGTGACATACTCTTACTCCCAAACGCACAACACAAGGGACTAGAGAGTGACTATTCATATGGTCCTGAGATAAACATGGGGAGAAATGACCCGTTCATACAGGAGCAAAACGGTGGCCATAATTCCAACTCCAACTTTCACTGTGCCTGTGAAATGTCATCTGCAATCACTGGCAAAACACTATGACCCTCCCCCCCCCCCGAAATGATCAATCAGGACTAAGTATATGTATAATGACAGTTGTACATGAAGAATAATAACGATATATAACTATAATCATAATAACATCAATATTTACAATCAATAACAACCTTTTTTTTTTTTTTTTATATTCAAATGCAACTTAAATAATACAAAACATTGCCTAACTAATTTGTTGATTTTTTGAAAAAAATCAAATGAGATCTTTGTATCTGTGAAGACGTGCTGTGAGGACCATGGAACTTGGGACTGGCTGGTTCAGGTCAGGAGGAGTGGTGAGAGCCATGGATCCTCCTATCCTCACAGAAAGATCCAGAGTGTGTGACTGATCTGTGAGAGACATGGTGAAGACAGTTGTTTATTGAACGAGTCTTAAAGAAGTTGCGGAGAGAATTAAGCCATTTATGATACTGCAGTTATTATGCTATCATATTGCAAGTCTTTTTTTTTTCTAAATATGTTTTTAGGGCATTTCTGCTTTATTAAGATAGAGACAGTAGAGATTGACAGGAAGGATGGGAGAGAGAGGAGGGATGAAATGCAAGATAGGTCGAGGGTCCGAATCGAACCAGGAACCTTACGATTACGTGGTGTGCGCATTAGTGTGCTACGCCACTAAGCGCCCCATCATATTGCAAGTCTGACAGAATTCTATGATGTCCCAGTGTTAGCACAAATATTTCCATGTGTCTATATTTGTTAATATTTAAAAAGACAAGAAACTTTGGTAAGTGTCTTTCAGTGGTAATCATTCCAGTGCCAATATCCATGAGTTGCAGCGCTCACCATGACAACACTTCCTGCTGGGGCACCTCCTCTTCCTGAATGTCTTGTCTCTTGAGCTTGCTGTCCTCCTCTATAAAAAAGGACAACATACAAACGCGTGAAGAAGATTGAAACAACCTATGGGCAACATTTACCTGCCCTCTTTAAAGTTTTTCATAAACTAAATGATCAGCTACACTCAGTACTCTAGTGCAATCATCAGCACCTCATCATTTAACTTCCCTCATTTGGCTGGACATGACAACATAGATCATTACCACTCAGGGGTCCTTCCTCATCTTCTAAGAGGTTGGCAGTGGAGGCAGCGTTGCCCAGTCTGGGAGGTGATGTTAAGGAGAGAGGAGAAGAGATGCGTACAGCAATACTGCAGACTCAGAAGCAAAGCCATGTCAAGGATGGGAGGGTACTTTACAGGGGGAGGGGGGCCCAGAATGACCAATTCTATATCAAGTTGTCCTACTTCTACAGAAAATTATGACATGTACCCTCCTCAAACCATCACTACCTCAAAATATACACCCTCCTCTATCGATACACATATTCACTGTGGAATTTCAAGGGATATTGATCCGGAGACCCAGAGGTCTAGTATGATTCGATTCATAGCCTTCAGAATCACCAGTTCTATGAGTTGTCCTACTTCTACGGGAATTGATGACACATACCCTTCTGCTACGACTCAAACCCTCACTACATCAACATATATCAATATCAACATCAACATGACACAAATTCACTATGGAATTTCAAAGACAAGACATTGATCTGGAGACCAGGGGTCAAGTATGCTTCTAATTCCCCCCCCAGTCCTAATGAACCTTGTATATCACCTTCCAGCTGGATACAAATGGGACATCCCCAGGGAATCAAACACATGGACATAAAACTAATCTAAACAAAGGCAGATATTAACAGCCCCACACATCAATATGCAGGCGAAGTCTCTCAGGGACAGTTAATTACATCTGGAGCAGTGAAGGCGCATCTGTTCCTTCCATTAGGGGCTCAATGTAATTTCTGGCGAGGACAAAAGAACCATTGGGTACTACAGTGACTCCTGGACATGGCGACGTGCCCAGGAGGGGTGGTGGGTGATGGGGGGAGGTGGTGGAGGGGTGGGGGGTGAGGTGGAGGGTGATGGAGAGGTGGTGGAGGGTGATGGGTGATGGTGGTAATGGAGGGTGATGGGGGGGGGGGGGGGTGGAGGGGTAGGGCGTGAGGATAGTGGGGGGAGGTGGTGGAGGGTGATGGTGGTGGAGGGGTAGGGCGTGAGGGTGGTGGAGATGGGTGATGGTGGTGGGTGGTGGTGGAGGGGTGGGGGTGATGGTGAAGTTGAAGGATACGAGTGATGCTGCTTCAGGAGGGCCCTCCTCTTCGTTTTTCTTCTTTTCGTCTTCTCAGAGAAAGCTCGGGCTATTTCAAAAAGCTTCTTCCGCGTCGCTGTGGAGGATTAAAGGATCACATAGTAAGTGGAATAGGAACAGAGAATTGTAGCTGTATAATTCACCTGTTTAAAAAAAATGTATTTGGGCAAAGTGTTTTTGACTACCGATGAATGCACTGACCTGAGAAAACAATCCATTTTCATCTCCTATTTCTCAATCATCAACAATCTCGTTGATTAAACCTGATTCATTTGGCATCGTCATTGCCTGATAGGCACTTTTTCCCTTTGATTCAAGAGCAGCTTGAGACTGCAACGAGGTAGGGGACTTTTCCTCCTCCGACTTTCTGGAGCACTGACTAAGGGGGTCATGTCCTACAAATGTGTGTTTGATTTCTCATAACGAACCTTACACTGTATATAGATACCATCCATCACTAAAGACTTCCTTGGCACTGCTGCACCTTTTTTTGTAATTACAACTATAAAACACTGGCAATGTCGTAGGTTGCAACAATACAAGATGAATGATAGTGAACAAGTCAACCTCCTCCTGTGAAGATGATGACCAAGTGGTAAACGAGAGAGAGAGAGAGAGAGAGTGTGTGTGTGAGTGAGCGTGTGTGAGAGAGAGTATGTGTGTGTGAATGAGAAGAGGGAGAGGGTGTGAGAGAGGGGCGTAGAGAGAGAGAGAGAGAGGGGGGGGTAGAGAGAGAGAGAGAGAGAGAGAGAGAGAGAGGGGGGTAGAAAGAGAGGGAGAGAGAGAGAGAGGGGGGGGTAGAAAGAGAGGGAGAGAGAGAGAGGGTGTAGAGAGAGAGAGAGAGAGTGTGAGTGAGTGAGTGAGTGAATGAATGAGTGAGAGAGAGCTCTTACATTTCCCCATGTGCTTGAGTTTGTCACGGAACAAGGCATCGTCTGAAACGGCGGTACAGGCCTCCCCAGAGGCCGAGGCACAATTATCTCCTAGAACAAAAACAAGAGGCTTGAAACACACACACATACACGCACACGCACACACACACCATCGACACACACGTAGTTCCTCTTCAGCGACTTTAATGGCAAGGTTCTTCCCTCCAGGAGGCGAACGCAGGCTCCCACATGACACAAACGTGGACCTTCTCAAGAGTGACAGGGAAGAACTAGGACTCCAATGCCATGAATGAGAGCAGACGAATGATAGGTAAGCTACCTGCTGTGAACCTCCCCATGAAAGCTTCAGAATGACTGGACTCGGGTGGCTGTGACTCATACGTCAGGCCATCTAATATAGAAGAGAGTCCAGCGGAGGATGTGAGCATGGAGGAGGAGGCAGGACACATGCATGACCTGGCAACCCCTTCATGCAGTACGAGAGGAGAGCAGGGGAGGGCTGGGTGGAGGTAGGAAGTGGAAAAGGGACCGAGGATCTGTTGTTTTCGATGACGTTCCTCCTCGCCTTAGATTGATGGGGGATGAAAGCGTATAGAAGGTAGAAGTGATGTCACTCTATACACTACATAAACATATTTAGATATGAGAAAAGAAAAGTGAAATGTGAGTGTGCATCAGTGTGTGTGTGTGTGTGTGTGTGTCTAGATGTCATCTCAGATACTCAGAATCTCATCTCTCGGTTGAGATTCTTGGGGCGCCCGATGTAAAAAAGCGCTGTGCAAAGTTGTATGCTAGTCCACACCCCTCTAAACTAGTTTTAACCATTTAAATGGAGAGTCAGACGAAGTGAGACTAGTCTCAATGTGAGAGAGTGTGTGTGTGAGTGTGTGTGTGTGTGTGTGTCCACCTTTCTCAAGGGCAATCAGAAACTCGCGGTTGCGCCGCAGCTCCCTCATAAACTCCTCGTTCTGCAGGAAGAGGGCGATGCGCTCGTCCTCCAAGTACTGCTTCAGCTTCCTCTCCTGCGCCGTCTCCATGCCAACCTGCCCTGCCCTGGCCACTGGCTCAACCTGCTCCTGCTGCTGCGTCATGGACGACAGGGAGGAAGAGGAGGAGGACGAAGGCTGGGTCAGACTGCTCTGAGAACGCTGGGGAGAGAGAAAGAGAGAGAGAGAGAGAAGAGGGAAAAAAAATGCATCAGGTGGTGTGAAACACATGACCTCTTCTTAGAAAATCATTGATATCCTGGACAGAAAACATTCTATAACCCCCCCGCCCCCCCCCCAAAAAAAAATCAATAATGTCAGAGAATGGATCGGTAGGTATAGGGATAAACTATGGGGCTGCTGCCATTAGCGCCCGGTCTGTACAGTAAGTGATGCCAGTGTGGGGTTAATGGTCCATTAGGGAAGCAACCCATAAACAGAACCTACCGGCAGACTGTCCAGCTGCTGAGGCAGAATCCTCAGGAAGTCATCAGGGAGGTTGCCTAGTAACGGTGGGTTCCAGTTCCTGTAGCTGCCAACTAGGCGTTGACCGGCGGGTGGGGGTGGGACATCATCAAACCTGGCAGAGGGGTGGGCGAGAGTCAGTACCAACTGATCCATCACTCCCATTAATACTGACCAATGTGTGGGGTTTGGTCTTATTCATACAATGCAAACCACTATGTGGCGCTATGCATATGAATACCCATTTTAAAAAAAAACAACCTTGCATTTTACTTTTTGGCTGCTCCATATCTTCTATTTGTTATACTTGGTCCTACCCAAAGCATCTGTCCAACAGATTTTTTTTCTCTCTTATCATTCTCTCCCTGGGACTGTGTTCATATTTACAAGGGCAGTGAAACTATAAAACGTCAGTATGAGATCAGATAAATATATTAGACCTAATATCGGCCCAGTTCTCACACACACACCCACACACAGTCACAGCTGCATGAGGAGGTTGCGGTCCTCACTGATTTAACAGCTGCGGTAGTAGTCGTTGGCCAGCAGAGGGAGCACAGAAAGCATCAGCCTCTTAGCATTCAAAGCACTCATGCTGCCCCATCATCCAGATAACCATAACCTGCATTGGATATCGACATCTGCAACCGAAAGCATACATCGCTCACGTAAATTGAGTGAGTCAAATAGGATTCATTCATTCATTCAACCACACTATTCTAGCCAACCATCATTTTGAAATCAGGCCAGAGAGCCCGCCCGCCCGCCCGCCCGCCCGCCCGCCCGCCCTCTCCCCCTCTTGCCTGGGTGGCGGTGGCGTGGGCAGGGCCTCATCTGGGTACTTCCTGTCATAAATGTGCATGTCATAGGAGGGCGGGGAGTAGACTGGTGGGGGCTCCTCGTCAGAGCTGTCCGGCTCCAGCGTCCGCTCCAGGATCTACAGGAGGGGGGGGGGGTCAGAGGTCGTGAGAGCCATTGACACCATCATAAAGCACTTGCAAAAACACATCAGATGGCAGGCTGGGAGCACATGTGGCCACTTCATACAGCATAGAAAATGAATAGTGTTTTTGTTTTGGGGGTTTGGAGAGAAAAAACGTGCATAGCTCATTGAAAATGAGCCTTTCTGTGCCGCATTGGGAGCATTGTGAAGGGTTTTGGCATGAAACCATTTCATTCAATTCAAGCAGTGGGATTTGGCCTCGATCCTGCATTTAACGGGTTGAATGAATTAAAAAGACTTGCCAAATAAGGAGCCTCGCAGGTGAGGCACACAGCCTTACGCTACGAGCACTTGGTTTATCCATTTCTCAAATTAAAGCCTCTCCACTTCTCTTTATGGTCTTTCAGAATGATTAAAAAAAAATAAAAAAAAGTTAATATCCTGCTGTAAAGCCAGTGGACACAAAAAACCCCACAAAAATATGGCTGCAACAGAGAGACAGAGAGAGACCTGCAGTAATTTAATCAAACACAGAGCAAGGCGCTTCCACGCTCCAACACTTGGTACTTGACAGGATCTTGTCATCACCTCCCCAGTGACAGTGAAGGGTGTGGGTGGCAGCACAGCAGGTTGGACAATTGCTCTGCTCTCGACGCTGATATTGTTCCTGTGTTGCAACTTAATAATAAACCCAGCAAATGGCAGACTGACACCTGCTGTGGCTCATTCCTGCACCTGAGATTCACACGTTAACACGTGGCTGTTCACAGTAACGGATCGCCCTGGCTGATCACAGCAGGCAGCCCATTGCTAGAGAGCAGCGCCGTTCATGTAACTGGGTATTGTCAATATTAACAGGCTAGATCAAAGCCTTTTCCACTCCCCCAAAAGCAACCATCTTGTTTTAATGTGAGGCAAAGCCAAGAAGGAGCAATGTAATACCGTGCATGAATGACTGTGGGGGTTGCAACAGCATCTATGAACACATTGTGTTCGCTGCTGCCTAAGACTCTGTCATGTTGTGCTGCTTTAAGACTGAGGACTGAGGAAGCCCCCTTTGTTCCATCCCAGTATCAGTGCTTTGACCTCTGACCTGCCCCAAACTGAGGCCCTGTTTGAAACCTTTACATCCTTCCTTCCTCCTTTCCTTGCAGTAACGAAGAACCCAAGAAGAGTCAAAGCACCCTTCCCACTGCCTTGCTTTCACCAATCAAAGTCATTTCAGATCGGTGACTTCTTCGAGGAAAGGAGGAAGGAAGAAAGGACGCATTGAGGATTGGAACAGGGACCCCCCCCCCCCACCCCCCGAGACTGACCTCAGGAGGGATGCTGTCCTCGGAGTCGGAGCTGTCGTCCGAGCCGTGCCCGTCCAGGCTCATCTGAAGCAGCTGGTCGATGGTGGCGTCCACCGCGCCCTGGTTGGCCCGCAGCACGCACTCGATCACGTCCTGCTCCACGCTGGGGAACATGGTCCTGAAGTCCTCCATGGCCTGGTTGAACTCCAGCCTCCGCACCTGACGCCCGGGCCGGCTGTTGTTGAGCTCGGCCGGGACCGGGTCGCCTCCGTGGGCCACGTTGCCATGGTTTCCACCGCTCCCGCCCCCACCGCGGCGGAACAGGCTGGTCATCATCCAGAGTGCCTCCAGCCTCCGTCCGGCGCCCCTCCTCCGCGCTGGCAACACCACCCGCGAAATGGTGACTCCTCTTTTTCCCGGGACGGTGGTGCAGCCCACCGCCTCCCTCAGGCCTGCAGCAGCAGCAGCAGCAGCAGCAGCAGCAGCTCTGCCTGGTCCACCTCAGGGCCCTCAGTGCTCAGCCGCCCCGTGGTTATCCGCTCACCATGGCTCCACAGACAGCCATCGGGACAGGGAGAAACCGCATCCACTTCTCTCTTCTTCTTCTTCTTCGTCGTCGTCTCCTCCTCCTTCTTCTGTTTCTTCTTCTTCTTCTTCCTCTGCTTTTGACCCAGCTGCATCCAATGCGGTGAGGATGTGGTGGATGATGTCCCCCCCAGGCAGTGTGGAGGACACACCGCGCTGTGTTCTCACTGGAGCTGGACTAGCGCTGCTCTGGGAGTGCCAACCCACGCTCGCCTTCAGCACCTGCAGTGTTAAGAACGTAGTGTCAGTGTTTTCGAGGGAAGCAGACAGACATCACTATGGATTAGCGTCACTGTCTGTGACCAAGGGAACAAACTGAGGTCATCATTTGTGATGTAATAGGCGAGGCGGGTCCAAGATAGTATACAAGGGTTGACTTTTTCTTTTTACGCATGCTCACAGTCACTTACACACACAGACAGACAGGCAGACAGGCAGGCAGACAGGCACACACACACCAGTGTTACACTTGGGTGGGGGTGGGGGGCCTCTAAGACTGTCTGATCGCATTACTTCTCAACCTCGACACCCTGCAACAGCCCCCCCCCCCCCCCCCCCAACAGCCACCCTAGGCGTCCGCGTTCCCAAGGCAAAGCTTATGTCCCCCAGGGCACCAGGGATAGCGTCATCCAGCTCCGGGGGGAGTGAGGGCAGGGGGCAGGGGGCTGGAGGCGCCATCCTGCTGCCAACTGCACAACCGTGACCCCAGAGGCCACCACATGTACCGCCTAAGTAGGTTACAGGAGCTGAATTAATCAGCCTGCCACTGAGTAAACACCAGCGCAGATGCGGCAGTTTCACAGAGAGACACACACACACCGACGGCGGCGGAAACCCGGCAGGGCGTCATGTGACAAGTGTCAGTGTGGCATTAGACGGTGTCAGGTGATTAGGGCTAATAAGGGTTTCGCAGAGACGCCGTGGAGAAAGCACTGTTTAAATGGCCGTGGCCCGAGACTGGGAGCAGGTGGCGTGACTGAACCTAGAAGAACCCTGCTGCATTCATACACAAGGAGAGAGAGGGGCAGATTGTCCCATATCAGTGCAGCTGCTGCCCCAGATCTAACTGCAAGTGAGAGGCCATTTGTAAAAAAAAACATAATGAAGCACTCAGGATGAAATAGGGCAGTGTGACGGAACCAGTGAATCACAGTGCTGCACCAAGGACAGACTGGCCTGCGCGCTCTCTCTCTCTCTCTCTCTCTCTCTCTCTCTCTCTCCCTCCCTCTCTCTCATGACCGCTGAGAGTTATACTCCAACTGAAAAAGCCCGGTTGTCATGCTCCCAATTCTCTCCTTGATGCCATGGCTAATCATTATCATTTGATGTGAAATAGAGAGACATAATTCAGGGATTTAAAGGATTCTGTATGACTCTGAAGAAAGGCAAATATATTTTTAGATCATTGCCAGGATAAATGCCTTTGTTTGCTCTCGCTTAAAAGATGAACAGAAGGCATCCCTTTGACTAAAAGACAGGAGGGTCATGCTTTTTATACAAAAACAGATTAAACGTTTTTTTTTTTTTTTTTTTTTAAATGTGACTGCTCGTGTTGTCACACTCCATGAAGATAGCTACTACCTCTCAGATAATCCAAAACATCCTGCATCGACTGTAGCCAGCCGCCCTGTCTGGTGGTGAAGAGCCCACACTGTCAAATCAATCATCTCAGAGCTGGCTGCATGATATTCCCAGCACACTGATCCTTCACTTCTCCCTATTCATCACTAATCCGCACCTACGACCACGTACTATATTTAGCACCAGAATCCCACAGTCCTTTGTCCCCATGTACATAGCTGCTTACCGATATGGTAGCCTGGGGAGGGGACCGCTGTGCCCTTGTGAATTGCAAAACATGCAGCATAGAGCTTACGTCACCCATAGCTAATGCCTGCGTCCGGTCAGGCCCTGAGCTGATTATCAATAGCGAAGGACTTTCTATTTTTTTTTTTTTGGATAAAGCTCTTGTGATGTGCCAAAATGTTGACCTTACATTTCGGATCAAACGTTATACTTCCAGGCCAAACTGAAAAAAAAAATCTCTGTAAGGCATCTTACTGAAAGTTGTACTTCTCCTAACCGGCGGGGTCGTTGTAGTGAGAGGTGGATAAATCAAAAGTAAACACAGTAGAATGACAGTGTGCAGGCCTGTCCTACCCGGTCTGATGTTGTTAGCGGTATGGCAGCGTGGCCACCTCCCCTGCAGTGAAAAGCTCATTACTGGAGGTCTATGACGCTCGCCCTACCAGTCCAATCGTTGCCAATACAATTATAATTCTGTCAGACTCCAGCTCCATGGCAACAGGCCTGACAACACACCGTCTGGTGGCACTTGTGCCAGTGTCAATCTGATTAGGTGAATCCTGGGACACACAGCAACTGGGTGCCAGCCACAAATTCACGACGCAGGACAGGTGTGACACGAATCAGCATGCATGGTGAACAACAAACTGTCCTATCTGTATGCAAGGTTTAGGCTAGGTCATACAAATGTCAAACTGGTCTTATCTTCTTCTGTATCTTTATCGATTCTGATATCAAGGTTCCTCCAAGGGCTTTACTCCAGTTAGGCTGGCTTTTTGATACAGGGCCAACACAGAGTTGACCGAAGACAGGAAGGATACCATCCAGTATAAAAAGGTGGGATAGGCTAATGTCAAGAAATGATTTTGAGGCGGATGTTAAATGCTCTCCTATAAAAGCTCAAAGCTGCTTCAAATTCTCCCTGGTCCTGATCTCTGGCACAGCGAGACTCGATCCAAGTTTCCACTCACTGCTTTGCTCAAATGATGTTCACATGAACAAAATGTCAGGGCAAGACATTACAATTGAATAAATGATGAGGTCTGCCACATCCACTGTCAGGGTTGAGCTAAAAGCAGCCAGATTCTTATTTTCCAGACTGCCAAATCCCCCATCCCTCAGAGGAGACATTCAATAAGATCTGGATAACCATGAAACACAGTCAGTATATGGCATTAAAAGGGATGACTTAACAGCACTTGACTGGCTACACCGACAAGCCAGGGTAACAATACCTGCTCTCTTCATGCTAAGGGCTAGTCTGCACCTACCACTGTCCCTGCAGGCAAACTTGACTGAGCTGTTCAGGTGCGGCTGACCGGCCCAGGAGTAATAAGACTCTCTCCCCATCCCCCTGCGGGACAGACGGAGATGGAGCCAAGTTGGGCAGCAACAGAGCTGCTGCACTAGCCCTTGATATGAGTCACGGTGATAAGTTCTCTTGATTAGGTTTTCTGTCTATGAACTGGATGGTGGTCAAACTGTCCTAGATGGGGCCAAGGCTATAACTTAAGTCAATCCTGAACCTAAAGTTGTGTCTCAGAGGTGTTCTTTTCCTCTCGTCAAAAGGCCTTTTATCTACATGCCTGCAGTGTGTGATAAAGGACTGCACTTAGGCTCCAGTTAGATTTTATGTATAGCCTAATATTTATAATAGGCCAAATCTGGGCCCTCTGCCAAACGAATGAGAGCAGAAGTTTGGTTCCATCCCTGGGGAGTGTTAAAACACACACACAGGAATTTCTTAGATCTCCCATATTGAGGAAAACAGTGGGGACAACATTCTTACCGCTGCGGTCACACTTTCCACAACAACAATCCCACAGCTCTCCCCCAAGCATTTCTCAGTTGGGTCTGCAGCCTCTCTGGCAGCGAAGCACAGGGAGGAAACTTCCTCCACTCTACAGTATAGGCTAAGCCTACTCTCTTCACATCTACACATCATGCCAGAACACACACTCCTATCTTAGTTTGATTCTTAGGCAATTAAGAAACATAATTCTATAATAACAATAATAATAATAATAATAATAAATGCCATTTAGCTGACGCTTTTATCCAAAGCGACTTACATTGCAGTGAGTGCATACATTTCAGTATATATGGTCCCAGCAGGAATCAAACCCACAACCTAAGCGTTGTTAGCGCCATGCTCTACCAACTGAGCCACAGAGGAGAACCACAATGTTGCACACAAAATCCATAAAACTTCAGATCAGAGCTACTAGTACTGTAGGTCAGTCATGTCATTGCTCACCTAATCACCCACGTAAGGCTACTGGTCATCCAACCCAGGAAGTCAACAGTGTGACTCCCACACCGCTATCTGGTGATGCCCACTGGTCAACTATGTTACTGGTTAGCCACACTGGGAGAGCCGGTTAGCCCAACAAACATAGCTATTTCGCTAGCTGGTTAGCAGCCACATGTAACCCTTTTAAAAAAATAAAAAACAACTAAAGAAAACGTGAGTGAGTTTACTGTCAACAGATTATTCATGTGACATTTCTAATTCCTCCGCCTGACCACTGCCTATTGAAATGTAACCTAATCTAGCAACACTTCTGTGGCTAGCTAGCTAGCTCGCTGTGGAAACGCCGAATTGGAGCGGCTGCATCTTGTAAAAGTCCCCTTACCTGAAGAGCGGTAGCCACATCTGTAGTCTTGCAAAAGAGGTAGCTAGCCGAGCTAACCCCATTCGCAAAACCAAAACAACGTTGTTTTTTTGTTGCACAAGCAAAAGGGCGACCGGATGGACGCGAATTATAGGTACAAATCCATTTCGTATGAAGTCGTGTTTCTCAAGGGTGTAAACTGCGGCTACGAACCGTCCTCCAAGGATGCGCCTGTCCGGCTCGCCGCTTGTCCCTTCCCTGCCTTTATCCCATCCCTCTGTCCACGGGCTGGCTGGTGACAGCACAGCACGGCGGTTCGCGGACTTGCGGATGGAGCCACAGAGCTTTCTAGTGGAGAATGATGAGAATCACACCCAATAGAAAATGTGTTAGAAATGGTGATTAAATAGGGCATGACCTTGGATCCATTGCTTAATTGTTCTATATCTGGTCGTATTCTTTTTTTATCACTGCTTTTCTATTCACAATTCCAAAACGCCTCAGAGCTTTGAGAATGTATCTGTCATGACAGTTTTTTTTTTTTTTAATCATTCATAAATACCAGAAGATGGATCATCATGAAGCAAAAAAAAAAAAAAAAAAGTGCAACAATGCATGGCCTCTATAAAAACATAAATCCTCTTTTGGAGCAGAGAGGGACAAAAGGCCTTGAAACCAAAAACACCTGCCTCTGACATAAACTCCCGAAGCTTGCTTTTCCCTGGGGTACACAATTCAAATTTGAAATGAGCTGTAAGAATGGTCGTCACGCTTGAATCATTGTTTTTTCGGTTGGGTAATTTATGATTAGATCTCTGATTCGGCTACAGCTGTACAGTTACAACAAACACGTACATTTTGTGGTCATCCGATGTCTGGTGAAATACCAAATGGAAATGGTGTAATGTAGTGAACACTTACCACCCAAAGTGAATTTTTTTCATAGAAGATATGCAAAAAGAAGTCAAACCAGGATTAAACAGATTGTAGCTAAATAAGGAACATCATTACTCAGCCACCTTGCACTGTCAGAGGACTGAACAACTGAATATGAGGGGGCAAATGACATTCGACCTGAATTAGCAGCACATCAGTTAATTTATTCACAGCTGGCCATGAAAACTAGAAAGGTCTTTCACACAACATAATTACATCTACATGTTGGACAGCAATAAATCTAACCCAACAATACAATATATTCAGAATAGCCATTTTGAATTGAAACGTACCAAAATCTTCAACTTTTCTATTTGAAATTAGTAGTACTATGGGGTAATTGTGTAAACACTCTCTCAAGAGTGGAAGAATCAGTCTCCCACTCTGGGTTGACTTATCAGGGAATGACACACAGACACAGACCACCCAACCATCATCATGTTTTATAGTTTTCTTTTATTTAGATAACCCAAATAAAAGGCACATAAAACATTGCCCAGGTTTACGTAATAATTTGACAAACATACATTTAAAAAATGTAGGAATGTTTTAACCCTCTGCTAATCAGAAAGCCTAGTCTTCATATATACAAAATTACCGTTGTTAATGTTCTAATACAAAAGATTTATAAAAGGTTATCTTTCACATGTCTATTGTAACTACCACATCCTTAGAACTAAAATAGTTTTGTACAAAGATATACATTCAACTGCCTTCACAGGGGTCCAAGAATTTCCAATTCATAGTTTTTTCCCCGTTAAAAATGAAATGTTCCATTCAAAATGTTAAATGCATTTCATAATTGTATCCAATTTGGCAAAGAGAATAGGCAATCATAGAGCATCTACTCAAATGCAAAGGAAAACACTAGTCATTGGGACTTTATTTGAAAGAAAACTTAGAAGAAGAAAAACAGATCACATGCATCTTGTATGTTCCTTCAGGGCAGAATGTACATACCCAGAAATAAAACATGTTCATCACGGTGATAAGGCATTCACCAAAGAACACATGCGTATCTGGTTTGGTAAAACAGCTGTAGGCTCTGCCAAATAGGAGACATCGTATCTGGTTTGGTAAAACAGCTGTAGGCTCTGCCAAATAGGAGACATCGTATTGAATCTAACGATGAGTATCCACGTGCCACAATAGCCACAATGTTTGAGAGCACACAACGTGTGCCCAAGCACATCGACATGGTGCACTGAGTGGGCAGTTGCACTTGATTTAAAACCAGTCTGTTTCGGGAGTCAGAACATAGAACCAGGTGTTCTAAATCGCAAGGCCCTTTTGACTGCAGCAAAACCAATAACATTATCAATTTCATTATTTGTATACATCTTCTCAAATATCGTTAGTGTTTTTTTGTTTTTTTTCACATTACATCCATCATCTAATCAATAACTCATGACACAGGCAGAGACTGAACTGGATATTTGATCAAAAGTATTATTCAAATGGACGGCTACGTTCGCAAAATTAAGAGTTCTTGGATCCCTAGTATTTGAAGGACTTCTACTTTTTTTTTCTTTTAGCAAAAAAGGTACATGGTGAGTTCAATATTTACAAAGTAACATGGGAAAGTCCAGGATCAAGTTACGTGTTATACATTAATTCAATTAAAAAGAAAACAAAAAAGAAAATGTATTTACTGGGCTACTCTCAGCGAGTTCCCTGAGCAGAAGGTCCATACTATCAGGGTCCTCACAAACAAAACCAGAAGAGTAAAAATAAGGGTATAAAATATTTCTAACAAAACTAGAATCCGTCACCAACATTATAATAATAGGTAAAAAAAAAAAAGGAAAAAAAAGGAAAAAAAAAAAAGAATCTTGGTGAACAGTAGGACCATTCCATCAATGGCATTTGTAAGCCACTAGATGGCCCTGTTATATGTAGGCTGGTTACCTAACACTCAAATTTGATCTTTGATAATACTGCTGTTCAGTTACACACGGGATATGCTTTCAGTGCAAGACTCATTCCCCCCTCAGTTCATGAAAAACAAGCAACATAAACTGATGACCAAATAAAAGAAGCACACCTCTGCCATCCCTAACAAAGAGAAAAAAACTAAATTGTACACATATTTAACAGTCAAGAGGGACAATGTCCAAATATCCACTTCAACAAAAGAATACAGATTAAATTGTTGACGGTGAGAATACATTAACATGACAACTGTACAAGTTAGTCACTGTACCTCAAGAGCATACGTCCTTGTGGAAAAACTAAATTATACAGCCGTGAAAAAAAAAAAAAAACCTCCCATCCAAACGGAAGCCGTTGTCCCTTTTGTTGAACTCATCTCCTAAAACATTAAATACTGATTAGCAGGCTATAGTTAAAAAACAAAACAAATGTATAAGAAACACCCAACTGCTTTGCAAGAGAATTTGTGGAGCGTTAAAATCAGCAATTCATACTTATTGCATTCGTCCTTTTAAAAATTCTCTTCCCAATTGCAAAGGTACGGGTGTTTTTTTGCCAGGCATGAGGAGTCCTCTCCTCTTGTTCATCCAACCCCAACTGTTATGTGGACATCACTGTTTAACACTCTTCATTGACTCAGTCACTACATCTAGATTTGAAGTCCTTCAGATAATAAGACAACCCTACCTAACTTCCTAACACAACTGTTTTGTTTCTCTTTTTTTGTGATGCAACATTGAATGGGGGCGGAGCCATGTGACGGGAGGGAGATGCCCTCTCTGCTGCACGGCACAAGTAAACGTTCATTTCCAGGCTGGGGTTGTGGTGGTGGTGGTGGTGGTGGTGGTGGTGGGGGGGGCAAGAGTCTCTTGTTTTGCTTCATTTTTCCCTTTCTTTCTTTCTTTTTTCTTTTTTTTCTTTTTTACCAGGGTTGAGATGAAGGCAGGACTTGGGACAGAAAAGGCATGCTATCCATGGGCCTCATGATGTTGAGGGGCCCAGCCAGATTCATGGACATTTGGCTGGTGATGGCCACTGGGTGGGCGATGTTGACAGGCCCGGAGATTGTGACTGGATGATGGAGGCTGATTGGAGAGGTGATGTTGACAGTGTTGGTGGTAATGTTCATTTGCGCCGCAATGGTGACGGGGTGGTTGCTGGAGATGCCCCGGTGCATCGCCGTGGTGATGGGGGCAGAGGTCGTTACAGGAGTGGCTGAGGCGGAGTTGCAGATGTCATTACTGTCTAGAGGACATTGAGTAGACAGAGGACAGAGTGTTAAAGCATTGGCGTGCACCTCTCCATTTTACTTCACCTTCATCAGACAAATAACAATAGTCATGCACTGACAATTCCAACACATACACCCATACTTACTGGTTACTCTCCGTCAGTTAGGGAATTGAACAATTATGTCTACACACAGCAAAAACAATCTCTGAACTTCAATGTTAAAGGGGCAATCTGGAGTTGGTACATCAATTTTTGGACTTTTAAATCAATTACATCTAGTCGTTGATTCTATGACTTATAAATGCCTCATGATCTTAGTTCAACTGTCTTACCCCCATCAGAACCCAAAATGTAAGCTTGTTTTACATTTTAATGTAATTGTAGACAAAACCCTGTATAGTTTCAAAACTTGGTTAAAACTAATTGTGATCTCATGGATGGTCAGCCATGGCATCCCTAGCTCCGTCTATAAGAGTGGGAACATTTCTCATCCCCTCAGCTAAAAAAAAGTGGCGGGGGAGACCTTTTTGTTATTGTTTGATTCCCAGATTATGCCCCTTTAACCTCAATAACTATAATACATCAAACCATTATAAAAATGCAGAAAATCTACAGTGTCCTAAACATAACACAGGAGATGTAGGTGAGCGTATAGGTTCACAGCCAAAAGAAAAAAGAGAATCCCGTGGTCATTCTTGTTCCCTTTAAATGACGGAACAGAGAAACACCTCCGAGACGACATTTCCAGGGATGCAATGATGATGCAATGTTTGGAAATGAAGCGACATGAGCTTACCAACAGCCTGACATGTCCTTTTTCTCCTGGCCTTTTATATGTGTGTAACGGTGCGTGGGCTATTTACGGGAGTTGGGAGAGGGGAGGAGGAAGAGGAGGGGTGGGGGGGTTGGGAAGTTTGGTTTTTCACACGAAGCTACGTTGTTACCTTTTCGTCCCCCTGAGGAGTTCCACTGCCAGTCGCCTATTCAAAAATACAGACACACAGGGGTTATAATGGGCTGCAGGCAAGTCAAGGCTGCTGCGCTAAGGGCTGGGTGCCTCCCTCTGTGTGCTCTGGGTGGGCAAGGAGGGGGCACACACACCCTGCTAGTCCCCGGGGAGAGTGAACTGGCCATAAGCTTACCGAGGTGAAGAAGAGAAACTGTTTGTTTTTGTGGTGTTCCCTATGCTGTGGATGGTGTAGCGTGTGCTTTGTGTGGTGGGGCCCTGGGAGAACAGTGATTTATTCTTCGGTGACAGCTAATAAATGAATAAAATATTACTATATGACTTTCCTGCTTCCAAATCTATGTGTAACTGAAATCTTTGGGAAGATGATTTGTCGTCCTCGGCTCTGCTTTGGTTTTGACTACACCTCGGAGGGCGCTGAGGCATGTGTAATGTCTTATGAGATGATGCAGTGTTCTCCAGATGGGAGGAGATTCCTGGTGTTCATGTTCGACGTGAAAACTATAAACAAACCAAAAATTGGCCAATGGTCTAAAGCAGGAATATTCAAAAGACAGCACTTTCACAAATGGAAAATTCACAGATGAATAAACAAACAACAAAAAACAACAAATACAAAACACTGTGACAGCATGAAGGGCTGTGGAAGAAAAACAGTTATTGGGCCGTTCAAACCCGCTTGACAACCATGTCATTGAGTAGTATACATTTAATGTAGCATACTTAAACATACCTAAGCCTTTTCTAAATTATTTACTGAGCAACAATCCAAAGTAATCTCTGGAGGCCACCCAACCAAGGAGATATCAATAACACTAATGTGAAAGACTAATGTGGGGGGGGGGGGCACTGCTCGGCCTCCCTCCACCGATTCTCCTGCAAGCTGCACAAATCAATGGAGTGGGGGAGACTTAAGGTTGCTGTGGTAGTATCAGATGTCACTCGTGTGTTCCACTTCCCTCGTGCTCCTTTGTGCACAAAACACAAGCCAATTGCTGAAAGCGCTTTAAATTTAGAACATGAGAACAGATTTCAGCCACAGGCTATATCTACTCCTGTCAACCAGAATATATGTCATCACTATACATCCCACCCAACCACCCACACACACACACACATACATACATTTTCTATAAAGCATAGTGCGTCTCATCCCTCCACTCAACTGACTGTAGCATTTAATTCATGTCTACAGAACTGTACTAGCGGGTAATGGTAGAAAATAACATGGCAGAGCCCATCACGGACAACAGAAGGTGTGATTTCAAATATCCCGCAGCGCTGCGTGGGAAATGAAACATGCCTAAGAGGACAAAGTCGGCACCAATCAATCACATGGGATTTTCCCTGTCTGCCATGTGAGCCACAGGTTAGGGAGGTTTAGCACAAGGCAGGCGTTGGCCTCTGTCCTGAGGAGTGGCCAGAGACACCGCAACCTCTCCAACCTGCTGGGGACTATAACCAAAACATTGTAGTGACCTCAAAGGGGAATTTAGTGTCGACAGGTGTGGGTGCTCACTGACACCTGACGTGGAGATAAAAATGAAGTACGGCTTTCAGGAAGTTGTTTAAGCAAAGTACTTTAAAAGTGATTTTAACCAGGTTGCCCAGCTGTACCTTGTTGAGGCCTGAGGCCTCTAGACCCTGAGAAAGTGAGTTGCGTTGGGGGGGGTAGTGGTGTGTGTGAGACGACGGGCCTGACGTACCTTTGTTACAGGAGTTGAAGTTGGTCTGCCCGTGGGTCTTTAGATGGCTGGTGATGTAGGCTGCGCTGAGCATCTTGCCGCAGATGTTACAGGTGACCTTCCCTTCGTGCCGGATCATGTGAGAGCGGAGTCGGTCTTTGGTGGCGAAGGCAGAGGTACAGGCCTAAGGAGCGCAGGAGATCAGGTTAGAAGGTCAGGGCACACTATTCACAGGGCCCACCCCAGCTACAACCCCTTATGCCAAGAACAGCTTTAATCATTTATCCAACACGGCCTGTTCTCATTGCAACAGACGAGACGGAACACATCCAACTTTAAAAGCTTACAGACCTTCAGAAACCTCTGCAGGGCACACTGGAGGGTGGTGTCATGACCATGGATGGCCATTAAAGTACTCTCGTGCTCACTAATGGGCTCATTTGAACAGTCTGAAGCTTAGAATTCCTACTTTGTTTCAACACAGCACACTAACAAGTACCGTCTGAGGCGGAGAAGAAAGTGCAAACTTGGGTGAATTCAAGTAAGAGCCAACAGGCAAGTTGTCAATAACGAGCTGCTGACAAGTGCCTGTAATGAGCGCGCACAGCAGTTTCTCTTACCGTCACTTGACATTTGAACGGCCTTTCTGAGGAATGGACGTGCTTCACGTGGCAGCTCAGGTGGTCGGGCCTAGTGGAGGAGAGGAAGAGGAAATGTTGAAATGCTTGCTTATAGTTTATAGCGTATCAATGAACAGAAGCACACACAGAATACTTTGTTTCCGCAGTTTCAACCTTTCGCCTACACCTACGGTGAGGCTCCACACTGTTCACACAGCCCACTCATAACAGCTCCCAGAAGACCCATTAGTTGGACAGAAAACCTGAAATACAGCAGACAGGGCTGCGAGCTAAATCATTTTATCACTGTCATAGGGAATGGAGAGAAAAGTGTGGAGACGCTGGCAGCTGCTGTTGAACCAGGCAGTTAGTTTCACACTGGCAGTGGTTTTGTTACAAAAGGAGAGGAGTCAAGTGGAATCTTTTTCACAAGTGCTGTGAACCGGAATGGCTGTTCTTCCCCTCTGTTTTGTTGTTAACTGAGGAGGACAGCAGCTTCCAGACAGAGAGCGGCCTGCCTGCCCTGCAGACCTGGCTGGCTGGCTGGCAGTGACTCAGTGGTGCGTTATTCTGTCGTGCTCTCACTTTTCAGTGTGCCGATAAACCTCCGCCCCTGCGTCACCGTGTTGGAACCAAGCCTAACCCTGCTCGTAACGGCCCGCTTCTAATATTACACTTTGCATCAGACAGCATATTGTTTACTTCAGTTAAAGCCACCGGAAAACATTCCCAAAGGCGGTCCGGCTTTTATATGAGCAACTACCTAGTTGCTAATGGATCTCTTGTCTTCTCTGAAGAGTTCTCAATGCCGACACTGTCACTCTGCTGTGTTACTCATGCCAAAGAATCCTCAGATTACTAGTGACGCAGCACTGGAAGCACTGACCGGATTGTTGCAGTAAATGTTGAAAGAGGCCATCTTACAAGACCAATGTTAGCTTTTCCTGGAAAGACAGGAGAGGGTCAGACTTTTGAACAGACTGAGCCCTGTGTGCTGTGCTGCCCGCCAGGAGAACCGGGGTGTGAGTGGGAGTAGGTACAGTCTGTTGTGTGTGTGTGTGTGTGTGTGAGAGTGAGTGAGTGAGAGGAAATCCCAGGCTGCTGCTGCCTGAGCCTCCCAGGCCCGTTTTAATGGCATTCCCTTGGGGAAGGGGAAGCGGTGACGAGCTGGCGGGAACCACAGCGTGACGCACAAATCAAAGCAGGCTCCCCCCCCCCCCTCTCCCCCAAGTCTCGCTCCTACCACCCTCGCTGGGGGGGGAAACTCTCTAGGACACTGGAGTCTCTGCTCTCTAAAGCGCGACTGTTTAAACATGCTGGGGACTACAAAGGCACTGAATCAAGACTATTCAAAGCTACTATAAATCAGCACGCAGCAGCCAATGGGAGACAACGTTAAACATAACATTGAACAACAGATGGCCATAGTCTCCATCTCTGTGTGTTTCTGCCTCGTGTTGGTGTCTTAACATCCTGAAATACATTAAATATTCAGATTTGAAAAAAGACGAGATAATTAGTTGACGTTTTGATTTCAAATGAATGTGTCATCATGTTGCATATCAAGTCGTTTTGTTTTCAAACATAAAGAAGGGCCTGTGAGCCTACCTGGAGAAGCCCTTTCCACACACGGAGCAGACGTAGGGTTTGTGGACACCTCCGTCGTGTGAGCGCACGTGGTAGGTCATGCGGTCCTTCCTCTTGAAGCGCTGCTGGCAGATGGGGCACTCGAAGGGCTTCTCGTCCGAGTGGGAGAGCTTGTGGCGGTTCAGGTGGTAGACGTCGCGGAAGGCCTTGCCGCACATCTCACAGCCGTGGTTCTTCTTGACGGGCTTGGCGGGCTTCTTGGGGGTGCTCTGCTGACCATGCTGGCCATGCTGGCCGTGCTGACCGCTGTTGACCATGGAGACTGGGGACATGATGCTGGAGCCCGAGGAGACGGAGGTGGTGGCGGTGGTGAGGATGCCCGCGATGGTGGAGATGTAGGAGGGGTTGCCGATGTGCTCCCGGGACATGGTGGAGATGAGGGGCACCATGGTGGGGGCCGTTTGCGCTGTCTTCTTGGGCCGCGACACCATCTTGACGCCCGTGTGACAGGACTCGTGGCGCCGCAGGTGGTAGCTATCGCGGAAGGCCTTGTTGCAGTAGCCGCAGATGAAGGGCGTCTTGCTCTTGTGCTCCTTCTTCACCACGGCCATGGGGCCCCGGCCCCCCCCTCCTCCTCCTCCTCCGCCAGTCCCGCTGGCCACGTTGTCTTTGAGGAGCTCTGCGGCACTCTGCGGTTTCTGGTCCAGGGGGATAGGCATGACGGGCTTCTGGTCCACCGTCTCAGCTGAGTTGAGCAGCGGCAGCAGGCTGTTCTGGGCCACCTGGTGCTGGTGGTGGAGGGCTTCATTGGCCTGCTGTTAAAACAGATCACCGGGTTAAACATCGACATCAATGAGCAACTCAACTCTCATACCAGAACATTAGAACGGAGACCGAGAGGGCCTATCGTCTGCTACAAAGACAAGAGAGCGTGGAACCAGGCCTGTGAGGTTAAAAACCATTGTCGCCTTCTTGTCCTCCTCTTCCAAGCCCGTTGTAAGAGAGCACTGAGGAGGTCAGCTTTTATTTGTGTTATTCAACACAGCCACATCCTCCTCACGTCCTTGTGGGCCTTTATGTAACCCACGCACTTTTTGGAGATTAGCCTACATCTTCACATTCCTTCTTTATATAACCGCTCTTGCAGTGAGAAAATAGTTTGAGAGGAAATTAATTTAGCATTAGGCTTTCTTTGTGTTGTCATACTGGCTCACATGGCCTACTGGGAATAGCCTAATCTGGGAGCCATTCACATGCAACAACTACTGAGCCCGGCTTAATCTCACAGCCATTCATAGGACACAACTTCAAATGGTGCGGTGCCGGCGATCAGGCGATAGGGTGACCTGCAGCCTCTGCAGCCTCCTTTAACCCCGGTAACATGTTTGGAGATTTACCGCGACTGGCTCGATACTGCTCTTTCATCTCACTCCGAGAGAGCGTGCCCTTTCTGAAGTTGGGTCACAGCTCCTCGGCTGAAGTGACGCTGCAGAGAGTTTGAGGGTGAGCGCGGGTGTGATCGAGAGGGCTAGAGCCACTGCATCTGAAGCCACACAGAAATAGACAGTGAGTCATTCTGGGCGCATGTGTGGCGTCTCGGACCATGGGGGCCAGAACGGCAGTGAGCACAGACTGAAAGTGTATCAGCGGGGCGCGCTAGTCAGCACTTCCGCCACTGTGCTGAATGACTAATGACATGCAAGAGAGACTTCAGTCAGGGAACGCCACAAAGACCAACCAGAGGAGTGGCTGAAATGTACTGGAAAAACATTCAATAAAAGAAAGAAAAACAACAGTTAGCCTAATCCAACTGTCTCTTAAACACAGGCTAGGCTACTTGACTGGGAAGATAATGTCTGAATCCTCTCAAAGCAAAATCATTGCTATGCTCAGTTTACCTCAAGTACTCATAAAGAATCAAATACTGTGCCACAGTATTGACGTCTGGGGCATGTACTTAATGAATCACGAGAAAAACAAGGGTCAGTGACTGTGGGTGTTTCGCAGCGACAGAAATAGGCTCTGGCTCTGTCATTAGTGAAAGGCACACTAACAGCCTGCTGCTGCTGCTGAAGAATCTAAATCTGCTGTATGAAAAATGATCCCCCGCCATGATGGTGCTGATTCGTCATGTGACTGCAAAACTAGCCTGCCAAAATAGAGCCAGGAGGAGTCCAGCTCGCTGCCTTTAACAGCAGGGCATGAGCTCAGCTAAACCTGAGGAGAGACGTTCCTCTCACTCGCTGAGCATTAAAACAGACATCCAAATGTGCTCCTCTAATACAGCCTCGAAAGTGATCCATTCAAACAGAAAGCAAAACACAAATCAGAAACTAATGTCTCAAGTGTGATAGGCCTCCCCACCCTCTTGCCTAGTGGTGTGTGTGGGGGGCGGCTTTGGGGCTGTGTAGGTGAAGAAGCCACAAGCCTACTATCTAACACCACCATCACCACCACCGGAAACCAGAGAGATATCAGGAACCCCTTACTGTCAAACCGTAGTGGTTGAATCTCTGCAATCACCAGAAAGCCTGCCTATCTGCATAAAGAGCCAAATTAGAACACAGCCCCACAAGGGGACTTAATGTGCTGCTAAATCAGGTAGTTTCGGTGAAAAGAGCGCATGGTTCTGCACAGCAGGCAGAGCAGAGGTTTCCCGCTGAGGGAGAAGGTTAGTGACGTCAAACGGGGAAGCTACCCACATCGACTGACATTAATAAATAAATCACACGCAGCGCTGGAATACCTCTTCTGCCTGTCTGGAGCAGACTAAACAGCTCTCTAGATCAGGCGTACACTTCAGTGGGACACCGCAGCAGACAAGAGGATGTGTTTTTAGGAAGAGGATGTGACTGGCTGGGGATCCTCCAGGAGTGCGCGTGCTTACAGACGCACATGACTGCTTATGCTACAGTTCTCTAGGAAACTGACCGTTAATGCTTTAAAAAAAAATACAAATAAGCATAGCTTATGATAAAAATAAATAAATATGACCCTCAAACCCAGAGAACAGGTCCATGATTAAATCATGTAAAATATCTAGGCCAATGTATGATAGTTCAACGGTCAGGTGGGTGTAATGTCTGCGGAGCTGATGAGTCGACCGTCCGGCTCCAAAACATAAATCAGCAGAATGACACGGGAGCTGTGGTGGACAAAGAGAGGCAGGCATGTTCGTTAGGGGTCGTTATTATCGTTCAATAGAGCATCCTAAATAAGTGAGGAAGTCAGTTTAATTTTAGCCTTGGACGACCGCTTGACTGTCATCATTTAAACTCTTCAGAGTTCAACTAGGGCGGAGGCTACTTACATGTATGGGCATATCTGGAGAATAGGGGTTGGTTACCAGCTTTAAACACAGACCTGACAAAATGTGCATCCCTATTGGTAACTCTTATCATTTCAAACAGACCCAACAGGCACAACTGCTGTTAGGGAAGGAGAGTGTCAAAACTTCATGTCTGTGTTATTGGCGGGTACATGGGTGTTATATAAAAAAAAAACTAAAAAACACAACAACTGCAAACAAATACTCTCTTCTCACAGTTAGAAATCTAATGAAAGGGGGACGCTGCAATTAAGACAACTGCCTTCTCTTTCCACAAGCACGAGAGGGCAAGGTTAAATACCTGACCCTTCCCTTTCAGGTTCAGCCATCCATCCAACAGGGCCAGCCAAGAGGGGGATTGTAGGAGGAGGAGGGGGTGGGGGTAAGAGAAAAGAAAAATGAATCCCACATTCTACTCCTTATTTCATCTGCCCTATTGTGGAAGACACAAATCCGGCCAGTGATGCACTCAGGGCCCAACAGGAGGTCTTTGTGCGCGCATCTTCGCTGATTTGGCTCCTCTATTCATGGGACAGGGGCTGCGTTTCTCCACACACGACTCAGCCAGACGAGCCGCCGCTCTCTCAGACCCAGGGGGACCTGGGAACTCTCAGAGAACGCCACCGCGCCCACCAGTCCCTATTGTCTGCGCACCTGCTCGCGCGAGCTCGCTACCTTCCAGGATTAGTCATCATCAACGTCGTCATTTCTATCCCGTCCGTGGTCTAAAAGGGGGGGGGGGGGGGAGACCAGCCAGGCCTTCTTTGTGGAGCCTGTACACTGCAGACACAGCCGCTGCAGATAGCCTGGCCCCAAGACAGAGGTGCAGGGCCTGCAGCCTGCTGTGCCTTCACGCCGCTCTGACCATTTTGATACAAATGCGGTCTGAAGGCTGGGGTCACTCCAACGTAAATAACATCAAAATGGAAGGCAGAGAGGATTCAAGCGATTCTGAAAAGACACTAACGATGCTGATCAGTCACTGGCTAACAGTTTATTATGTAGCAAACAAGATTTTTGTTTTTAACTGCTTAGGCCTGATCATTTCTTATTTTATTTTAAACAATCCAATGTGAATAAAAATAATAATAATATTATTTTGACTGTAGCTACTTTGTGTTTATAGCTTAGCCTATTTCTTACCATGCCTTCAGAGATTGAGATATCTTTAGATAGAGATATCTCTCGGCCTAAAGGTCTGACGAACATTGATAAGGCCTAGTCCTCCTCTGAGTGCAAACGGAGTCTGAAAGCCCATTGCAAAACTTCTCCTCTCTGCCGACGTTTTCCCCATGTCTGTTTGGCTAAGAAGCCTTTGTGCTGAAAACAGAGCTGAACATCATTATTTTTGGAACATTACATCCCTGGCTGATTTCCAGCCAGCCCTCTAAATGTGAAAGAAGTTCAGGGACTCTGGGACTTGTATATTTCTACTATGGGATATAAATGGAGGTATTTCACAGCAAGTAGGTAAGCTCCTAGATGAAATTAATATTTGGGTATTCATTCATCCACCGGGGACTAGGTCATACAGGAGAAGGTCGTTTTGGCCATTGCCTGCCTCATTACCATGCTACCCTTCTGCCAAGATCCTTGAGATCAATGAGTGAGGGCTCCAGAGGGGAGAGGCGTTTAGCGTGAGTCATACGGCCCCATAAGGCAGCGATGCACAGCCTTTCTGTAAGGAACTGGCCAGTGACACGTAATCACACATACACACACACACACATACACACACAGATGATGTGTGTTCAGTGCTCCGTCACAGATGAGTAATGAAAGGAATGGATTGCATGCTATTTAACTCACAGAGAGCGCAACGGCAATTGCATTCTAACACTGCATTTTTCATTAAAGTGGAATCAAGTGAAATATTTGATTCTCCCTCCCAGGTGACTGACTCCTCTGGCCCTAACCTGCGATTTGATTAAAAGGTCTGAAGAGACGCTCTAAAACAAATAGACTTGGTCAAGGCAATAAAGAGGGCTCCTCCAAGATGTTGGGTTAAAGGTCGAGACTCTGGTTGGACCACTGAATCATCCGGACAGCAAGGTAGCCTTGGTAATATGAGCCAAGTGGGATTCCTGTTCCCTACACTGTCTACATCCAGAAAACCTCCTTTAATGTCATTCTAAGTGAACATGAGTCACATGTGGGGGATTCATGGCCGCTAACAGTTGCGTGGGAGACATCGACAAGAGTGCTGCATTTAGCATCAACTTTCACCCTGTGTGTCACTTCCTCACACCCACTAATCAATGAGTGACTGTACACATCAGCACCATCAAACACCACCATGCCACCAGAAAAATGGCAAAAACTTCAATACTCTGTATTTTGAGACACTGCCATTGTTTCTACATCTTGCTACCATCACGCAGGCTCTGAAAGTCCTCGGCCAGTAACAGCTGCAAATCTCAGATAGATTGGCCACCACTGATTACAGTAGCTGTACCGTGTCACAATTACAACACTTCAAAGCAGAAAGTAGGAGTGAAAAAAGCTTGACACAGGAGCAAGTTGCCTATTTGAATCACTCCAAAAAAAAATCTGAGTTCCCATTCAAAAGAGAAAGGAATATTTTTTCCCAAGATGGAGCCATGTGCCACTTGAGGGGGGATCAAGGCTGCTCCGATTTCACCTCCTGCAGACTGGCTGCAGGGCCAGCAGACAGTTAAACTGATCCAGTCCTGCTGGGGGCCTAGGCTTACCTCCATTAGGAATGAGATCAACTGCAAAGAATGTTTAGAGTTCAAGGCATAATACGTGTGTGAATTTGGAACATGAACAGACACCAGGGTCCTGATACATTTCAGAGAGGACAAAATGAAACAAGTTGCTAATAATCTATTCCAACGAAGATAATCAGACATGGCATGAATACATTGTGCAACAATTCGTATTTGTGACAAAAACCTACTGGCCAAAATAAACAGAATTACTTCGGTGCAGCATCATGGTGTGATTTAAATACTCTAATAAACTGCTTGAATGCACGCCAATGACAAAAATAGGAAAATTAGCTCGTGGCTATGTTGCATAATCTTCTAGTTAGCTACAGCAACTTTAAACAGTCCAATAACATTATCAAGATGGCTAGTTTAAACGGAGCAAACTAACATCTCCTCCCTAGTCTAACATCGAATCATGTCGTACACTAAAATTGGGGCGAAATCACTGCTTTCATGCGTGCATAGTTTGAATTCCTTCTCTACCCGCGGCCACATAGCTTAGCTTGCTAGCTAAACTCTCTCTGGTAATTTGAATCATTGGAGGGAACGAAAAAGTTCATCGCTGACTTGCGAATTTCGAACAAAGTAAACGTCAATCGGAAAAGTATTTTCATTTTACCATGTTTTACAGCTAGTGATTACTGAACGAAATCGTTAGTTATTGTTCATAGAAGTAAATTCCCATCATCAGACAGAAAAAAAAACGGATCAACGCAACGGTTTCAGTCAAAGAAAAAAACAAGACTAGCTGGCTTGTAACGGTGGCGACTGAATGGCCAGAGCCTTCGAATGATCACTCATGTTTTATGGCTATTGATCAAGCAAGCTAACTTAGGAAACATAAACAAAACCTTTAAGTTATTCATATCACTAGGCTATAAATGTTTGGGATTTTCCAAACCAATCTATTGATGCAAAAACCGAGAAAACTGAACTGATTTTTCTTAGCGTCATGCCCTAGCCTCACAGCTGGAAGCCTGAGGATTGATGTACCATTGTTTTGCTTGGATAGCTCTACTTAAAATTATACCTTTGAAAACCGTCATACTGCGGAGGTCTTCAGTTTTATAAAGTTATTCCATCAATTGTCTTACTTTTCACTTATCAAAGTCCACTTACCTGAAATAGAAATGTACTCCAGCTCGGTTCCATTGCAACACTTAAAAAAAAATCTGCAGGAAACCTACAAGAAACCTACAACAATGCAGCCAAACATGGCAGCTGCTACAACTTCCTGTAACCCTTGGAGGGAACCATTGCAAGAGCATTTTAGGGGGGTTAAGTTAGAGTTTATATTTAATAGTATAGCAAAGATTTTCAGTAGAACATAAATGATCGATATAATATTACAATACTGTTTCAAAGTTAAACTAGCGTTAAAATGTTACGTATACTTATCTGGGATATCTCTGGTATGGGATACTTTATTTCTTTTACACCCCTATGTCTGTGCTTTCACTGAATCTGCAGGGGGCATTCAATGAATGGCAGAGTTGATCATTTGCTCCTCGAATGATATTACGTGCGCCCGAAATGTAGGACCAATGCAATCTGTATCCGTCGCAATTTGAGCAGATCGACGAATGAAAAATTTAATAATAAAATAAAATAAAAAATGATAAACCGCAACATTTGTCTGAACTGTCATTTTCTTGCTCGCCACACAAAAACTGAAATATGGTTCCTTTTCTGTTCTCTGTTCTCAACCCTCTGTTGATGCAGCTATCAATTATATTTTGTGTGGGTGGATATTTATGTGCTCGACATATTTGCCAAGTCGTTTCGGTCCTGCTTACGAAACACGTATCTATTTCAAGCTCTCGGTTTCATAATTAGGACAGTTTGTTTGCATCTAGTACCGTATTTAGCCTATATAACAGATGTACAAATGCATGGAATGAACTTTCTTAGGGCAGATTCGATCGTCCAACCACTTCTGCACTCAAATAGGTGCATACATTTTACTTACAAAACCTGAATGGATTTTGTTTGATTTATTACTTTGTATTTCAAAGACATTATGTAAACTTTTCTTTTCATTTGGTCCATGAAAGTAATTCGAGGTGAGGCCTACATAATGCTGCTCCCAAAATCTTGTCAGAACATGAAAATGTAGATTAGCCTAAATTAACGTGTTTAATAGAAGCTATTACAACCCAGTGCAGTGGAATCCTGAAAACACATGGGGGCAAAGTTCTGCAGTCACTCAAATTGAGTCAATATTTTCAAACCACTAATGGATCAAAGTGCTCACACTTATACAATAGGACTAATATAATATACCATTAGATTATTATTTTTTAAAGAGCCATCACATGTTGATATGTTTTCAGGCTTATGTTTACTGTGCCTCAAATGCCATTACTCTAACTATTCGAATACATTTCATATGTATCTATTGCCACCCTTGATGTGTTTTGCAGTGACATGAGTTAATTCATGAAACATGTCAGGGAAAAATGTCATACAAAATAACAAATTATAAGAATGTTTTTTCAAAAAAGAAAACAATAGTCAATATTTGGAGGATGAATGTTACCACCAGAAAATAGCTGATTGCGTTCTACATCATAATTCATAAATAGTTGTATCAAAAAGTATATGTTCCCCTCCCAACAAACAGGATGCAAGATTTTATTCACATGCATTTAGTTCTGCTAAGCACTTACTGATGACACACATCATTAGGCCTTATGCAGGATTTAAAATGAGACGAGGGGGGCAGATTTGTATAGGTTTGTGTTTACTTTTTTCAATAGCGTATTACTGTATTGAAATTTGGCTGGCATTTACTTTCAAGCAACAGTAATGCTATGCTATCTGACTCAATATGTGGATCTGTGGAGTAGATCCAATTGTGAGAGCACTCTCATAGTTCTTGGCTATATAAGTGCCATTGAGAAGTTATTGTACATTTATCTGTTTGTGTTGAAATAAAGAGATGGCTCTAAAGACCATTAGGGTGCTGCCTGACAATGATCACTATGGCAGCTTTAATCATTTTTCCAAGGACAGATAGCATTTGACTTGGTAACACTTTAGATTAAGTTACCCCTATAACTATACCTATACCTGTGTTTGCTACTGTAGCAAGATTAGATTAAAACGTTATCATATGATAAGTATGTATTTGGTATGTTGGTGTTGATTGGTTTGTATTATCTCACAAGTGGAATAGGTAAACAATAGGTAGCACAAACCGCTCAACTCTATTACAATGTTGTTACTAGAGTGGTTACTGAGTTACTACACAGGTATAGAGGCTAACATTTGTGACATTTGTTTTTATGTGTTTTGTTATAGGTTTATTTGGGACAGTTTTTTTTCTTTATTATAGATTAGGTGTACATATTTTCTGCACAATGTTATATGTTTATACAGATTAAACAATTACCTCAAGCATAAAAGTCAAAAGTACACAGGAGTAGATAGTAGTAGAGGTGTATAAACAGTCTCACATGATACATTTCTTTTTATCACATTTTCTCATCTCAAAGCAGGCAGATATCCATTTACAAATCAGTATTGTTGACATTTTTTCCAGCACGTTCTTTGAACTCTGTGCTTGACTGTGAGCGGCTGTTCAGAAAAGGTGCCCCCTATTGTACATTTAAATCTTTGTCCCACTGTACATTGAAAGCCTTTGTTCACATACAGTACAATGAGTGTTTCAGATGGAGTTAGGGAATATGTGTGGTCAGCCCATTCTCCCCTCATCCAGCTCAATAGACTCCATAACATCCAGTAACCAGCTCCCACTTCAAATATAGTTATGCAGATTGCTTGCTTTGGCATTTTTCCAGATTTGGATCGGAAAGAAACAAATTTCCCAAAGGTAAGTTCCTCTGAAAATCATTCGTCATGTTTGATCTGTTTGTGCCGTGTGTCATTTTTGCTGCTGTTTGTGCATTTGGACAAAGGCAGACTATGCTGCACTTCTTTTCACCGTGGACTGTTGTTGTACAGTGTGAGAGGAGGGCTACATTTACAGAATTAGTGAGCTATATCAGTTCATGACATAGTTTAAACTGTCTATCAGGGACAATATAAAGCACTCGCTCTGTCTACTTTTGAGAGTTGTATTTTCATGTTTGTCATCCTACACCGTAGTAGAATATATTATGAGAATACACACATCACAACAGATGTAATAAGAGCATCTACCTGTCTATGAAACCATGTTCCAATGCTGTATATTTCAAAGTAAGCATGTTGTGTATAGATACAATGTCCAAAACATGCCCATGTGAGAGGTCCATACATCAAAGTACTTTGAGGCCTCTCATGAGTGTTAGATAGTGAATTATGTGTTGTTCTGTTTTATGGCTTCATGGATCTGCTGACTTGTCACAGACTGCCCAGCTTGACATGTGCCCCACCCTCAACGGGCACTCAACAGTGAGTGTAAAAACTATTTATAGACCTTTGATAAAGTATAAGGTAAAACACTAATGCTGCAGATGGCCTGGTTCCATCACTCTATCAAATACTGTAGCATTTATATTGATTTATTACTGTCATGAATATATGACCACTAGTCTATCCACAGATCATATGATGTATGATTGCTGTAGTAATGCATGTTTTACATGTGATCTATGCATTCTGTTTTTAATCTGTGTTTCCACCCAGGTTAAGAAATGGGAGACTGGTCCATTCTTGGCCGCTTCCTAACGGAGGTGCAGAACCACTCCACAGTGATTGGCAAGATCTGGCTGACCATGCTGCTCATCTTCCGCATCCTGCTGGTGACCCTGGTCGGGGACGCAGTCTATAGCGATGAGCAGTCCAAGTTCACCTGCAACACCCTGCAGCCTGGTTGCAACAACGTCTGCTATGACACCTTCGCCCCAGTATCGCATCTGCGCTTCTGGGTCTTCCAGATCGTGCTCGTCTCCACACCGTCCATCTTCTACATTGTCTACGTGTTGCACAAAATTGCAAAGGACGAAAAGTTAGAGATCGAGAAGGTTCAAGAAGTGGTAGCCAAGCGCCCCCCTGCATGCGAAAGGGCCAAACATATGGGGGTGGAGGGTGATGCAGCCCTGGAGGCCAGCAGCCCCAACTTCACCCCCCGTTATGAGGAGTGGGGCCCCCAGGAGGGCGGGTGTGTGGAGCACAGCCTGCTGGAGGAGGACTTAAGGGAGACGGGGAAGGACCCCACCGAGCTCTCCAGCCAGGTGCTGCTCATCTACATCATTCATGTGATGCTGCGCTCCATGATGGAAATTGCCTTCCTGGTTGGACAGTACTACATGTTTGGCTTCGAGGTGCCTCACCTCTTCCGCTGTGAGACTTACCCCTGCCCCAATCGGACTGACTGCTTTGTGTCCCGTGCCACAGAAAAGACCATCTTCCTCAACTTCATGTTCAGCATCAGTCTGGGCTGCTTCATCCTCAACATTGTGGAGCTGCACTACCTGGGCTGGGTCTATATTTTCCGTGTGCTCTGCTCTGCCTGCTCCACATGCTGTAAGCCAGAGAGGGACCCTATGGATCGTGTGGGCCTGTATGCCGACCACAATCCACTGCTGCTGCAGCTCAAACACTCTTTACGCGGCAGGGTGGTCCTGCAGACCCCCCCTCCCATGTCCCAGGAGAAGAGTAGTGGGGTGCCCACACATGCGCCCGCCATCTCCTTCGAGACAGACTCCACAGTAGAGTGTACTTCCAAGAGGAGCCCAGATGAGAAAGAGCGCACTAAGGCCAAACTGGCTAACATGGCCAAAATGGGCAGAGGCAAAAAGTCCTGGCTGTGAATTGTCTAACTGTGTATTTTACCTTTCCGTTTCATACTTTTCTTTTGCTTCCTCCTCTGATTGCATGTGTTCATCTGAAGATTGATTACATTTGTTTCCAGTAAGACTGAGTGCAAAAGCAGTCCTTCGAGTCTTTTGCAGTGAATCGTTAGATTTTTTATTTTTTTATTCAACCTTTATTTATCCAGGTTAGTCTCATTGAGATAACATCTCTTTTTTGAGGGAGACCTGATCCAAGACAGCAGACAATGAAAACAATATTTCAGACAAATCACAAAAGTAGACACTTACATCACACAACCGATTACATCACAAGACCCCTTACATGACAAACAAGTTACAACCATAACACACTAAAAACAAACACACTATCAAAAAGTTACTGACAGAGACACACATGCTCAGAGCACATAAAGGCCCACACACTGCATGTACAATACTCACATTTCTGTGTATACATGGACACAAATGATACACTTTAATGTGCAACCACCTTTGTCACCATCCATGTTACTTCTGCAATATCTTCAGTACAATACCAGTTTTCCCCCACCTTAGAATCTCAAAAGTGACACTCCTTTGGATTGAGAAAATCTTTGTTGTTTTGATTATCTTGTATTAAATTGTCATTTTCTATTAATCTAGTGGATGATTTGAGTAACTTTGAGCAGAGTTGTGTATTAAGCTGTCATTTGATGAAAATGTGCTCTATAGAAGATCTAGCACTTGAACTGATTATACAAGAGCAGTGTTTCTAAATGTCCATTGTGTATATTAGAAAATATCATGTATGCAAGAATACTTTATACTTGAATAGTATAAAGTAAAAGCTAATAGCGAAGAATAGAGGACAGCATATTGAGTGAACTAGTCATAACCTCTTCTTTTTAGAGAGGAATGTATATACTGTATCAAGAATCCCTGTTGAGCTGACAGCTCATTTTAAGAACCAAGCACTTAAATCTTGGTTTGGTGGAGTTTTTTTGTGTCCATATTTTGTTTGGTGTTATGATGATGTTTTGTTTAGTATGATGTAATTCAATACTGTGACATGTATTTTATGCTAGGCATCATTCAATCCTGGCATTAATCAATGCTGTACAAAATGGCTACTGAACTGATTTGAGCTGTGTTTCTGCTGCTTATCTGACTGATGGTGCATTTTCACAACAAATTCAGCCCGGCTGACTTTGAGCTGAAACAATGTTATCAAGATTGAGTAGATCAATGAATAAAATTCAAGGCTAAACTAAGGAGATTATTGTGTTTTTTTAATTCCATGTGTAAACAAATGATCATCAGAAACGTATGCCATTCAACTTTAGTCCAGATGAGGATGCTATTCTATAAGACAACTGGTATGGTTTTCATATGAAGCAGCTTCATATGAAACAGTTGTACAGCTGGAACTATAGGAGAAGATCTTGCATAACAGTATCAGCATATTCTAGCTGTTAAATATGACCTTTTACCACTGCCAGTTTGGATTGATGGAAGATAGAGTCCATGTTTTTGTCATGGACTTTGCTAAGACAGACTGTATTCTTAGATAATGTCAAATCAATGATTACAACATATGAAATACTCTAATGCGCGCACACACACACACACACACACACACACACACACACACACACACACACACACACACACACACACACACACACACACACATTCTATGTAGGCTACTGTCTGCCCATGCAATTTATATGGCACAGTGTCCATGCCATGTACATGCCTACAGTTTCACTGTACAGTGTAAACCAGGCAGCAGCCACATACTACCAAATTATTATATTCCAATCATTTATCCCATACGAATGTTTCCAAACCAACCAGGAGAGGTCACTGCGAGCCGGCTTACAGCAACTCATGCGTTAATGGACTGCCCTGCACAGACTGTACAATAAAAACTGCTGAAACCTACTGACATTCTCACTCAACCCTTCATCGAACTGCAACCAACAGTGTCCACCAACTCCAACACCGCATATCAATGAGCGGTGAGTATCCGATGCAATAGATTTCTTAAAAACTGTTCAAAGTCGATGTGGGGACATGCATCTTTCCTGTCTTGATTGAACTGTTTGTCTGTCATCTGAAGCTACCGGTGTGGTAAAGAATGAGGGCAAAGCAGCTTAAAGGGAGCGCATTATGAGCAAGCTTGGACTAGCCGCAACAATAACCCTTAAATTCAGCGACAATGTAGCAGTCAGGATAGACTATATTTCATTCCAGGTAACGAGACTCGCGTGTTACATTCATGTTCAATTATTTTATTTCCCACTGGGAATATTCCTCCTAGGACAAGTGGCTCGCGTGTCGCACTGCATATCCTATAGGCTTCCGTGTCACCATGCGTCCTTTAAAGTAATTCTGTCCTTTCTTTAGATGATGCCTTCCGCATAGGCTATGTGTGAAAAGGTATTGATTTTTGGAGATGTTTGTATGTGCTGTTCTAAAAGGCAGCAGTGCCATGCGGCACGAGGCGCACAGACAGGACACAGCCTAGTAGGGAATCTTTAACTTGTAAAGATAATAAGGTCAAAAAAGGAGTGTTTTTTTCTAGAATGACCTATCTTAATGGTACAATAGTTTAGATAAGACTAGGACGCTGTCACTGACAGGACTACTGACAGCTCCCAGTGTAGGACTTGGGTAGAGTGAAGCGCCCTCTGAACCAGCACCTCACCTGATAGGAATATGAACAAGTATCAATTATGAATTATACAGATAAATCCCCTCAAACTCCTATGTTTTGATCTCCCCACAATGACTTTAAATATAGCGGTTAAAGCAGCAGCTGTGTGCAACCAATCTGTAATTGTTATACTGGCCCATGGCAATGAATTTGTTGACTGCATGTTAGTTTTGATGGTCATTTGTTTTGATTACTTCATCTGTCTGTATTTTTGCCAGCTAGCAACATAGTAGACTAGATTGTCACTATTGTTCTATTCACAAAAAACAGTTCCTGGCACACCCTACAACATGAATTGTATTGTACTGGAACGTGTATTTTTTATGTATATGAGTGGAATCCTGCTTTTGTTTTAGTTTTTTGTGGTGTATTTAGACGTGTATAGATAGAAACAGAGGGGGAGAGATAAAGTGGTGACACAGTAGGAAGGTGGATGCAGGGATCAGACCCTGAACTGTGGGGGCCATGTGTAGTCTAGAACTGACAGAGCTTACCACTGCACCTGACTTTGGCATAACCATTGCACATTTTTGTTCTAGCCCTAGACTAGTGCATCTGATTGAATTGATTAAAGGCTTGATGATTTGATTGGTTGACCAGTGCAGGGATAAAAGCAACAATCTTAAATGTCTTGGAGTCCCTGTTGAACAGAACAGGGAAACACTGCAGACCTACGGTACATGCAGTCTACATCTTGACACCACATGTTGATCATAGGACAATGACATGTCCACTCACATACATGTAACACTGTGTGTTAAAGGTAGACTCTAGGATATGACGTCTCATCTGTGAAAACAGATCAACTTTCATCAAATATATTGTAGCGAACGAGAGTGTCCACTCGTTTCACTGCCCTCCGACATAAGATGCATTCAACTGTACAGTGTAATATGCTGCATGTCCGCTTTTGAAAGTCTCTGGCAGCTTTGACCCACTCGTTTTGCTATGACGTCATATCCCAGAGTCTACCTTTAAGGCTCAGTGTGGCAGAGGTGATTTGGAATCACGCTCTTGTGATGAGGTAGCCCTGCCTGAGACATATAAACTCAAGTGTCGCCTTCTGACCTAGAGGATGTCCTCTTGGCCTAATGGTAGACACTTGGGTCTTCCACTCGGGAGAACTATGTTCACACCCCACCCGTCACATCAGCTTAGGTGTCAAGGTCTAAGCTGTGACAAAAGCCAACTCGCACTGTAGCCTTTCAGGGCCAGGGGTGAAGAGTACTGGTGTGGAGGCAGCCTTCTTCCGAAACAAAAGCCCCCAGTCACATTTTATTTATATAACCTCTTAAGAAGTTTGCTGAAGGCTCCACAAGGCTTCAATCTCCAGTGTTGTATGCCTAGCCCTCCTATTGCTGTCCTGCAACAAAAAATCTTATGAAAGGCATACTTGTATCAACATACCGACTGTTTTAGGAAAACCCATGATTATCTGGTGTAGAGACTGTCGACATAATTCTGTAGTGCAACAGCTTTGAACAGTTTCACTGATAATTCAAGGTGGAAGCTACATCTTTATTTCATGAAAGGCAGCCTCTAGCTCTAACATCTGATACCCTCTTGTACAAAGGTGTTTGGTTGCTCCTGCGAAGCCTTGGTGATTAGGTTAATTGATGCATTGAAATGCATTGCATGTAACACTATCTTCTTCTCTGGTCCTGGCAGTATGTAGAAGGATACTGACAGTTGTTCTGGTTACACATGGCATTAAATGGAACTTCATATGTAACTTGACTGTTCATTTAGCAATGATATGTTTTTGTAAAGGTTAAAACCTGGACTTTCCAAGTTATAAAAACACTGTGACAAGTCATGAGTCACCTTCGCCCATGGGGATGACACATGATCTGTAATGATATCTCATTGTCATTATATTGGATGATTGCTTGATTGACTCCTCTCTCCTTAGGGCTCCTCTGCTGATGACATTCCAGAGTGTCACCTAGTTGCTTCCCTGACTAGGGCTGAAAGACTGATACTTCACCTTTGTATGGAACCCCCCTTGGTGTAAACCTACACAATCTCGAGGGGAACAAAACATGTTCCACCTGATTAAGAAAGACAAGGAGAAGGATGGGGGGAGGAAGGAGAAGAAGGAACACAAGAAGGACAAAAAGGAGAGGATGTCCCAGGCAGAGATGAAGAGCCTGGAGGAGATGAGTATGAGGCGCGGCTTCTTTAACCTCCACCGAGGGGGCTCCAAGAGGGACTCCAGGGGCAAGCTGGAGATCTCCAGCCCCATCCCCATCAAAGTGGCCAGCAACACGGAGCTCAGCCTGACCGACATAGACGTAGACCGCTTCAGCAATCGTGGCAGCATGGTCCTGGATCTGGGGCAGATGAGTGCAGCCAGCTCCAGTGATGACCTAAAGGGAGAGGGAGGGCTGGACGGCCACCGCGCCTCTGTTAAGGAGCGGGCAGCCAAGTTCGGCTCCCTGACCAAGCAGAGCTCCCAGGTGGGGCAGATCATGAAGCGCTTCTCCTTCTCTCAGAGGAGCAAAGAGGAGAGTCCCTCGGAGGGGTCCATTCCCTCTGGGCCAAACTCTGCTGCCCCATCCCCCCAGACAGAGGTCAAGGTGTTTGCCCCTCAGCACAGACAGGATTCCCAGCAGTCACAGGGCCGGGGCAAGGCTGCTAAGACGGTTCACATCCCAGACGTGGTGGAGAAGACCTTCCCGGTGGACCTGCGGCTTCCTGCCGTGGTGGCTCCCCCCATGCCAGAGCCAAGGGAACTGGAGCTACAGCGACGCAAGACCGGGGACTTTGGCTTCTCCCTGCGCAGGACCACCATGCTGGACCGCCGGGCTGACGGTGGGGTCTACCGGCGCGTGGTGCACTTTGCTGAGCCTGGTGCCGCGACCAAGGACCTGTCACTGGGGCTGGTGCCGGGAGACAGGCTGGTGGAGATCAACGGGGACAATGTGGAGAACAAGAGCAGGGATGAGATTGTGGAGAAGATCCGTCAGTCTGGAGAGAGTGTACGGCTGAAGGTGCAGCCCATCGTGGAGCTGAGTGAGCTGAGCCGCTGCTGGCTGAGGAATAGTGAGGGGCTGCGCAGGGAGGCCTACGATGTGAGTACTTAAAAGTATCATTTAATGTGATTATTTGGGTGTTGGTTTACGTTGGTTAACGTAAAGTTGTGTTGATAAAAGTCCACTTGGGGAAGGTGTCAATGAAGATTCCACGTCAGTGAGTGTGCTGATGATGTCATTAAGAGGCTGTATTGTACACAAGAGGATTTGAGAAGGGCGTGTTTGTAATGAGGGATTCTGGATGTATGATTCTATTGCAGGTTGATCAATGCACTGCACATGGAACCTACTTTTCTAACCCTAATAATAACCCTAACCACTATTGTTTTTACAGCAATCCAGAGACACTCTCAAACTAGGCTCACAGCCATTGAGTTCAATGGAGTGTGACATAGGAAATAGTTTATTCTCTTCCTAAACCTGTATTTCCAGTTCCAGACTAAATTCTGCTTGTTTCAGGGCCTCATTACGTAAGTAGTGTTGAACTTCTGTGTCACTGCTGTGTCTCACCTGGGAATGTAAAGTACTTCAGTACTTCTGACCCTACCCTGTCGCTCCAAGTCACAGAGGAGGCTCTGGTCCATCTCTCATGTTTGGAATACTTCAGCTGGGATGCCTCTCTGTTGGGTAACTGCATGGTTGTACAGTCTGGTCACAGAATGTGGCACATTCCTCTTTTTAAAGCTGGGTGTGAGGAGCTGCCTCCCGTAGAGAGGCTTGATGATGCTGTAGTGTGTGTGTGTGTGTGTCTCTGTCTCTGTCTCTGTGTAATCCCATCCTCCCCCCTCCTTTTCCCCTTTTGACACCAAACAAAGGGAAGCTGGAGGGGAGCATTGTAGGACAAAGGCACAAAGACCACAACAGCCCATGGCCATATGTTCTTGAAATAACAAGGTGCCGGTTGCAGTTTCTGCTGGCCATATTCACTTCTTGTCCCAAATTGGAATGCTATAGGTGGAGCAAATTGTTCTGACAGTGTGTCAAGACAATAATTTAAGGTACCTTTAGACATTCCTTTCTGCTCTGTTTACTGAGTGAGTGTGGCAGTGTGGAGTCTGGTTTAGTGACCCTGCCCTGCCCCTCCCACTTCTAATGATTCAGCTTCAGACACTTGTCCCTTCACATAGTGTGTCAAGGTTGCTCAACAAAAATGTTTGATATCCTGTCTTTATAATGATATCCTGTCCATATAATGAAAAACAAACCAAAAAAAAAATGTTACGTGTTCACTTGTTGTCTAAAGATATAGAGAAATTGCTAATCTTTTTGAAGAACCCATACTGTACCACTTGGAAAAAAACACATCTAAAGCCTACATCACAACCAATTGTAGTGCTGAATTTCCTCATGTGAGGGGGAAGTGAAGGTCAGTCAGAGGAGTGCCTTTGTTTATCGTTGGATCTGTTGACAACACCGGTGGTGAGTATCTATGTCAGTCATCAGAGGGTTTGTTATTCCTGTGCTCAATGCCTTCTGCTTTGTCTCAGTGGGAAGCAAACACACATAGCTCTCCGGCAGGAGTCTGAGCAAAGGCCTGTGAAAGCTGCTCCGATCCCCAGATGTGAAGGGTGTTCAATCTCTTTCCAGGTTCACTACGGGGCCAATTCAGACTCTCTACCCCCATGTGTGCCCAACACTGCCCTTCCTCACCCGCCCCTGCTGGGTCAGTCCAGTGGGTATGCCAGTTAAGAGGCTTACCAACCACCAGGCTCATGCCCCACAGACAGATGCCCAACAGATAGACCCAGCAGGCTTCAGACCACTGGGGCGAGGCTGCTCAGCGCAGGTTCAGCAGACCTAGCGAAGCAGCATCAGACAGATCTGGACAGGTCTTAGGATTTATATAATGTGCATCCCATTTCACACGCTTGTATTTTGGACATTCCCCTCCTGTGGGTTGGTATTGAGCTGTGCTGGGAATGTGGGACTGCAGATGAGTAAAACAGCTGGAGAGGGTGTTTAAGTATGTCTTAATCAGACAGTTGAGAATGGATAGTAGTGTAGATCTGTTGACTCCTCTGTGGAGGGGTTTTAACTAAGAGTTTGAGAGAGGATATTCTCCCTGCTTTATGCTGAACTCATGGCAATATAATAGTGATTTGTAGCCACCATCTGTGCCCGTCATTCACAGCAAACTGACTGGTATTTTGTTCAGTACCTGTAGCTCTAAATATAGAATGAAAGAGTATTCTTATGTGTCAAAGTCCATTTCCTTCTCTGTTGGCAGTCTGTGTGGAATGTTGGATTTCTGACTGCGTTTCTCAGGAATGCAGCCTAGACGTTGCACAATACTGCAGTCTACCTTGAATCAAAATAGAATAGTACAAAACTCTTGCGTTATCCCATTCAATCCCACATTAAGGGTCACTGTCCTGCTTTGCGCTGACCTGAGGGCATGGGATCATGTTCAATTATAAAGGGTAGCCCGCTATCCCAGAATCGGCTTACAACTGTGGTTTGAATGGGCCCCTAAAACCTACTACAAAATCCTAAAGATTAACATACTGTATCAAAAAGCATTGAATTACACCCATTTCATTCCTTTATTCCTTCAGTGAAATGTTTTGTGGTCAATTCACATGGAAAAACAGTTCAGTCAGAGTCCATCTTCTAGGGTTTCATAAACATGCACACTTTGTACATATAAGCAGTGTGGAGAGGTTGTGTTTCTCTTTACTCTCCCATATCCACCCGTGGTACGGGGGGCCGCCAAGCAGGACCCCTACACATGTACACCAGATGTGTATTAGCCTACGAATTGCACTGTGTTGATGTCATGTAGGCCTACTAAATGTTCCTTCATAAATTATTATAATTTTATCATGATTACACATTCATGCTACAGACTACAGAAGTGTTTTTAAAGTACATTTCCACTGTGTTCTCTCCCCTGAGATATCGTTGCCTTTTTGGAGTAGAGAGAGAAAATCCTGTCATTTCAATCTGCCGTTCTCTCCGTCTCTCTCTCATTTTTTTTTCCGTGGCAAGGATATGTCAAGTATTTCCTGAAGTCTGGTGTTTGTGTGTGTCAAGGAGAGTTACCTTCAGCTCTCATGATTTTTTTAGGGTTGTTCTGAACGAGTTCTTTCCTCTGCAATGAGCCATCTCTGACCTTTAACGAACTGAATCAAAAGGGGAAGGCAAATCCAATACTCTAATTAGGGCTGTGTAGAACTTCCTCTGGCTGTTCTAACCTCTGAATGTTGAGCTGTTCCCCTTGATGGAATTCAGTGGTCTGCTATTCAGGTTATTGTACCGTCGCCTCAGAGGTGTCCACAGGGGGAGAACTGCCCTGATTTTGAACCATTTTACATACCAACCCACGGGTCCCCTTTCTCAATCTTTGTGAGCTTCCTCCATGTATAAGAAAGGAGGAATGTCCGCTGAAACTGTTATGCTGCTCCAGTGATTTACTCAAGACAGGGACACAAACAAACAACGTTTGGACTTACATGGTCCGGTCATGACCTCCTTTGTTTGACGTCATCTTTTTTTCTACTCCTTTAATGACTTTGGATGCGTTCAAAACTTTTCCTTTTCACAGTTGTATGCCTTTGTCTGACCAGCAAGATCATATCAGAGCACTTTAGATGTAAATCCTGTGTTTCCTCCCATACGTGGGGATATCACTGTGTAAAACGGTGTGTGAGGCATCGAGAAGTCGGTTCTACAGTTTGTCTAGCTCTGTTTTGAGTGTCATATGGAAGGTCAGAGTATGGAACAAAAGCATGCCTTTGTCACAAGAACAGGAATGTCAGAGATGTTGGTATGGAATGTAGCGTGAAGCACAAGGTGTACACTTAACATGGTGCAACCCGTTTGACTACCCGTCCCACCACATACACATTTACTTGAGCAAGCAGAGGCTAGCTGGAGGCTACTGGAGGGACTGATGATGGCCCCCCTCCCCTTTAAGAGACATCCCTTCCCCTGCTACTGTGTCCCAGATACCACCGATCATGATTCAATCATTAAAGACAGGCCATTCCACAATGTGAAAAAACGATGGCGTGTGAAAGTGACCCAGAAGCAGATCTATTTATAGGAGGGTATAATAAGATCTAGATCAAGTGGGTTCTACAGTTTGTCTAGCGCTGTTTCGTCAAATAATGTCTTTGTGCAGGGGAGGTCTGGCTCGTCACTGGCTCTTAACACTGGTAAACTCTACCCCCATGCACTTTGTCATAAGTGAAGTCTACCTGTGAGCAGTGAGTGAGTGAGGGCTCAACAAGTGAGCCTGTTGTTTAAAACCGGCCAGGCAGGTTCCAGACGTGTGTCACTCTCCTGATGGTTTACAGTTAGGTTGCATACCAAACCCTTTCTCACATGTGCTAGGGGCTGTTTTGCAAATAGGACACAAATTTGTTGTCACTGACCAGGCTTCGGTTCAGAGTGTCTAAAGATATCATTCTGTAAGATTGACGTGTGAAAATATTATCTGACAGTTATGATTTGTTGGGTTTAGTCTCTCACTGTTTGATTCATGTAATTAAGCAGATTATTATTATTATTATTATTATTATTATTTATTTATTTATTTTACCTATGAGATGAATGAGTAAGTAGGGAGATGGTACAGTAAGAGATTTTTCTTTTTCAACCACTGTGTGTTTTGTAGATATCTTTTTTCCAAGACCATCAAGGGTATTTCTGACACCATAATACTCCTTAGTATGCAGGTGACGGTTCAAATATCTCAATTTAAAAGAGGATTATGAGAGTTCTGGGTAGTTTTGGAGGTGAGGAGAACAACTAAATGTGACAAGACAAGGCCTGTCCCCTGGCTTACCCCCCTCAGAAACCACATGTGACTCACACTGACACTGTGATTCTCTGAACTGGCCATTTGTGGACAACACTAACTAGACTGTTTTAAGTATAATTTGGGTTTGGTTTTAATCGAGATGTTACAAAAAACAGGCAGTTCATTTACATCCAGTAGGCTGCATACAGCAGCTACCACCAGCTTCTGAATGCACTCCTCTTTTTAAATTAGATTAAGGTCGGTCCAAATGAGATTATGTAATGGATAAATCTGGGCCCAGGACCAGCCTTTTTGTTTCCCTCGCTCTTGGGAAGCTGTCAGTGAGTTTCCGGGCCTGTCTGGAAGCTGTCTGTCCCTAGCTGTGGGTGTCAAGACCAGTGTGGCTCCCAGGTCACCATGGCGTCTGACTGTGACCTGTCACTCAGGGACTGAGCCAGTGTGCGTGTGCTGTGTCCAGACGATTGGCCCCGCCCCCTCCTCCATGGTGAGCAGGAAGTCACTCTGGCTCAGTCTCCAGGCTGACCGTGCAGGACAAGCTGTACTGTTCTGGCACAGATGTTTCTATTTCACATTGTATTTTTCAGCACAGCATGGGTTGTTATGAGCATGCTCAGCTGGCCCCACAACATCTGAACATCTGATGCCAGCCTGCCTGTACCCGTGCCGAGGGGCGGCCAACCGTGACAACGTCTAAACCTCCCTGTGTTGAGGGCGGGCAGTAGTGACGTCTAAACCTCCCTGTGTTGAGGGCGGGCAGTAGTGAGATTGTCCAACTATGCCTATCCACCCTGTTAATTGTTCAGCTCCCGCCCAAACAGGGCTGTACTGGGCAATGCAGAATGAAACCAGGCTGTTCAATACCAAGCCGTACTCAATATTGGAACGGCGCGGGATAGCACACCGCCGGTCGGCCCAATAGTTTGTATTAGGCCTCAGTGTGTAGACACTGGGTAAAGAGATGCTCCACACACTCTCAAAGTGTCTGCTGTGCTCATGGTTCTCCTAAGGGCAGTTGTGTTTTGATGCTAGCTCTCTGTGTAATTAAGGTCTCAGAATATAACTCCCCCTCAGTGGAGGCAGGGCTCATTGTAATGCATGTAATGAAATGAGGAATGGTATCAAACACATTTGTTTAATACCAATCCTCATTCCATTCCATGCTTAAACTAAGACCGTCCTCTGATTTCTACCTCCACCAGTCTCCCCTGCTCCCCATATGCTTGACAACAGACAGACAACAGACACTCACTGCAATGTAAGTCGCTTTGGATAAAAGCGTCAGCTAAATGGCATATATTATTTCTCTTCATTTATCTGTGTATGTAAATGTGCCTGCTGCATTTTGTACAGTGGCATAAATACTGGTCCTTCCCACAGGCTGTAATGCTGCTCTCACAAAGCCAATTCAAGCATCAAATTACTGCTGAGTGCAAGCACTTATCCGGTGCAGCACTATTGTCTGACTTGAACTGAAAGAGACGGTGGAGGAAGAGCTGGACCAATGTGCTTGATTAGTGATCTTATGCAAGGATCAGAGCTTATGACTGTGATGTGTGATGAGACTAAAAGGATTATAGATGTTAGTTTCCTTTATGGCAGACAGACGTAGTTTGCATGGGATGCTGATTTGTGTATATCCTGGGAATTGCTTTGCATGGGCAGGCAGATGTATCATTCTTCTTCCCATTTGCTTTGATCTCCATCTGAGATTGGAACTGGGTCAAAGTGCATTGCTGCAGATAGACTCTTATGGTTACAGCTGTTTGACATGATTATTATTACTATTATTATTCTTTTCCCTCCTTCCATTTCCTCCCAGTGGAAGAACAGAAAGCAAAACAAAGGCAGTTTGTGGGTTGTGTCAAAGCCAGAGGAACAACATGCAAAATCCTTGGTAGGATAACAGTGCATGCACGGACATGATCACATTTTGAGTGTATCTCAAAATCCTCACCTGGAGCTATGATGTGGACATGTCACATCCGCACAGTAGAACACAGGCGCTGTTGTTCGTGTTGGCCCAAACACATTGTCCTCTTTTGTGTGCGCCTAAGTAGCTTCATTTAACCATCAAGGCAGGTGTCGGGATGAATTAAGAGGCTTAAGTTGCCGTCATTTGCTTAATTCCAAACATTGCTTTTGTTGGTGTATCGCCTGATCTCTCAGATCATTCCTCTTTACCACAGGTATTTCCTCAACAGTTCCTGCCCTATCAGGACTCGGAGCCAACTCCCTCCCTCCTCCCCTCCTGTGCTGCTTCCTCTCTCTGAACTGTTCACAGTGCAGAAGCAACAGAAATAAAGAGTTCCTGTGAACATATAAAAAGACAATGGATTATATTATAGTGGATTATTGATCCTTGCTCCATAATAAATAGTGTATCATGAGGAAAGATATATATATATATATATTTGAGTGTTTCTAATAGGATTATGAGAGTTCTAGTAGTTTTGGAGGTGAGGAGAACAACTAAATGTGACAAGACAAGGCCTGTCCCCTGGCTTACCCCCCTCAGAAACCACATGTGACTCACACTGACGCTGCTATCTTTTCTATAAGCAAGCCTCATCTGGTTGTGTGTGTGTGTGTGTGTGTGTGTGTGTGTGTGTGTGTGTGTGTGTGTGTGTGTGTGTGTGTGTGTGTGTGTGTGTGTGTGTGTGTGTGTGTGTGTGTGTGTGTGTGTGTGTGTGTGTGTGTGTGTGTGTGCACGGCACAATCTCACTGATGGTGACTCTCTACACTGCTCAGTCAGTCAGACATGAAACATCATAACTATACCTATAACTGCTGTCAACACCCATTTCTGTGTGCACAGGTCAAACTCCAGTTTGCTTAAGGGGTTTCTCTTGAAATAATTGTTAGGAACTGGCTCTAACTTCCTGATCTTCACCTTTTGATTGGCTGCTGAGAAGTTCAGTGTTGGAGCCCCCTATCTAACCTGACAACAGGGTTTTAAAGTCCATTTAGTGAGGCAGCTGTGGTTCTGATAAGCTACCTTTTTAATTGAACAGAGCAGCAAACAGGAATTAGTCTGATTCTTATCTATGGCCCAATTCTCATTAGTTTCCCATGAAGTCCACCGTTTAGACAGTTGGGGGTCTCATCACTGTCTCAGTGTTGATTGGTTTAACCAGTGAAGGTGTTCCTGGGTCAGGCCTTTACACCCACGGCACCAACAGCAGCCATGACATCACTGTCTGGATCTTCCACAGACCTGCCCCCAAGGGGGGTTGCTCCACAGTGCATTGGTCAGTTCATACAGTGACTCCACCTCCTTTTATCAGGAGCGTCAAATGAATGGACTCGTTTGTTTATCCTTGATCTCACACATATTTCCTGCCTGGCTGCAGACAAGCTTTTGTCATTAGGAAATTAGCAAATGGGTTTAATCTCCTGCCCAAGCAGCCCATTTCAATTACATCATCTCCATCCCTAGTGGGGTGACGCTAGCATGCATTAGTACAGGCCCTGGATTAGGGGGGGTGGGGCTCCCGGGGCTCCCGGGGCTAAGAATAGATCTGTTGGGTTCACAGGAGGAGCGGGACTAAATAGACCCATTTCCTCCTCTCCATCCTCCTCCTCCTTCTCCTCCTCCTCCTCCTCCAGGCTTTCCTCATAGATATCCCAAGTTAACATGCATGTTAAGGTGTTAAGGGAGATTTGTCTGCTACCTACAGGGAACAACTCCAACCTCACTGTGCTGCATGTGATGATTGTGTCTGTTCAGTGGGTGTGTTCGGTTCTAGAGGAGAATTTCATTGATGTGTTTACAACACGGCCAGCTCCTCCCACTACTTGTTTTGACATCGTCACGTGACAGACACACCCTCAGCCTCCCAGACTCGTAATGACAGCTGGTATTTTGGTGCATAGTCATCATTGTTTGGCTTATCCGAAATGGTCCAAACAAAAGCTGTTGTCAGGCACCACCCTGAAAGTGAGATGGTGGTTACGTCATTGGGGACTAAATTGCTCTTTTAAGGGGGGCACCTGAAACATCGCTTCCCTCTCTGTTTGGTTTCATATTCTCGGGTGGCATGAGTCGTGTTGTGGTAGACGTTATTATCACCCCGTCCCACACCCCTAGTGGAACATTTGGGATGAATCTGTTCTGTTTCCTGTCTCTCTGTGTGTGGCTCTCTCTGCCCCTCCACCCATCCCTCCCTTCCCAGCTCTCTCTCTCCCTCACACCCATCTATTCAGACCAGTCAATGGCTCCACGCTGCCATCTGTGTCCATGCTGTCCCTCTTGTGTCTGGGGTCTGAATGGCGCCCACTGTGTGGCGGAAATGTGATAAGCCTGGCCTTGCCTCTCTGCCTCTGCCTGCCAGGTCACAACAGCGGGTCCCCCCACTCTGGTGCCCACATTGGCTCTGCTATGGCACGACAGAAACTGTTTAACAGAGAGATGACATTAAGCTGTTTGTGTGTGTGTGTGTGTGTGTGTGTGTGTGTGTGTCTGTGTGTGAGAGAGTGTGTGCATGCGCGTGTTAGTGCGTGCGTGCGTGCATGTGTGCATGCATGTGATGGGTGGCATGGCGTGCTGGGAGTGGCAGTGCAAAGGGGACACAATGGGGTCATTAGTGGCGGTGAGGGGAGCGTGGCGTGCCTCTGTGTCCTCTGCATGTCTGAGACGATAGCCTGTTGGCAGTGCCCTCCCTGTCCCCAACACTTGTCCCCAACACTGTCTCTGTGACGCTCCCCCTCACTGTCTCTGGCATCCACTGAAGACCTGCTCTCTGCTTCTGTTCTCCTGACTACTGTGTCTGTGTGTGTGTGTGTGTGAGTGCGCACACACACGCACATACGCACACACCCACACAACCAGTTTCCACGTGTTGAAGTGTCTTCTCACCTCCTACCAAATGAGACCATTTTCACCAGCTGCTCATTAAATGTGCCATTTAGCATTGTCTGTGTGTAGAAGTGGAACAACACTCTCTCATGCTATTATCTAACCTCAGTCTAATAACGCCTCACTGTCACCTCCTGCTAATGGAGCGTGATTCTGCATCCACTTACTAATGATTTATTGTTCACTTTCGTGTGCGATCACACCATACACTTTCAGAGTGAGTGTGTGTGTGTGTGTGAGTATGTGTGTGAGTGTGTGTGTGTGTGTGTGTGTGTGTGTGTGAGGGAGGAGGGTGATCTGTATTCCCTGTCTGCATGGTCTGATTCTAAGTCCTGGCCTGCTTTCTATGAGCAGTCTGTTATAATCAGGTCTGTATTTATTTACCCAGACTTTGGATAATCTGAGTCATGTTCCAACTTGAATCTCATAAATCCAACTGGTGGGGCTTCGGGTTGAACTGGGTCAGAATCAGAGCAGTGTTGTGTGTATGGTTGGTATACCAGGCCTTAATCTTTGATCAGTGTTCAACAACATGAGTAGACACTTACTGTCTGTCTCTTACTCACACTCTGGGGATTAGCAGGCTGTGCTAGATTGGGCAGCTAGATTGGATTCCGCTGGCCCAGCCCAGCCCAGCCTAGCTTAGCCCAGCCCAGCTCAGCCCAGCCCAGCCCAGTAGCCCACTCCTGCATTTTCCTGTTGCCCTCCTGCTGCAGCCACACCTCCTGCCCACCACACCCAATCAACTGCTGAACGCTGTCCTTCCAGGCCAGGCTTAGACCACTCACGTTATGTCACACATTTTCCCGTTATGCATTTTTCTTCTGTAGTATAAACTTTTGCCCAATCATACGCATAGGACATGCTGATATCAAGGTTTCTTGTTCTAATTGTCAACCCAGATTCTGGTATGAGGACTGTTTTAGTCAAATGCTGAATTTAGGTCAGTGGACGTCTTCCTTGAACTGGAAAACTGAAATGTTTCAAGGCTTCATGGCTCCATCTTGTGGTTTGTGGAGCACTGTGCAACTCAGAGAATCAGGAGGGAAGGAAAGTCTCCCTCTAGTGGTGGCCTCTGGGCTCCAAAAATGAGAAAAAAGAGAAATGTATGAGAACGATAGAATTATTGTAGGCATATTTGACACAGGCCTTTACAAACAAAGCACACCTCCCCCTTCTATGCCTAGCTTAAAGAGGGTGGGTCTTTGGCTTGCTCCCTCCCGCCCCGCCTACCTCCACACAAGCCAGCAGGTTCTGTGAATGCTGCAAGTTGATCAAGAGATGTAGCCACCAGTGCTTTGGTCCTTAGAGGGGAGATCCCCACTCAGTCTCTCCCTCCCTTTCATTCTTAGGGCTCAGACACACAGGGTATGGGAGTACACAGGGGAAGTTGGGGGGGGGGGGGGGGGGGGTAATTGGCATGGTTGCTTGTGTGTTCTATTTATAGTCCTCTCCGTATCCCAGCAGCTGTCCCTCTTCTGTCTCCCCCGCCCGCCCGCCCTCCCGCCCGCCCCTGCGTCCAGAATAACGCCGTTCCACTGAGGTTCCTATCGCGTTACTCCGTTCTGCTCGGTTCCCAGAAACAGCCATACCCAAGTCCTACCCTACCTACTCTACTCATTCAGCTCAAACCCAGTCCTACTCTACCCTGCCCTGCTCCATTGAGGGAGAGGACTGGAAGACTGGTTGGGCCTACCGAGGACACAAGGTAACAGAATACTGGGTCAGGCTCTGTGTGGGTCTAGCAGTGTGTCCAGCTCCTCTGTGTGTGTGTGTGTGTGTGTGTACACGTGTGTGTGTGTGTGTGTGTGTGCTGCTGCTGCTGTACCAGCTCCATGAGGGCTCTGGTTCTGTCTCAGAATGGCCTCCGCTGCTGCGGGAACTATTTATAGGAGTGGACGCTGTTGAGAGCTAGGGCAGAGATGGTGAAATAATTTGGTTGCGCTACTGATTTCAGCTCTACTATTTCACTAATATAGAGTATGCTGGTACCGCCATGTATCAGTTTTTTAGCTTAGTGTGCTTAGTTTGCTTAGCTTAGTTTGGGTGGAGGTCACGATTGACAGTGTTGTTGACTGTGTGTGAATGCCAAAGCTGAAGGAGACACGACATTGGATCAATATTGGAGACCGTGTGGTGTTCATAAGCCAGGTTCTCAGCTCTGGGTATTTCCTACGTGATGTTGTGCTCCCAAGCAGCATTGTGCTTCCATGTCAGTTATACTAAGCATACATGTTATCATTGGCTGTGTGTGTTTTGCTTCTTACGACCTCATCACCATGAGACTATGTTATTGTTTGTGCGTGTGTGTGATTGATCTGTCTCCTGTTTTTGCCGCTAGCCACTTCCCCTTCAGTGTTGACAGATCTGTATGCCTATTGGATGGTTGGTTGAGCTATCAATATAACTAGCCTACACAGTCCTTAAAGATCTGTCATCTGTGAAGGTGTTAAAGGGGCTAGATGCAGAAATGGAAGCAGGCATTTGAATGTGTCCAGATCCTAAGTTATGTTCATTAACCTCAGAGAAGAGATATGTTTCAGTGCTGCTGTCGTAGATCTCAATCTCTAATTCTAAGACGGACACATATCTGAGGTTTCGTAAGGAGGGTTTTTTCCGGTCACTTTCCGCAATATGGAAAACCTGATGCACTGAACGTCATGAACTGATTCTTGACTGTTGAGACCGTTAAAACCACCGGTATGTCTGACATTTACACTGTAAAAACAGACAGCCTTTAGGCAGCATGCACAGCACTGTAATGTGTCACCCAACTGATCATGCCTCATAAAACCATAATGAAATAAGAGCATTTTGCCATATATTGTTTTAACATTTTGACAGTGTGACCTATACAGAGTGAATGTGAACCATGTCCTGTCATCCATATGTATTATATACTATGTCCTGTCATCCTGAATCATCCTTCTTCTCCAAGTCTCTCCTCTCTGTATCTCTCCACTTCATCCTGTTTTCATGTCTTCTGTCCCCAGTGCTGCATGGTCCTACTGCCCTGTTGGTGTTTGATCTCTAGTGTGAAGACCGGCAGTCCTCAGTCCCCTGACATCACCCACCCCTAAACTCGCACTCCTCCATCATTTCCCTTCTAATATCCTAAAGTCTGTCTCTCCGCCCCTCTCTGTGCCCCCCCCCTCCTTCTCCTCACCTCACATCCACCTCGCCCGGCTCAGCCCATGACTGCTGGCCATGGCATTCACACATCGCTTTTCATTCTGGGAGAAAAAGGAAAGTCTTGTTGTTTTACCTCTGTTGTATGAACTGTAGCCTTCAGTACATGCCTGCATGTGGTCTTCACATTTGCTGTGTAGTGAGTATTAGGGATCAGATTGACAGATTATTGTGTGTGTGTGTGTAGACTGAGGAAAAAGGAGGAACATTGATGTTATCAGCATGATCTTCTCGCATGAGTGCGTCTTGGCTCTGGGATTGACCGGTATCTCTTGACCTCCCTCTCCTGTGTAGGTGGTTAAAGACGAACCAAACAAGCCAAACGTAAGTGTCGTCTTCTCTTGTGTGCTTTTGGGCAGAGTATCACCTGCATTGAAGTTGTGTCATTACTGACTGTACAGTAGAGGACATCTGACGTGTGTAGGCCACAGTTCTCCAGAGTTCTCCTCTTAACCTCAGTTGGCGCGGTTGTGGGTTTGATTCCCGTTGGGATCATATATACTGAAAAATGTTCTGCACTCACTGCAATGAGTCACTTTGGATAAAAGCGTCAGCTAAATGGCATTTATTGTTAACCAAGTCTACAGCACCCTCTCCATGGTCATTCAGCCCCCACTCATTGACCACATGACCGTGGTGGACCAGAGAACAGTTGTAGAACAGGGTTGTAGTTTTGGGTTCACAGGGCAAAGCCTATTGAGGCGGAAAAGGATATACACAGTTCTGTGTGAGCAGGTTGCCTTTCTGAGCTTTTTCTGTAAGTAAATGGACAGGATAGTGGCAATGGCCGGATAATAGACCAAATTACAAGACACACTGGTCTTATTTCTGTAGTCCGAGATGCATCGTCATGCATAGATGCACCTCTTCAATGATCCCTGACAAAAAGACGGTCGCTCGGATCTACTGTAGCAGCCTGGATAATGGCTGTGGCCTCTGAAATGACTATCAGTTCTGTTAAATTGGCTTTTTGCTGAATAAAACTTTGAGTCATGTTATCTTACAAGCTTTTACTGCGGTATGCCATGGAGAAGCATATTGAAATGCAGGAGTGGTGTCTCACAGTTGGCGTCTAGGCCTTGATATATCCACAGAGTAAACACTAAAGGGAGAATACATTATAGGTGTCTTATATGTGCAAACAGTCCGTGCAGCTCCCACCCTTTCATAGATATTCCCCCTGAGCTGCATTAAACAAAGCCTAATCTCATTTTTGCACAATCTGTGAGAAGGACTTTTTTTCTTGCCACCGTGATATATGATGAGAGGTGTTACGGCTAATATTTGTGTACACGAGCGGATTTTTAAAATTGTAAAAAAAACAAAAAACTTGCGTCTTACCTCTGTGTGTGAAATACATGTACCAGTGACCAGAGATATCAACATAGTTTATCTCTTTGGACCAATGCTTTCTTCTGCAGACTAGACAGCTGCATAGTCCAGAACACTACACTACAGTGTGTAGAACAGCTACCACTCTACAAATAACTTTTAGTAGGTTATGAACAGTAGAAAGTGTGGAAGTCTGATATACAGTGCCCTGCGTCAGTAATGGGACAGTGAAGCTGAATTTTTCATCTTTTGGCTCGACAATCTGTTTGGATTTGAAAACAAACAATTACTATGAGGTTAAAGTAAAGATCCTCCAACAATCCGAACTTGTAGAGCCAAAAGAAGAAAAAATGCTTCACTATCCGAATACTGATGCAGGGCACTGTATCCTGTATTTTTGCAATTGGTTCCTCCTTTCCCATACCTGTATATGTACAGTCTGACGTTGAGGGCAGTGGGAGCAGTCAGCCTCAGTCAGACAGAGGCCCTGAGACAGACGGACGTGGTGACGCGCTTACATCATCAACCAGAGACGCTAGGAGTAACAGTGCCAAGGGTGGTCCTGATCCTCCAGCCCCCCCAGCCCTCCCCTCCTCCTCCTCCAGGCAGCAGAGCACCGAGGAGCAGGGCCCCAACCACAGGAAGGTGTTGAACGTTATAAGGAGGGTGATGCCCGAGGGGATGGAGCAGGGCAGTGCCTCTGCCACAGAGCCTACTAGAGCTGCCTCTGCAGCCAACTCTGTGCCCAAGACCACCAAGGCTGTGAAGGATGACATCTCCTTGGGCCTGGCCAGTCTGATGGGCCGAGGGAGGACCAAGGAACACCGACCACGTACCCGTACACAGGACCGCAAGGAGGAGGAAGAGGAGAAGGGAAGGGAGCAAGAGAAGGTGGAGGAGGAGAGTCAGAAGCCTGCAGAGAAAGAAACAGAAGAGGCCCCCTCCACCTCCGTGTCCTCCCCATGTCCTCCCGACCCAAGTCCCCCCAAATCAAACCCCTTCGCCCCTCCTGCAGGGTTCATACCCGCCCCTAAACCCAACCCCCTTGCCCCTCCCGCTGGCTTTATCCCCGCCCCCGCCCCTAAACCCAACCCCCTTGCCCCTCCCGCTGGCTTCATCCCCGCCCCCGCCCCTAAACCCAACCCCCTCGGCCCTCCCGCTGGCTTCATCCCCGCCCCCGCCCCTAAACCCAACCCCCTTGGCCCTCCTGCTGGCTTCATCCCCGCCCCCGCCCCTAAACCCAACCCCCTTGGCCCTCCCGCTGGCTTCATTCCTGCCACAAAACCAAATCCTCTTGGCCGACCCCAGGGTTTCATCCCTGCCCCCAAAACGGCCCCCAACCCCCTTGCCCCCCCTGCAGGGTTCATTCCTGCCGCTCGGCCAGCATCTGTGAAGAAACCAGAGGTACAGAGTGCCAACTGACATCACAGAATGAAGCATGTAGTTCTGATCTGTACAGTACACATCTATTAACCCCATTTAACCTGTTCCGTGTGTGAAATTAACACCGTTATGAATCATGCTTCATAACTGAGATGTAGGGTAGTTTCTATAAAGGCTGTCTTGTCTTGTCTTGCTGCAGTGGTTGGTGCTGCTTGATTCTCTTAGTCTGTAAAAGTGAGGACTAGATTAATTCACTTTTCTTGCTCCTTTCGAGGTTGCACGTTGTGCCTGGTCTCTTGAAAAATGAGATCTAAATTTGATCTAAATGAGAGTAATAGTGTGTTCAAGTGATGCTCAAAGAGTTTCCTATCAATATTTAGTGTAGGATTTAGCGTTATTCTGAAATGGCCCCTAGTGGGAATCTCTCAGAGGCACATGAATGGCTGAGTCTGACATTTCTGAGTTTGCTAGTTCTGAGGAGCACGTGAATGCGGCAAACCTGGATAATTGAAGGGGTAGAAAGGTATTCTTTCCGTTCCTGCCCAGCAGGCCACATTAGTGGGTATAAGGGGCTCCTCATGGCTGCTCCACAGAGACACAGGTCTGGTCTGGCCTCAGTCGTTGACCCATAACTCATTAATGCCAGGCAGTGGGAAAGCCCTGTGGAAACTGGAGCCAGCCTGACATAGCTGGAAACCAGTGGGGCCAATTACTAATGGCAGTCATATTAATCAGAATAGAGAACAGTTACTGGGTAAAAAAATCAACCATTAATATGAGGAAGAGCAAATCTCTTAGGGATTTTGTCTTAACTGGAATGAGCTAAAGCTCAAATAAATATTAACTTCTCTTGATGAGCGTATGCATAATGCAGTAGGTTTAAAACATGACGTCGTGGCTGAGTGCACTTATGATGCTTGAATATGTGGTTCTGTTTGAAAGGACCTCTCTGTCATGATGTAATCTCGCATGGTGTGGACAAGCACATGATATACAAGGTTATTGATTCACCTGGTGTGTGTGTGTGTATGGGCGTGCCTGTGTGTGTTTATCAAGGTGAAGGCAGCTTCTCGTCCCTCTGCCGCCGCCCCTGGGAAGCCCTTCTCTGGGAGTACTCAGTCTCTGGGCATCACTGAGCTGACTGAACAGGTGTGTGTGTGTGTGTGTGTGTGTGTGTTGCTGCAGTTGGTGTTACTCTTTGCGTCTTGGGTAGATTTCTGAATATACCTATACCTTCACTGTTGCTGTAGAGGGGAGGGGAGCATTTATGGGACATGAATGCCAAAGGGAGATATAAGACCCTAACAAAAAACCTTGAAGCTTGACCCTCACAGTCACAGTTGTCTTGGTGATATCCTACCATCCTCTAGGTGCCGGACCTGATCCCTACAGAGGAGAACCATCGACGTCTGAGGAAGATCTTCACCCTCCCTGGCAGTGGCACCACTGTAACTTTCAACTCTCTCTCTCTCTCCCCACTCAGCGAGTCTGTCTGCTGTGGCATTACCCAGGCTTTTACCTGTCTGTCATTGGCCTATTCCACCCTGCTGTGCTTGAGCAGGCGGGGCAGGTGCCCCCAAAAGTACACCCCCGTTGCTGCCCCGTCCCAAATGTGGCCCTGAATGTATGGATGTTGACCAGTAGCAGCAGGGTTCCAATTACAGGGATGCCCGGGGAGTGCAGCGCTCTCTGACTGTAATTTGAACCCTGTCTAGCAGCGTCTGTCTTCTCAGCTTTGAACTGGCTACCTCAGCCTCAGTCACATGACCGCCTTGGATGATAATTGATAACAGCTGGGCTCTCAAACTCAATTTTCTGGAAGGGTTGTGTGATCATTGATTTTTAATTGACGAGAGATGACCCCAGGGCATACAGTCTGTAGAACTGAGAAAGTACGGCCAATGATGGCATTTGCGTACATGGCCCTCCAATGGTTGACTTTTAGACTCCTGCTCTGCATACATCTTCAGGCTGTTTTTCACAGTCTTTTTCCTGCTTTTCTTTTTTCTGTGCCGCTTTTTCTGTTAGTCTCAGCGGGCAACACTGTGTCTAAGTTTTCTCCTTATTGACCAGGTCCAGAGGTACACACTGTATAATGTCCCTACTCCCTACATTTATGTATTTTGCCCTTTGGCTTTTTTTCTGACAAATGGGCAATGTTTGGGTGTTTAATTTCCCTGATGTATAAGTCTGGTCACAATTGGCTCCCAAAATACTCCTGGCCACAGTTTCAATGTCTCACTCTGCCTCATTCCTCCTCTTCTGCTGTCTCATCTGTCTTCTCCTCTCCCTCTGTTTCTCCTCTGTCTGTCTCCCTGTGGGTTGCCTCTTGGTTTGCTGCTGTCCTCGTTGCTGCTGTGTGCGTTGCTGTGTGGCTAGTCTGTGTCCCTGGCCAGTGGCCCAGCTTCCTCTCAGGTACTGTCCGTCCCCTGTCACACCTGTCCCCAGACTGGCCACTCACCCACACCCCCCACACAGGGCCTGGCTGGAGTGTGTGCTCGTGTGTCCTGCTGGAGTGTAAGCCTGTTCTCCTTGACTGACCCCTCCCGTCACCCCCCACCCCACCATCCTGGGGTTCTGCCTGCACCCTGTACTTTCCCCTCAGTGTTTTGAACCACATTCTTTGCCTTCATTGGTGCAGCTTTTCTGGTGCCCCCAGTAATGTGACCTAACCCCTCGCACAGAGACTGGCTCTGCTGGGCTTAGTAACAGATATTAGTAAAGATGCAAGGATTAACACTGGGACTCATCTTCTTTCAGTTCACCATAGTGCCTTATATAACACTGTCTGTGACTGGCGTCAGTTATTTTCGTCTGTTATTTTCTCCATCTGCACGTGTACTGTATCCTCCCCTCGACCCCAATTCACAAATGATGACGTTCCTGAATCCTGACAAGGATGTGTAATGGCTGTTGGCATGTGTTTGAGCATGGATGCTGTATCCCTGAGGTGTACCTCTCTCTCTCTCTCTCCTCTTGATTGACCCCCCCTACTTCTCCCTGCCCTCCCTCAGAGCAAGGTGGATGAGGACCCTGTGGCCGTCCTGCAGGCGGCACACTCAGCTGCCACTCAACCCAAGGTCTGGCCACTGCTATGCCTGAATGCAATTCCCCAAGCACCCCCCCCCCCCCACCACCCCCTAGAGTGGTGTGTGTGTGCGTGTGTGTGTGGTTCATTAAGACAACCAGGGATTTTGTATCTTTTAATAAATCTGTAGGATACTGAGAATTCAAGACGCTGCACTGCTAACATATTGAATCCTTGGTGTCTTAACGGTAATGATGTGCATTCCTCACTATTCTACCCTCGTCACGTTTGCTTGCTGTGAGAGTTTGTGTGCATGACTGTTGATGTGGCTTGATTTTTCACTTTGGGTTTCTGACCACGTCAGAAGAACGTCAAGGATGACTGCAAGTTGCATGAAGTCTCCAAAGAAACGTACTCAACCTTGATTGAGTTGTGTGGTGGGGTGCTGTGGTCCTGAACGGTGGCCGGCCAGCCCACAGGCATGTGTTGTTGTGCTGTGTAATGTTGTGGCATGCTTTATTTATGACTCCCTATCTATCATGTTACTGTCACTGAGAGGGTGCCTGTGGAAGAACAGCTCTCTCTCTCTCTCTCTCTCTCTCTCTCTCTCCCCGCCCGCCCGCTGGCTCTCTCTCCCTATCTCCCTGTGTTGCTTGGTCACAGTGATCTGATGGTAAACACACAGATTGGAGGGATCAGGAGCATCAGGAGAGGCTCACTGAATGGCAAATGAGGAGAGGAGGTTTTTGGGGTGGGGGCGGGGGCGGGGGTGGGGGTGATCCTGAAACCCCAAACTCCTCCTCCTTCACATGGATGTTGGTGCTCCAGTGCAGGTGCCACCTACAGTATCCACATTGTCAGGTTACCATTCGACGGACACACAAAGTAATGGATGCCATGTATGTCACTGATAGGGGTCTCCTTAATGCATGCTTTAATGTTGACCTTTGACCTCGGTGTATAAGAGGAGGGACAAGTGATTGGCCCTCACTGATGTGCAGAACGTGAATCCGTGCTAACTGACGTCAACCTGGTGTGTGTGTGTGTGTGTGTGTGTTTATCAGTTTACTCACCCTGTCTGTGGACCCTCTCTCCTACAGGTGAAGACAGAGGAGCAGATAGCTGCTGAGAAATCCTGGTACGGCACAGAGAAAGTATGGCTGGTCCACAAGGATGGATTCTCCTTGGGTCAGTGAATCTCCTCAACAGTCATCCTAATGGGGGCAAAATTCAAGCATATGACTTGATTGATTACCAGTTACACACACACACACACACACACACACACACACAGGACACAACCCATGCACGCAATCTGTCAATATTATTATGTTGCTCAAATGCATGCTCAAAGGTAATCTATGGCTAAGTAGAGGCTGTACAGTATATCATAATATATCATAATATACTGTATATAATATCATATCATATTGTATTGACTGTGTCTCTGTCACTGCAGCGACTCTGTTGAAGACGGAGCCAGGGAGTCTCCCAGAGGGGAAGGTGAAGATCAGGCTGGAGAGTGACGGCTCACTGCTGGATGTGGACGAGGATGACGTGGAGAAGGTACTGGGATCAGTTCTACTGTACACGCTGGAGGTCTCTGACTCGTTAGGTGCTCTTTCAAAGCAGTACACTCTTAGAATAAAAGGGTTCCAAAAAAAGGGTTCTTCTTCAGCTGTCCCTGTGGGAGAGAACCCCTGCGAAGAACCCTTTTGGGTTCCATGTAGAACCCTTTTTGGCTCTAGGAACTGTAGTAAGTTTTTGTGTCCACCTCTATTGCTCTACACCTCTGTTGCTCTTGTATATGCAGCGACTTCTGTTTGACCTACGTTCTGCCCCCTCACTCAGGCCAACCCTCCAGGCTTTGACCGTGTGGAGGACCTGGCCTCCCTGCAGTACCTGAACGAGTCCAGTGTGATGCACTCTCTGCGCCAGCGCTACGGGGGAAACCTGGTCCACACTCATGCAGGGCCCAACATGGTGGTCATCAACCCCATCAGTGCCCCCTCCATGTACTCTGAGAAGGTACAGTCCTGTGTGCTGTCTGCCAGGGGGAGTCAGGGTGGGGGAGGTGGGGGGGTTAACCCTAACGCTAACCATATATAAAAGCTCATGGAAGAATATGTGTGGATTTTGTATTTTGGGTATTTCCTATGATGACAATACCCCATTCTCTCTCCCTCACCCCTCTCCTTCTCTGACTCTCTCTCTCTCTCTCTCTCTCTCTCTGTGGCCATACCAGGTGGTGCACATGTTTAAGGGCTGCAGGAAGGAGGATGTCGCCCCGCACATCTATGGCGTGGCCCAGTCGGCCTACAGGAACCTGCTAACCACACGCCAGGACCAGTCAATCATCCTGCTGGGCAAGAGTGGCAGCGGCAAGACCACCAACGGCCAGCACCTGGTGCAGTACCTGGTCACCATCGCTGGCAGCCCCGGCAAAACCTTCTCAGGTATGTCTGGTTGGACACAATATCCCCTCTCTTGGAGGAACAAAGGACACACCTTTTTTTGTTGTACATGTCACTACTTACCTGTATTGGTCTGGCAGATGAAGCCTTTAGGTATGGGCGATATCCACATTTTCTTATTCACGATATTGCTGAAAAAAACGACTGAACTGCAGCACATACAGTAGAGTGTATGGTTAGTGTGGTAAATAGTCTGGTGAAACAGACTATTCTGGAAGAGACCTTGCAAAAGCAGGACAAGGCACTTGTTTATTTATGCACATATCTGGAGTTTTAAGCGCTTTTAAATACTATTTTCTGAAAGAGAATAACATCAGGATATGCTCCAAATACTCTTTACACCATGCCTTCACATCACGTGTCTGTTCTTTCTGTGTGTCCCAGCGGAGAAGTGGCAGGCGGTCTACACCATCCTGGAAGCCTTTGGGAACAGCTCCACCTCCATGAACGGGAACGCCAGCCGCTTCTCTCACATCGTCTCCCTGGACTTTGACCAGGCTGGCCAGGTGGCCTCTGCCTCCATCCAGGTACAAAGCCACGAGCCATTCTAAAGAGCCGTGGCCCAGGAGACACCTCTGTACAGAAGAACAACCCAATGATTACATCTCATCTCTCATTCCCTCTCACTCTCCACCTGTCACTCTAGTGTTATGCCAGTGCATATACTGTACACATCAGGGGAGGCTGGTGGAGGTAGAAATCGGAGGACAGGGGGTGGCTAACCAGTAGCCTTCTTTTATCACATTTCCTTACTATATTTGTGTCTTTTGTACTGACACCCAATATATTTTGTGATACTGTTGACTGACAGTGGCTGAAGGTGAAGCGCTTTGTGAAGTGAGCTGAGTGTGGCTTTGCTCTGTCGTTCTAGACCATGCTGCTGGAGAAGGTGAGGGTGACCAGGCGTCCGGAGGGAGAGTCCACCTTCAATGTCTTCTACTACTTGATGGCTGGAGCAGAGAGCTCTCTCAGGTCAGGCCGCAACACACAGCTGTCACAACCAACCTGCCCTGCCCTGTGCACTCGCACCCACCGCAGTCCAATGCGTTGGTTGTAGCTTCATTATAGTCAGTGTTGATGAGTTCCAGGTTGGAGGTGGAGATGGGAGTTGTGAGGGCTGGTTCGTATGGGCTTTGTGTCATTCCTGGGTGGGCTGTGGGTGGGCTAGTCAGGTGTGGGTACTGTACTCTGGTAGCGGTTAGCTTCCTCTGGTCTCTGTGTGGACCTTTAGCGGTTCCCTTCCCAAACTCCCCTCTGTCCTTGATGTACTTCTGAGTGTTTTGAATGTTGAAGGTGAAGGTCAGAAACAATGAAGAACACTGTCAGACGTGCTCCTGTTGTCATGGTGACTGACACGCTTGTCTCTGTTGTTTTCTTAGGACTGAGCTGCACTTCAACCACTTTGCTGAAAACAGCGCCTTTGGGATTGTGCCTCAACCCAAGGTTAATACCCAAGAAGCTTTGTGTTCTGAGTTTGTATTTTATACACGCTCCAGTAGTGTAAAGAGAAAGGAACTCTGGCGCTATCTTGCACTCCAACCAAGGTGCATGAATTGAGGCAAACTGAAGTGAAGAGGACAATTGTTAAAACGAACACATTTCGGCCTGTAGCCTTCTTCAGAATGCATTGGTTTTATAAATAAATAAGCTTTTAAGTTTTATTATCCTCCAGGAGTTGCATCATGAATTTCCTCTTCACTTCAATATGCTCCAGTAGTGTCCCAGATGCTTTTTAAACTATCTCCAGAATAAAGGAAACTAAATTTGAACGCCTGTTGTTTCTCCCCCAGCCTGAAGACAAACAGAAGGCGTCTCAGCAGTTCACCAAGCTCCAAGCAGCTATGAAGGTGCTGGGGATCAGTGGGGAGGAGCAGAGAGCCTTCTGGTTGGTCCTGGGGGCCATCTACCACCTGGGGGCTGCAGGGGCCACCAAGGGTAAGACACACACTACACACCAGGTTAGGACACCTTGTCTGAATGATCCATTCCTGTAGGCATGGAGAAAGCAAATTTCTATGCAAACAGACCATAAAAGCATATCTTATGTCAACTCTATCATCAACAATGGCTTTTGAATGCAAAGCAGTTCTTTCCCATGGAACACTTGTATATGGGATTGCAGTTTACCATAACACTTATTTTAGATGCATATTGTCTGCATGCATCTATTCTGTTTTCATAGAACCATATGTAAATTAAGGACTGGTCATGATACACGTGGTATCATTAAGAAAACAAAGCCAAGCAAAGAGACATATGGGTGCCTTCAGAATAACTAGAATCCAAGATGCCAGTCAGGCAGAGTTGCTGTTCACCGCGCATTGAAATGAGCATGTGAGCTGTCTTATCAAGGCTCTTGGTAAGCGCTTCAAGCTTCCTGAAACAAACAAAGATGACTTCTGTGACAAAGAAATATGTTATATGTCCACAAACTCTGTTAACAATGCAAAGTCCCGCCATCTGCAGGGATGATGTTAATTGCATCCCCTTATCATTCACTCGAGCGCATCACAGAAGGATCTTCTGATTTGTCGATGTATGAGACAGTCGGTTGACAACTGTGGAGTTTTAATTGTTCCAGCTCATCAGGCAACAGACAGAAGTCTATACTGGCAGCTTCGCGCCTTATGATGACAAAATGCCTCATCTTGTCAATGGAAGGCACCCAGTGTCTGCTTGCTGTGCTTTGAAAGGGGAAACAATCTCACAGGCTGTTCATCAAGAGATGTTCTGATGCGTCTGAATGCTATTTTTTCCTGACAAAGCCCAGGGCAAGACTCTTTGTTTATTCTGCTAATGGATGCCATGTTCTGTTGGGAGTATTTGTTCACATAACAATCTAACATTGCCCTTCTCTGCAGTGTCAGCCATAGACGAACGTGGTAATGATCTCACAAACCTCCTGTGTGGCTTTGTTTCCACCTGCAGTGTACATTTCTCTTTGGGTGCTCTATCTCATTCTCTCTCTTTCCCTTTCTCTCTCGTTCTCTGAAGTGTAAACTGATGCAATTCCAATCTAAGGAATATTTGGTTGTCCTATGCAACCTCTAGATTTGTGTCTGATGATTATAAATATGGAAATAAAATACCATTATATTTGTATTACTTTTAGGAGCTTAGCCTCTCTAAGGTTTTGATGAAACACCTTCAGACATCGCTGCTTGATTAATGAACACAAGAGGGCAGCATAGACCTGTATTTCTTATCAGTTGTTCGTTATTGTAGATAGAAAAATGAAGCAGAATCAAAGGACATACAGTTCTATCTCTCCACCTCCTGGTTCAAAGAAATGACCATGAGGATTATTTGGGCGTTTATAGGAGAGGGCTATTTAACCCTCAGTAGAGATGTGTTTCATGAATCTCCGACAGTACCTGAATGCAGCATGAAGGTCAACTGGAAGCATGCACATTTCCTTCCTCTTGGTGTGGCCCATCAGGTGTTTCAGTTACGGCTCTGTGTTACCGTATCTGTTTGTGTGTGTGTGTGTGTGTGTGTGTGTGTGTGTGTGTGTGAGAGAGAGAGGCTGTGTTGAAGATCAACTTCATCAGAGCTTGATTGTTCATCTCCTGAAGACATTGCTACTGTGGCTCTAACATAACATATGTATTTGTGCTCTAATCACTTACTTTCTTACTTGCATGTTGCATGCTGCTCCGCCCCCGCCCCCCCCCGCCCCCCTCTTGCAACGCAGACGCTGACGAAGGTAAAGACACATTCCTCCTATTGTTAACATTCCGCCTCTATGCTTTTATCGCACTTAGCAGACAGCGTTTCATTAGCATTTTAATGAAGTTCTCAGTCTTCTCTTTTGATCGCCTTCATAACCCTTCTTGCTTGTCAGAAGGCGGAGCATGTGACACGCTCTCAGAAGCCTGATGAAACAGGGAGATCCCAGCATGTCTCTGTCAGAAGCCCATTGTTTGATGTTTCCCCGGTCGCCCTCTGTCTGTCTCAAGTGTCTGAGGAGATTCCACTCAATGCTGGGATGGAAATTAAAACACACTCGTATCCGCCCGCTCTCATCAGCCCTCCGATAGATGAAAGGGAAGCGTGGTTTCGCAGACTGAGGCCCATGTTTCAACAGAGTCACTGTGTACTCACTGTGTGTGATGATAGCAATTGTAATATTCTTCTCTGGATAAGAACAAAATAACCCCCTCCCAAAAAAGTGATGAACTGCGCCTACGTCTAGCTAATAAGACTGAAATAGGACAGCCAGATGTACAAGTACACACTATCCCGAGCTCATTTTGCTGTTGTAATAAGGGTATAACGGGCATGTACCATCACAGCAGTGTTAGCCTCCAGCAGGGTCGAAATGACAGAGACACACACATACACACACTCTCCCACTCTGTCAGAAATGGCAGTCTCATGTTGTGAGCAGACTTGTGCTTGTTGGCAGAGGGGATAATGGTGGTTGTTATGTTTGGGCCTCAGCCGGTCGGAAGCAGTTTGCACGTCATGAGTGGGCGCAGAAGGCTGCCTACCTGCTGGGCTGCACCCTGGAAGAGCTCTCCTCCTCCATCTTCAAGCACCAGGCCAAGGGCACCCTGCCCAGAGCCAGCACCATCCGCCAGGCCGCTGACGACACCACTGGGGACGCCTCAGGTACCATAAGCATGTCATCATTGCGCATACACACACACACACACACACACAGGGTGAAACAGACAAAGACACAGACTGACACACACACACTCACTCATCACCTAAGGGAAACTGCAAGCATTTCTGAAAGTTAAAGTTTACCTACGTAAGGAATAGCACAGCTCTATAGAGTGGGTATTGACCGATGGGTACAGAGAAACATATCAGGACAAACATTTCTACAAGTGCTCTTCATGAATTGCCCTTGCAATGATAATTGCCTTGCATTGATTTTTCCACACATGCACAGCACCTTTTTATCAGAGGCTACCATATACTTTGAAGGACACAGAGTTGGTCAGGACTGTTTCACTTTCGTAATAGACAGTGTTGGCCTTGATTCTACCTCCCCCCCTCAGCCCCCTAACAAAAACACAGAGATATCCCCCCTCAGCCCTTTAACCAGAACACAGAGATAGCCCCCCTCAGCCCCCTAACAAGAACACAGAGATATCTCCCTCCCCATCCTTAGCCCAGTAGATTGCCTGGGTCTAGTCTAGTGGATGAGATGGCTATCTGATGTCAGGAAGCTTTAACAGGTGTCCAGAGCCAGGAGGCATACAGAGACGTCCGAGTGGTTTGATCTGACCACCACTGACAAGCCCGAGTCCCAAGCTCCAGACTAGATTAAACCCGTCCTGCCCTGTCTGCCAGTATGATACAGCAATGTAGCTTCACATCAAACACAGACAAACCAGTTGTCTAACCTCCAGAGATTCACAAGCAAATAAATAAAACCTGTTTGAGCCGGCTCCCTGCAGTTATCCCGTATCAGATCACACCGTCATTGAAGTCGCCAGAGCGTTGTCTGGTTAATGTTGGATGTTGTTTTAAATTCATTGTGTGTGTGTGTGTGTGTGTGTGTGTGTGTGTGTTTGTTCTCCAACCAGGATCCAAGTCCACAGCCATGGAGTGTTTAGAGGCCATGGCATCTGGGCTGTACTCTGAACTCTTCACCCTCCTCATCTCCCTCATCAACCGGTTAGTCACGACAGAGAGATGATGATGCACGGCTACAGCTGGCCTCTCCGTTTCGGATTAGGCATGGTTCTTTTCTGGTCTTCCTTCCTGTCTCTGACTGTGCTTGTGTGTCCCTCCGTCTGTCAGGGCTCTTAAGTCCAGCCAGCACTCCCTGTGCTCCCTACTCATCGTGGACACGCCGGGCTTCCAGAACCCTCGGCAGGCCAAGCGGGAGCGCGGGGCCACCTTCGAGGAGCTGTGCCAGAACTACGCCCAGGAGCGCCTGCAGACTCTCTTCTACCAGCGCACGTTCGTACAGGAGCTGGAGAGATACAAGGAGGTAGACACACACACACACACACAGAGTTAACGCATATATGCACGAGCATACGCACGCGTGCGCACACACACACACACACACACACACACACACTGTATATATATATACACACAGCCATGCAAACAGCCATGCACACATAAAGGATAACTACACAGATGCTGTCCATACACCAGTTGGATTATTTCTTATTCCTTCCTCACCGTCTCCGTAGCCTAGCCAGAGCTCATGTGGTACGGTACGCCCCCCCCTCCCTCATCAATAGTGTCAGTCAGGCATACAGTAAGCCCATAGACCCTGGTGATTGCCATTTCTCCTTCCCTGCCGGCACCAAAGCGAGGTCACTCATCACAGACTGTGTGAAGTGTGGCGAGCTGCACAGCGGTGGTGCCACCGGCTGAGGGAGAATAACACCCTTCCTTTTACTCTCTCCCTCATCTACCCACTAATGCTGGTCCCTATACCCATAATAATTGGGAGGAATCATCCCTGCCTACCCTGTGTGTGTGTGTGTGTGTGTGTGTGTGTGTGTGTGTGTGTGTGTGTGTGTGTGTGTGTGTGTGTGTGTGTGTGTGTGTGTGTGTGTGTGTGTGTGTGTGTGTGTGTGTGTGTGTGTGTGTGTGTGTGTGTGTGTGTGTGTGTGTGTGTGTGTGTGTGTATTTTATAAACTGCAATTTTTTCACCATGCATTATCTTTTAGTCCCATTGTTTGTGTTTGGTTGGTAGTGTATAAAAGGTTTGTGCTGCCTTACATAACAAAATGGCTCTCTTGCAATGTGGTAACCTCAAACTATGTGAGTGTTAAATAGAAAACGCTCTGTGTTCTCTTGAGTTTGAGATTTTCCGTTTATTTTCAGTTGACAAAGATATGGGTGTTTTCGAGGAACCTCATTCGAGAGAAGACCATTTTTGACAATGTTGTGATGACAGTCACTGGTAGCCAACAAAAAAAAACATTGATTCCTTTCTTCAAATGGATGTTGTTCATTAATTGATTAGTTGTTCCTAATCCGCCCCTCTGTCCCCCATCTAGGAAAACATAGAGCTTGCATTAGATGACATAGAGCCCAGCACATCACTGTCTGTAGCCGCTGTAGACCAAGCGTCAAGTCAAGCAATGGTAAGGACACTCTTTTAATGTCTGTTCTCATACTTAGGGGGCCCTATTCAATTCAAACTAGAATAGCATTAAAACAGCATTCTTTCAACAGGTAGTTTGAATGCGATGACGTTTCTCTTTTTGTTTTACTTTTACATTGTCGAGCAGATTAATCCAAATGTTCATCCTTTCAGGCCAGAATGTATTATCTTTTTAATTTTGACCTTAACCCTGTTACTGTTTTGATTGAATAGGGTATTTTCCTCTGTGTGGTTTGGAAGCCTGTGGTCATTATTTCCCTTTGACACTGATCATGATAACTCCCATATGGATCCCTCAATGCTTTGTTCTGACAGATGACAGATCCTTCTCATGGCAGTCTGTTCACTGCCCACTGCCAGTCTTTGCTGTTATTCATTTGTAATACAGTAGCTTTATGATTCCTGTTGATTCCACCACCTTTTGTAGGTTTGAGAATTTGAGTTTGATATTCATTTTCTCAGTTAGTTTCAGTTCTACAAGTCACTTGTCTGCTCTGTTTTGTACTTTTTTTGACATGATTTTAAGATTTGGGGGGATAATAATCTAATAAAGCATCAATCCACCAGACAGTGAAGGAGTAGGCAGACATTCACCAAACAGAGAAACAGAAAATCCACTCTTTGATGGTGGAGTCGGAGGAGGGAGTGAAAAAAATCCCAAATCAGTGCCTTTCCAGTCTCCTGTTCCATGTGCCATGGAAACCAGAAATGACACACTATTGTTGTCAGTGTCAGGGATCACTGTGTAATAATTCCAGTTTGGTTGGTTTGAGTGTTTTGCTTTGTAAAGGTTCCTGCCCTTGCTGGAGCAGTCTCTCAAAAGCAGTGAACCAGTGTACAGCAGATGGAAAAAGAAAAGGCCATGTTCTTTTAAAGTCAGAGAAAATAAAATAAAACGGCATAATCTACACTGGAAGACATCGCTCACTGTTCTCTTGAAGACCCATGGATCAAAGCTGACAGTTGAATTGAAATGGGCACTTTTAGAGTGTTGTCCTCTGATGTTCAATCTGGGTCCCTATGGCCCCCTGTCTCCTGTGATTGCTGTGGAAGCTTCTAGAGTAGCTGAGGGGCACTTTGTGTGTGTGCCTCTGACAGAGAGGTACTTTGTATTGGAACTGACAAAAATCTTTGGAGAATAATAATGGCAGGGTTCAGCATGAGAGCATTACATTTTTTCATTCAACTTTGGCCAGATATCATTCTCTGCTGACTGTAATGAGTCAAGAGCATTTGCTCCAAGGACTCTCAGTGGGTGTCTATTTTCTTAGCCATCCTCCCTTGGGAAATAAAGTGGTATTTTTTCCGAATCAGAGTTCAATTATACCAAAAAGCTGACTTGTGGACACCATTATTCCCCTAATTGCTGAATTGGACCAGACTTCATGAACGCTCCAGTGCCTTTGAGCTCTCACTCTGATATTGGTCTTAATGAGAGTCACGGCTAATGGCCTGTCTCTGCCCTTTTAAACTTTGGGAAACAAACGATGCTAATTGCTTTTTTGGAAAATCGAACAAAAGCATGAAAGCTGTGAGTTGTGGCCTATGGGGTAAATATGACAAACCGACAACCCTCACACCGTCATCTGCCCAGGGTTTGTTTTGGCAATACTCAGGTGAGATTTACTGTGAACAAAAAGGTGGAAAAAGTAGACTATTTCAATCATAAGTGTGTTGAAATACCTCCAGTCTTATAGAATGAATCCTCCATAAGTAGGGAGATGACTAGATTACTAAGGCTTGAAGCCGACCTGACAGTGTGAGCGTGAGTGGGCTGGCTGAGTGCCTTAACTGTGGTGAGTCAGTGTGTGTGTAGGTAGGCTGAAAAGCAAACTGAGGCTCCAGTAAGTTTCTAGTATGATAGTTGATGCTACTCATGCACAGGGCTGAGGACTGCAAATCAAGCAGAGAAAATGATGTGAGTGGGAAGAGACGTGTCTGACCAGAGAGAGTGTGTGTGTACGTGTGTGTGTGTGTGTACGTGTGTGTGTACGTGTGTGTGTGTGTACGTGTGTGTGTACGTGTGTGTGTATATCAGGTGCGGACACTGACACGGACTGATGAGGCGCGAGGCCTGTTGTGGCTGATGGAGGAGGAGGCCATGCAGCCTGGAGGCTCTGAGGAGACGCTACTGGGCCGTCTCTTCAGCTACTACGGCCCTGGGGAGGGAGAGAGCAAAGGTGAGGAGAGGAAGGAAGCAACACTGTGCAGAACATACATACATACATACATACACACACATACATACATACATACATACATACATACATACATACATACATATATATACACACATACATACTGTATACACACACACACACACACATACTGTATACACACACACTGTATATACACACACACACACACACACACACACACACATACATACTGTATACACACACACACACATACTGTATACACACACACACACACACACTTGTCCTTATCAACAATGGTTTTAAGGGATCTCTCTCTGCCTGTTAGGTCACACTCTGCTGCTGAAGAGCGAGCGGCAGCATCACTTCCTGCTGGGCCACAGTCACGGGACAGACTGGGTGGAGTATGATGCTCGGGGGTGGCTGGGTCACGCCAAGCAGAACCCTGCCTCTACCAACGCTGCCAGTCTCTTACAGGACTCCCAGAAGTAAGACCAGTCACACTTCTGAACGTTAAAGGGCCAATCTGTGATTGGTATAATTTTTTTTTACTTTGACTTAAATGGTATAAAGCCATTGATTCTTGAAGAATATCACTTATAAATGCCTCATAAGCTTAGTTCGACTGTCTTACCCCATCCCTCAGGTGTTTCCCCCAAAGACTGGCGGGGTGACCGCTTTTGTTTTTGTTGTTGTTTGAATCCCAGATTGGCCCTTTTAATGATGTGTGTGTGTCTCTCGTTTAGGAAGAACATCAGTGCTCTGTTTATGAGCCGAGGGGGCGGGGCCACCATCCTGTCGGGCTCCATCGCGGGGTTGGAGGGCGTGTCCCAGCTGACCTTGCGACGGGCCAGCAGCATGAGGAAGACCTTCACCACGGGCGTGGCGGCCGTGAAGAAGAAGTCCCTCTGCATCCAGATCAAACTACAAGTGGTGAGAGGCTAGGGACAGTCCATAGGAGGGACAGCGAGGAGGAGGGAGAGAGAGGAGGAGGGAGAGGGGGGAGAAAAAGAAATAGAGGGTGAGAGAGGAGGAGGGAGAAGGAGGAGGACAGAGAGAGAGGAGGATAGAGAGAGAGGGAAAGAGAGGAGGAGGAGGAGGGAGAGACTTTTAAAAGCTCTTTATTAACCATCATATACAATACATATACTGTAAAATAATTAAAAGTCTCCATTCAACAATTACATCACCAATTAAAGTCCAGTTCACCATCAAGGAAGGAGAGAGAGAAAGAGAGCAGGAGGGAGGGAGAGAGAGAGAGAGAGAAGGAGGAAGAGAAAGGCCTAAGTAGCATATTTCCACTTCTTCTTTTCATATATTAATATGGGCAATATTTAGTTACAGTAAGTCCTGGTGGGCCATAGAGCCCCCAGTTCTAATTATTATACACAGACCCATTCAGTAATAGAGTCATTTAATTAGCATGGCCCTAATATATGCCCTCCCCACAGGGAGAGGTGTTCACACTGCGTTTGTGAGACCATCCATCTTCCCGTGTTTTTACCGTATTATTGCAGCTTTAAAGGGTATGAGGGCTGCCCATGCTCAGCCTCTCGCCTGCACATGAGAGTTCTAGCCAGACCATTTATTAAAAACCCAGGCTGATTACTTAATGAGATTTCTTAATGTGTGAAATTTGCTATCAGTGACATGTAAACGAGAGCCAGTCTACGGAGCCTTTGCATATGATTACAGAGGGTTTTAGTTGATGATTATGCTGGGTCATACCATCAGTATAAATGGAGTGGTTTTAGCATCTCACTGTTACCACCTGAGTATTAGAATAATATATGCCATCTAGCTGACACATTTATCCAAAGCGACTTACCCTACAATGAGTGCATATATGTTTTTGTATGTATGGTCCCAGTGGGAATTGAACCCACAACCGTAACGCTCTAACCAACTCAGCCACAGAGGACCATCGGTCTCAACATACCCCTCTCCCCTGCAGGATGCTCTGTTGGACACGGTGCGGAGGTCCAGGGTTCACTTTGTGCACTGCCTGCTGCCCAAGGCTGATGCCCTGTGGGGCCCCTCGTCCCGCGGAGGGGAGGGAGAGGTCCAGGGTGAGAGTGGAGACTCTGGCCTGATGCAGCTGGACGTGGCCCTGCTCCGTGCACAGCTCCGGGGCTCCAAGCTGCTGGACGCTCTGAGGATCTACAGACAAGGTGAGAGGGCAGATTCACACTACAGAACCGAACCTAGCTGAGCTAAGAAGAAGGCTGTTTATTTGGCCATGCAATCAATTTTTCATCAATTGTAGGAATTTGATACGTGCAACCCCCCCCCCACCCCCCCCAAGACAACACACACGCAACGCACACACACCCCCTCCGAGACAACACACGTGCATACACCCAAGGGAGAACAGAGCTCTGGGCTCTGGGCACAGGGTCAGCCATATTCGGCGCCCCTGGAGTGCTCAAGGGCACAACGGCAGTGGTAGGAGCCTTAGATATGATGCCAGTATCCTTCCAGTTACCAGCTCACATCCGGCTCCCTCCTAGAGTGGGGATCGAACCAGCCACCTCCCGATCGGCAGGCCTCTCTAACCTCTAGGCTACCTGCCGCCCCTGTACTGGGCTGGCCTGGTTCCACATCCACCGTAGTTGCTGAAACAGTGCTAGAAAAGACAATATGAAAGAAACAATATCGGAAACTGTATGGTTTCTGACGAAAAAAAACAAAGAATGCTCTTGTTAGCAGTTCCTCAACTCGAGCTCTGACATCTGACAACATTACACATATTATTGCACACTGACATTATTGCACTAGTACTATTGTCACTTTATTGTCACTTTATTGTCACTTTTTATCCCTTTTTATTAGCGGTTATTGACTTGTTGCTGCTGTTGTCGAGCGTGGAGCAAGATCCCAAAACATTTCACTTTGTCAATTACAGCTGGATGCGATATACTGTATGTGACAGTGAATTGGATTTGATATCAACTTATGGCGTTCATCTTGAGTCCAGTTAGCTACAGTGTGATGGTGTCCCTCTCCCCCCGCCTTTCTACAGGATACCCTGATCACCTGGTCTTCTCTGAGTTCCGACGCCGCTTCGACGTACTGGCGCCACACCTGACCAAGAAACATGGCCGCAACTACATAGTGAAGGATGAGAAGAGAGTGAGTGTCTGTGTTCAGCCGTGCCCGCGTGCGTGCCCGCGCAGAATAGAACGCGATTGTGTGCCAACAGCCTCAGAGCCGCTGGACAGATTAACGAGCCGAAGAGGCCCCTCTTCCTCCTCTCCCTTCCTGTCAGCAGCACATTTACCGAGAAATAGACCCCTATTAATCAGGCCTATTGTGATGACCTAATCAACTAGGCCCCTAGCGGCATCACGCCAGCTCCCAAGTCAAATCAATAAGGAGCACAGACAGGGGAAAAATGCTTTCTAATTGCACTGGGGGGGTTTAGGAGCGCAACAAAATAGTCCAAAACTTGGTGGACTTATCAACTTTGTGAATTATATTTGCTACTCTGGAGACGATCTGGCTGCTTGGTGAAATGAGCTCCCCCGGTCCCCACTGCGTGGGTTTCTAGGAGATATGAGCGGTGAGACAGCGCTAATGGTTAAAGTGTTTTTGTGTAACCCGACGAGTTGAGGGTGGATTGCTAATAAGCGCTCCTCTTGGAGGTTAACTATCAATGAGGGTCAATTGTGTATTGGTCCGCTGCAAGAGGAGCCCCAGTGAGAGTGAAATGGTAGAGGGAAAACAACACAAAAGCCACTCTTTACAGAAGGAGTGTGAGAGGGAGAGGGAGAGGGAGAGGGAGAGGGAGAGGGAGAGAGGGAGAGAGGGAGAGAGAGAGAGAGAGAGAGAGAGAGAGAGAGAGAGAGAGATCCCCAGCGTCTCAGAGCAAGGTTTCTGTGGAAACGCCAGTCAAACAAAAGCCCCTCAGTGCTTGTGGGGCTGCATCCCCTCTCTCAGTGGTAATCTAGATGGGGGGCCTTTCAGGCTGGGGGCTGAGAGGAGGCAGAGCGAAACACACAGAGAGGCAGAGAGGGAGGGAGAGAGAGGCTTGCAGCCCGTGTCCCATTGCACAGTCTGTATGTGTTCAAGGCTGCTATGGGGTCGAGACCACCACGGGGCCAGGAGGAATAAGCCTGGAGCAGGAGGATTCTGGAGGACAAGCTGTCTGGTTGGTTTTCCTTTAGCGCTCACTCTCTCTCTCTCTCTCTCTCTGTCGCGCTTTCTGTCTACACCCGCCGTGACCTTGAGAATGTGAGAGGAGAGAAATGGGGGGGGGGGGGGGGTTCATGTGAAAGGAATACTTTCTGTCAGTATTGGCTGATATGATGGGGGGGGGGGGGGGGGGGGGGGGGGTGTACTCTGTGATTGTGTCAATGTAACTGCCCAGACCCCGGGGGATGGAGGCAGAGACTGACCTGTGTGTGTGTGTGTGTGTGCGTGTGTGTTTTTCTCCAGGCCGTGGAGGAGCTGCTGGAGTCCCTGGACCTGGAGAAGAGCAGCTATCACATGGGCCTGAGCAGGGTGAGTACCACTACCAGCACACAGATCACCCTACAGGACTAGAACAGTAACACACACACACACACACACACACACACACAAACTACCGCTGTGTGTATTTCTGATAGGAAGCAGTGTTTTAGGTCAGTGTGCAAACCCCCCCCCAAAAAAAACAAAAACAAACAAGGCATCTCCATATGTGTAAATATTCAGTTGTTGAACAGTTGTTGAAAAAGTCCTCCCCTCCTGTTTCTGCTTGAGGAATGTGTTTGTCCCCCTTTCCCTGGGTGACTTGCCAAGTGTTGCCAGCCCCACCGGTCTCCTGCCCAGGGGTGTGTATGCAGGGTGGATCTGAGCGGCTTGTCTGTCTTCAGCTCCCTGTCTATGAGACCACAATCATGTCTCCTTTGTATTCATGTCGTTCTAGAGCAATTTTTGGCAGTGATGGGCTTCTTTGTTGTCTTTCGCCTTGGCACTTGTAGTCTAATCACAGTAAACACTGCCTGGCACACTGATGTTTAATCCCATCAGCTGGAAAAGTGTCCCACTGCCAAAAAAGAAAATCAAGAGAAAAAGCAACGATGGAGAGAAAACAATAGGTCCTACCGCTCCCAGATACTGGCAGTATACTAGAGCCACATTAGAACAGGGGAGAGATTGGTAATTATTTGGTGGCAGCTGCAGTTGCCTTCGGGGGGCTGTGGAGTTTTGAACCGGGCTCAGAAGTAGATTAGCACCAAGATGGTCATTCACAAAGCATTCCAACGGCGTCCTAGCAACAGCGGCCCCAGTAGAATGCCAATTACGCCAGCTTCAAATGTTCTCATGTCAGTGGATTCACAGCTCAACTCCCAAAGTGGTAAACACTGCCAGTACAGTAAGTCAGATGTCTTAATATGGGCACGGAGTGACCTTTGGTTTATCCATGCTTGTGTTATAGCTTGCACAAATCCTATAGAGAAATCCTTGGTGGAGTTGCAGCATGCAACAAAACACATACTGGACCTCCATTGTGCCCCCTCTGTGGTGCCAGGGCAGCCTATTTTCATGAGGTTCCCCTACGGACAGTGACACTTGTACTTTAGTTGTATAACCATCTCTTTTCCATATAGGACAGTATCTGTGTGCCGCAGGGGAGGCTGGTGGAGGTAGAAATCGGAGGACGGGCTCATTGTAATGCATGGCATGGAATGAGGAATGGTATCAAACACATGTGGATACCTGTTGTACAAAGATGATACCCAAGTTTCCCACTCAGAGAGTGTCCGAATCAACCCATGAGAAGCTCTATGCAAATAACTCTGTCCCACCTGAAGAGTGTGTGAATGGCAGGGAGATGATGTCATGTGATGCTGCGTCCACTGGCTGTTTAACTCACTTTGGCTCACCTCTGACCTGGCACAGTACAGTGCGGACCCTCCCTGTCACAGATAACAGCTTCATCACGTGTCAGTGTTCTCACTCAGATAAGGGACAATTCTCTCTGGCCTAAAATGGAAGGATGACACACTTTCTTGTCATGTTATCTGCTTGTGGACTCAATGCAAAAACGTGCAGATACTTTATCTCCTCGCCTTCAACCCCTGCTGGCCTTATTGACAGTGCTATTACTACATTTGACTTAAATGCCAAACAACTGAGGAATTCACTCAATCTTTGCTCCTGACTAGAGCAAGAGTGACTTCTGTCTGACATATTGCATGTTGTGTTTGACTGAACTGAGCTGATCTGAGAGGTGTGTGTATGTGTGTGTGTGTGTGTGTTCTCCTCCAGTTGTTCTTCAGAGCGGGGACCTTGGCTAAACTGGAGGAGCAGAGGGATGAGCAAACCAGACGCAACATCACCCTGTTCCAAGCAGCCTGTAGCGGGTACCTGGCAAGACAGGCCTTCAAGAAGAGGAAGGTAGGCATGGCTCCACACACACAGACACACACACACACACACACACACACACACAGACACACACACACACAGACACACACACACACACACACACACACACACACACACACACACCCACCCCAGCTGGGCAGGGAAGGGTACAAAAAGAATGTGTTTACCACATTAACAGTTCAAAGCAGCTATAGGTTTAGCTATACTTCACTGCATTGCACATTTTTAGGTTTTGTTTTCTTCTTCTTTTCTTTCTATCGTGGACTGTAAAATGTTACACCATAGGTACAGTTAAAAACTATGTGTGCCGTAGACCTGAAATATAATTTGTCACATGGGTTTTGGGAATCCTTGAAAATGATTGTGATGTTTGTTGAGCAGGTCTTGTTGCCCTGGAGTGAGTGACATGTGGAGTGAAGCAGCGAGCCTGTTGTTGTCCCGGTCTAAATTTAGGGACTATTTTCTCTGCTATAAGAGGACCTAGCTAGCTCTGTTGTAAATCTTAAACTAATCACAGCAGGACTTTATAAATCCATCAGCCTAGCCCCACCTTCCTCCACTCTGATCCATCCAATCACCGTCTGTGGCAGGGACAGAGAGGTGACATGTCCCCCTCAATCACCATCTTATCGATCAGCTCCCTCTAAACGCAGGCCTATCGTACGTGCCACCGTCTCTCACTCCTCCGCTCCATCTCTTCCTCTCCCTCCATTTATCTTTCTCTGGGAGATGGGGGCCATCTCTCTGGCCCCGATACCATCTCCTCAGCTGATGTATGGACCTGAGCTCATTCCCTGTGTGGGATTACCCTCTAAATGAACATAGTGCCTTCATCTGGGCATGGGCAGTCATGAGCCCCATGGTACTGCATGGACACCACTACCCTCTCTCCCTTTAGTCTCGCTCTCACACACAAACACATGCACACACGCACACACACACACACACATACATAAACAGACACACACACACACACAGACACACACACAATTTCAGTAATGACTCTTTACACACGTATAGCTTTGAGCTTTTTGAGCAACGCACATACAAGGTGCATACAATCGTACTCCCAAGGTGTTGTGGGGGATTTTTTTTATAACTCGTTGTGCTTCATTTTTTGTTATCAGCTTTTCCATTATCTAGTTTGGATTCTCTTTCTGCCGCCATGACAACATAAGCAGCCTTTGAGTAATGTGCATTGGTGGAAAATGGGAACCCAAGAAAGGCCAAGGTTTTTCTCTTATTAAGTTCAGAGGTCACCGTTCACAGAATGAGGCAAGCTGATGGAGCAGAGTGCTTTTTAATCCGTTAGAAAGGGCAGAGAATCATCACTGAGGGACTATGTGAGATCCCTAGGCTAAGGCTCTGCACCATTACCAAATCCATTAAGACGAGGGTGAACTTTTTCTGAATGCCCTCTCTTGTATCCCCCCCCCAACACACACCCCAGTAAATGTATCTATAATGGAAAGATAAGATTCAATTTATTTTTTCTTGTAAATCTTTGCCTCTGAACTAAAGTTCAGGTCTGTGAGGTAAGATGTAGTACTCAATTATGGATGAGAGCTACCGGTTCCAGAGATTTGATCAGATTAGGAGTGGATGATGTTTTATATATTTATGTAAACATCTTATTTATGTTTGAGTTGAAAAATTGAAGTCTAAAGAGTTATTGTTAGAGTAATACTATAATGAAAAGATAATATAATTGCATGGAAGAGGTCCTATATCAGGTTTCGACTTGATTCAATGTTCTTAAAAAAAAATGAAGATAAGAGTTTATCTCTAACAAAGTAGAAAGTAGTAGATAAAGATAAACAATCATATCTTTGGAGTCTCTGGTTCATTCAGAGTGGCTGTGATGAGAATGCAGAGCATGTGTATTTCTGTGCCTGATCACCTGAAAGGCAAATATGGAGAAGATTGAGAAAGTAGTTATTCCAAATGCATTCGCCCTAGACCAGAGTAATTGGACAAATGCAATGAAGTGGTATATGAATGTGTGAGCTGAGTTCTCTCGTCCCCCCTTTCCATGTGGAGGATTAACTGAGTGTGTCTCTATCCAGAGGCCTGTCTTATCATAATGATGGTATAATGAAACCCACTTGGGCTCTCACCCCCGTCATGAAATTTGATTAGTCTCTCATTCCACCGTCACTGCACAATATGAAGTATGAAGAATTCAGTCTTAACAGGTGGTGCCAGTATTTTGAGAATGAGCGCAATTCCTCAAGTCCTCTATGGCACAGTGGGTAGAGCATGACACTAACAACACTTAGGTTGGGGGCTCGATTCCCGCTGGGACCATAAATACTGAAAAGTGTATGCACTCACTGCAATGTAAGTCCCTTTGGACAAAAGCGGCAGCTAATTGGCATATATTAAGTCATACACATCTGAACAAATACTGTTGTAGTTCAAATAGAAATGTCAGCCTGCTAAATACTCCCAAGGTGTTGTCCAAGGCTGACTCCATCACAATATCTCCCAATTGGAGAAGCAACAACTTCCCTCTGAGAGTGTCCGTCTTGACTCTCATTCTCAGTAGAGGAGGCATATGGAAGACATCCTGTTTTCTTTTGAGACACACACACAGCCTTGTATTGTGTTGTTATCTTTTCTGGAGTACGCCCAGGGGACCCACCGGGAATTGAACAGAGCAGCCTTGGGTTGTTTAATTAAGCACTTGCTTTAAGTCAGAGAGCTGGGTGCTGAGTGGAAGCAGGTGGTGTGGGCGGTTGCTACTCCTGCACAGTCAAGTAGCTAGCTCTCAGTCTACGCACGCATGCACGCACGCACCCACCCACGCACACACACACACACACACACACACAGGAACTGACATTCACTTTCTGGCCTCTCCCCCAAGTCTATCTATGAGGGTGGCGCAGATAATGGGTATGGATATCTTTATGGATATCTTTATGTTTTTAAATGTTTTATTATGTCTTTCCAAACAAGTATAAATGGTACAATTTCTCAACACGCATTCCAATTTCTTTCTTTTTTCAAATACACATGAATTATTAATTAAACAAATCTACAGTCTAATGGGAGGGATATCTTAGTTCTGTCTGAATCTTGGCCCACAACCCATATTCTCTTTGCAGACTGCCTAACAGCAGACAGACCCTCTCAAAATAATATGAATAACCCCTTTGTTTATTCCCATCCTGAACATGGCCTAATCTTGTATTTGTCTTCTTCATTATGGGGCTAAACATCACAAATGACTCCTGTTGAATAAGCCTGTCTGAGATTTTCTGCATTTTGCAGTGTGTTAAAGCTTTCATGGTGTGACAAATCCTAATTGGCCATAGAGGGGGTTGCCTCCGGGGCGGAATCTACTTGATGCTGTAGAGAATAATGTTGCTCTAATTGGGTTCCCCGTAATCTGCTGCTACAGTACGGGAGATGCTTCATGCACTAGCAGCATGCAAATCGTGTAACACTTGGAATCTGCTGCCAACATATATTGATGTTTGATTTAATTAATCAAAAGCCTTGGAACATGCTCTCTACCAGTTCTCCAGAGATGACGGACAACTCCAAGGCCCTGGCTAGTTAGTCCATGCAACACATACATTTAAAATAGTTGCTCTCTAAATATTGTAGACACAGAACAGAACAGAGATCGATCGTGTTGGAGTCCCCCCCCCCCCCCCCCCCCCCTCCCCATACTCATTCCACACATTGATCCCTTTACACCCGTCATGGATTTCTTTTATTTTGTTTATTCGAGTGATGAGAAAAGTTTATTCATAAAACACTCCTGCCTCTGGTCAGAGCTAAGTGTGTTTTCTCTGGGCCCACAGTACAGAATTTCTCGAGTCTATTTCTGTAATGGAGCCTCCTCTGCATTGCATCGCATTGTGTGCTTCTGCTCTCTCTGCTCTCTCCTCTGCATACAGACTCTGTCAGCCTTCAGCTTTCATACAGTACAATATTTGTCCACCCACTCTCTGTGTGCTGTGTATGTGTGTGTATGTATGTATGTATGTATGTGTGTGTGTGTGTGTGTGTGTGTGTGTGTGTGTGTGTGATGAACAGATACAAGACCTGGCCATCCGCTGCATCCAGAAGAACATTCAGAAGAACCGTGGGGTGAAGGACTGGCCGTGGTGGAAGGTCTTCACCACCGTACGACCCCTCATCGAGGTGCAGCTCACCGAGGAGCAGATCAGGGGCAAAGACGTAAGTATCTGTGTGTGTGTGTGTGTGTTGGGTCTGTCTGTCTGCCTGTCTCTCTGTCTATATGTCACTCTGTCTATATGTCTGTCTGTCTGTCTGTTTGTCTGTCTGTCTGTCTGTCGGTAAGTTAGACTGTTAAACCATCTTAGCTCCCAACCCAGACTGCTTCAGCAACAGTCTCTGATTCACAGATCCACAGATCCACAGATTTGTTATCAACAACTGCATGTATCTCTTTTAGAAAGCTCATCCCTCGACTTCACAGTCCATTGGTCGGTGGTTTGTGCCAAGGGGATGGAGCAGGCGGAAGTATATCATCATTTGCATGATGTACAGTATCTCAATGGCTACAGATATAGCAAATGGCCACAGCCTCTTCCTCGTTCTGCGGTCCAATGCGTTCCTCTCTCACATTTGTTCCTGTTCCGTGTCGTCTCCCAGGAGGAGATCCAGCAGTTGAAAGGGAAGTTTGAGAAGGTGGAGAAAGAGAGGAACGAACTGAGGTTGAACAGTGATCGACTGGAGAGCAGGGTGAGTCTCCTGGGCCCCATTACGGTACAGTGTGTTGTGCATCGCAGTTCTTGGAGACTTGGCACTGTGGTCCTGTTATGTGGCTCATTGGATAGAGCACAGCACTAGCAAAGCTAATGTTGGGGGGGGGGTTTGATTCCTGCTGGGATCATATGCACAGAAAATGTAGGCACTCACTGTACTGTTATGTATGCACTCACTGTACTATTATATATTATATATTATATTAGGATAGTGCAAACTTAGTCATGCCCTTTTCATTAATCTGAAGTCTGCAGAAACAGTGAAGGACTATTTGATTACTATATCACACTTTACACTGGCCAGCTAAGGGACAGGTTATCATGTCCAACAGTCTGCCTTTGTTCGTTATTTGCACCCATCTGTGATAAGAAAAGCAGGGCTATCATGTCACTTACTGTAGGTAGCCAGATGAAGGTGTGCGTATGTGGCGCACCGTCACTAAAGATAGGCCTGTCCATGAGACACACACATTGACCAGGTTGTGTGTGCGTGTGTGCGTGTGTCTCCAGATTACAGAGCTGTCCGTGGAGCTTGCTGATGAGAGGAACACTGGAGAGTCAGCCTCCCAGCTGCTGGAGACAGAGACATCAGAAAGATTACGTCTGGAGAAGGACATGAAGGACCTACAGGTACGAATACTGCGCAAAAGAAAGAAAAAGAAAGCAGATTAAAAACAAAAACAACTATAACATAATTAATCAATACAATAAAAGCAGCATCACTCAATCTAGTTGCATAGATGGTTGATCAATACAATAAAGTCAGCAGAGATAGCAGCATAGATAAAATGCTCATTGAAAGCTAAATTGAAGAGTGAGGTTTTTAACTGGCGCTTAAAAATGTTTACTGAGCTTGCTTCCCTGATTTCTTGAGGTACTGTATTCCACAGTTTAGGGGCACAGTTAATAAATGCTGCATCACCAACTTTCTTTTGGGTTTTGATAATAACCTTCAATAAGCCAGCAGCAGAGGATCTGAGTCCTCTTGAGGGTGTATAGATTGCCAGCGAAACAGTAAGGTGTTGTTTGAAGTCAATTCTAAACGATACAGGGAGCCAGTGTTGTTTGAAGTCAATTCTAAACGATACAGGGAGCCAGTGCAGAGCAGTGCAGAGCAGTTAAGACTGGAGTGATGCTCTCTCCTCTTAGTTTTTGTCAGTAGCCTAGCAGCAGAGTTTTGAATTAGTTAGAGCCTGTCTATAGACTTCTTGGGGAGGCCAGTAAAAAGTGCATTACAGTAGTCAAGTCTACTTGAAATAAAAGCATGAATCAGTTTTGCAGCATCCCGCTGAGTTAAAAAAACGGCGCACCTTGGCAATGTTTCTCGGATGAAAAAAGGCTGTCTTGGTCACCTTCTTAATGTTGGAATTAAAACTCACATCAGAGTCTAAGATAACACCAAGACTTGTAACCTCTGACTTAATCAAGGGAGTTAGATTCCCAAGGCTGTTTAAAAGCATAGCCTGTTTGTCTTTGGGGCCAAGTAAGAGGATTTCAGTTTTGTCATTTAGCTTTAAAAAGTTGTTCATCGATTTATTGACAGCTGATAGACAGACAGTTAGTGAGGAGGCAAATAGCATTAGTATCATTTGGTACAACAGAGATGTATAATTGAGTATCGTCCGCATAGCTATGGAAGTTTACATTGTGTGCTCTGATAATGTTGCCAAGTGGTAGCATATACAGTGAGAATAGTAAGGGACCAAGGCCACTTCCTTGTGCAACACCAAGACGTATATCATACTCATCCGATATGTGATCTCCAAGACTGACATAGAATTTTCTCCCTGTAATATATGTACGGAACCAGCTTAGGATGCAATCAGAGAGACCAACCCAGTTTTGAAGACGATTGATGAGGATCTTGTGATCAATCGTGTCGAATGCTACACTTAAATCCAAGAGAACAAGAATGGAGACTTTATTAGCATCAGTGTTTAGTCTGACATCACTGACAATTTTAGTGAGAGCAGTCTCTGTGCTATGATTAGACCTGAAACCTTTTCCAGAATCTTGTTTTCGTGTAGAAAGGAGTTAATTTGATTTATAAACCACCTTTTCGAGTATCTTGCTAATAAAAGGGAGATTGGATATTGGTCTATAATTAAGCTGGAATCTAGAGGTGGGGGTGAACTGTGGGTGATGTTGACTGGTTGATGTCAGAACTAATGTCCCTGTGTGTGTGTGTGTGTGTGTGTGTGTGTGTGTGTGTGTGTGTGTCTCTAACCCAGGCTAAGTTTGATGCTATGAAGAAGCAGATGGAGTCGATGGAGATGGAGGTGATGGAGGCTCGACTCATCAGAGCGGCAGAGCTGAACGGTGAAATGGACGATGACGATGATGATTACGCAGGTGAGTTCTGGTGCCATGATTCCTGTTATCCAGACCGGCTCACAGTATTCATGAGGTAGGCATTGTGACCAAGTCAATGGAAGGTATTGGATGACTGATATAAGAGGATATCTTACTGCAATATTGCATTGTAGTGAGTGGATCACAGATTGCATTATGAGCAGCTGTGTGTCTCATAGGCATACATACGTATACTGTACAGTACAGGTCAATGGAGGCTGGTGGAGGTAGAAATCAGAGGACGAGCTCATGGTAATGCATGGAATAGAATGAGGAATGGTGTACGATACCATTCCTAATTCCATTCCATGCATTACACTGATCCCGTCCTCTCATTTCTACCGCCACCAGCCTCCCCTGATATAGGCACACCTTAGGAACTAACTCCTACTTCAACAGTTCTATTGGGAAATTGTAGGAGAATTGGGTCATAATTTGCATAATTACATAAATTCATAAAGTCCCTATCTAAAGTGGATATACAGGTATGGTATTAAGAAATACAAGAGTTAGTCTGTCCCGCTCACTCTCTCCCTGATCTTTTCCTGCTGGGAAGGAAATCGCACACTGGGGAGTGTATTGTCCTTGAGCCAGGCTGTGCCCGGTACCTCCTCAGGAATAAAAGCCACAGAGTGGATGTTTCTGATAAATGAGAAAAATAATCTGCAGGATCAAAGCCAGTGGCCCCTGAAAGCTGTCATTACTCTATATATATGCAAATAGGGGGAGCAGTAATGGAAGGCGCCAGTGTTCTTTGTCTGAAGGGGAAACGGACAGCCTCTCGGATGAGGCTGAGAAATGAAGCCTGAGAAATGAACCTGGACTCGCTTCTCTGCTGCTTTTAGTTCAGATAGGCTTTGACAGCTCCAGCCCAGGGGCCAGTTAAGATCTGCATGTCATGTTAGGTTGATGGGTTTTTGCCTTCTTTTTTTTTGCTCCATTGCGCCCAAAATTATACTCTTTGGATGAGTTTCAGTCACGTCGAGTAGATTTGAGTTTATACAGTTGATGACCATATGACAAAATAAACCTAGAGGGATATTATTCATCCTTTTGTTGAGTTTCTTCTGTCAAATTTTGATGTTAAAAAAAGTTTCAACTGGATAGAAGAAAAGGTTTCAGTATCTGGTATGTGGCAACTCTTGTACGTGAGCCACACACACACACACACACACACACACACACACACACACACACACACACACACACACACACACACACACACACACACATCAGCCCTTCTACAGTTATATCCGCCTGATCCGCAGCCTCCACTGCCTCAGTCACAATGAGCCTCTTGCTCTCGTTCAATCAGGCTGTCCGGCATTAATGGCTCTGTCATCCCAAATGTCACGTGTTCTCCCTCTGTCACCCCCCCTGACCCTCTGTACCGCTGCATCTACCCCACAGGAGGAGAGTGGCGGCTGAAGTACGACAGAGCCATCCGCGAGACGGAGTTCACCAAAAAGAGACTCCTGCAGGAGTTTGAAGACAAGCTGGAGACGGAGCAGCAGAGCAAGAGACATCTGGAGAGAAAGGTAGGGACCTTTTACCCCTGGCTTACTGTGCCCTTTACCCCTTACAAGGGCCCTTTACCCCTGGCATGTCCTGTTGTCAGCAGCCCACACACACACACACACACACACTCTGCCACACTAGTCTCCTCCCCAGCCTCCTCTTCTCATATTCCTGGCAGGCAGTTGCTTTCATATCCTATAGATTATAGAGAACAATGATGTATGGTCCAGAGGCAATAGACAAGGACAAATTAACCCGCATATGCACACATCTATCATAAAACTCATTTTGCACCTCAGAAATTTTTCCTCATTTTGTTTAAACACAAATGACAAAAGGCATATTACGGCTATGGTATCTCATTAGATTGTGGGCGTGTGTGCGGGTGCGTGTGTGTGTGTGGTGCGTGTGTGTGTGTGCGGTGTGTGTGCGTGTATGTGTGTGTGTGTGTGTAGCTGACTGACTTGCAGGCGGATAATGATGAGGTGCAGCGCTCGGTGCAGCAGCTGAAGAAGAAGTGCCAGAGAATGACGGCAGAGCTGCAGGACACCAAACTGCACCTGGAGGGCCAGCAGAGCCGCAATCACGACCTGGAGAAGAAACAGAGGAAGTGAGTCTACTGGAGACTACACTCGCACGTGCACACACACACACACACACGCACAGACACTATCTCATGCACTCACACACGCACACACTCTCATGCACTCACTCACACACACACACACAAACACACTCTCATGCACTCACACAGACACACGCATGCACACACACACACACACACACCCACACCCACCCTCACACAATCTCATGCACTCACACATGCACACACACACTCTCATGCCCTCACACACACACACACACACACACTCTCATGCCCTCACACGCACACACACACACACACACACACATGCACAGATGCCTTGATATGCCATATGTTTATTCCAGCTTATCATCTTATGAGAAACCTACATTATAACATAATGTAGACAGTAGACTCCTATCAGAGTGAGCAGGGCTGAATGTCCTCACATAAACACACACTGACCTGCCCTGGAGAAGAATAAAAAGTTTCTTCATTTGAATAGAGAACGAGACGGGCTGTAATCTGCGGAATTGCATTATGGCTGAGGAAATGACTCACACTTTTTAGCACTTGAGAAGAGATTGCTGTGGCAGAATGTGATCTGTCCCCTGAGGCTAATTGAAGATGCTCTGTGGGAGTAATCATTTTCAGCTGTGCAAAGCTGAAGATGGCTCCTCTTAGGAAAGAAAAAGGGAATTATGGGGGACTTGATAGTTCAGAACACTTCACTATTCAGATGAACAGTCCTAAGTGTATGTGCCCTAGACAATTGAATAGAATATTATGCTCATGATTACAATGCAATTCAAAATTAAAAGCACACTGTTAACATAACGTAAAGGCAAGTGCCGGTACTGAGGTTAAAACAGAAACTACTGTATTTAGAGTCCTTTGTATGGAATGAGGGGAGTCTGATGACTCCTCTTATGCTGTCGACTAAACGACTGAACTTTTCGAAAGGGGATGTACTTTTAATGTTTCATCTCGATCTACACCGGTGTTGCTGTAGGGTTCACACCATTCCAAATATCAGAAAATGTCATCTGTAATATTTATGATTCATTGGGTTTCCGATGTAAGAGCTATTCTCTTAGGGTAGAATCCTAACTTGAGATCCGTGCGCAGAACTTGAATCAGAAATCTATGCGAATGTCGGAGTTAAAGTATGCAGATCTCGAGTGAGGATTCCACCCTGAGAGAGAGGCACGGTGGGCTGTCTGATAGAGAGGCCCCCAGGCTGTGGTGTTGGGCCCGTCAGTGAGGGGAGTGCTGGTTGCTGTTGCAGGTTTGACTTGGAGCAGACTCAGGCCCAGGACGAGGTGCAGAGGGAGAGAAACCAGAGGGAGAAGCTGAGCCGAGAGAGGGACATGATGACCGGGGAGGTGTTCAGTCTTCGCCAGCAGCTGGAGGTACAGTACACACACTACACCAACATGTGCACACACACACACACACACACACACACACACACCACACCAACATGTACACACACACACACACACCACACCAACATGTGCGCACACACACAGATGATGGATCATTATGTTCCATCTCTGTATGACTGGGCTGGGCTGTCTCTCTCTCTCTCTCTCTCTCTCTCTCTCTGCTGCCCCCTGCCTGCAGGACAAGGACTCGGATCTGTGTGTGGTCAACCAGAAGGTGGAGCAGCTGGAGGCGGAGCTGAAGGACCTCTCCTCCCAGGAGTCCAAGGACGAGGCCTCGTTGGCTAAGGTCAAGAAATCGATTCGTGACCTGGAAGCCAAGGTCAAAGACCAGGAGGAGGAGCTGGACGAACAGGCTGGAAGCATCCAAATGCTGGAGCAGGTAAAGGAGGAGGAGAAGATACCAATGAGATGGTGTATAAGGAGCACTTAGAGGAACAAAGTGTGTGTCTTACTGTGTGTGTGTACGTGTGTGTGCGTGTGTGTGTGTGTGTGTTCTTTAGGCCAAGCTGAGGCTTGAGATGGAGATGGAGAGACTGCGGCAAACCCACTCCAAAGACATTGAGAGCAAGGATGAGGAGGTGGAGGAGATCCGGCAGTCGTGCAGTAAGAAGGTACAGTAGGACCGCTCACAGTCCCACTGCTGTTAGAAATGCAACATTCATAAGCTACTTGGGATTTTAGCAGTGTTTGGGAGTAGTTCCACAGTTCAACTATCAGTTTAACTGCATTTTGCAGTAGCTTGGTGGTAGTTAAATGAAATTCAAATCCTCATAGTTTTTCCTGCAGTTAATTACCTTTTTGCCATAGCAGTTTGGTAAGCTACTGCCACTACTGTCACTTTTCCAAAAGAAAACTAAAAACTGTGGAATTTAACTATTATTCCAGCCCTTGAACTTCAATTTCCTCTTGAACTATTTCTTCTCTTACTGCCTCCGGTCTCCCAACTTTGCTCCACCCTTTTCTCGACCAGAGAAAAGATTTCTGATTTCATTCAGAGGCTTTCCGTCACATGGACTGGTCATTTTTCAGTAACTGACTGTCCTGTGTTGGATAATGTAGTTTAAAAGTAGCTTTAGTGTGACAAACTATATTTCTCTCAAGGGTAGCTTTAGTGTAGTTCAATTTCTTGAATCAATTAATAATTGGTAATCTTGTTAAATAAATTTTCAGAGTAGCTTCTGCAACACTGGATTTTATTTCATATGCATAACTTCCCTCTCTTCAGCTAACAACACGTCAGCCCTGGTCAAACACACACCCGACAGCTCCGACAGATGCTCCTCCAAACACACACATTTGCGCATTCAATCATGTATCAAATTACACCGCACTCACAATTCCTGTCTTGCCTGCCTCGTTAATTTCAGATGGTGACAAGTCATGGCAACTAGAGCTGTTTTTTTATTTATAGATATGTTGTTTTGTAATGCTTACTTTTTAGTACTAACTGTTTGTACGCATTCTGCAAGTAGCTTTTTATAATTCCACACACCGGCATATACAGTCAACTCTCTAGTGGTGGCCCTTTGTGGCGTCTTCCACCCAATGAGAGCAGCCATGTGCGTGATAGATGGAGGAGGGTGTGACTTCTCTGTGGTGATGGTCGTCTGTCAGCCTGGCCTGACTGTGTCTTCTGTCTGTCCTGCAGATGAAGCAGATGGAGGTGCAGCTGGAGGAGGAATATGATGACAAGCAGAAAGTCCTTCGTGAGAGGAGAGAGCTGGAATCTAAGCTGCTCAGTGCCCAGGACCAGGTACTCCATCACACTGGCACTGACCACTCTCTGTGTGTGTGCGTACGTGTGCACGTGCGCATGCGTGCACGTGTGTGCGCACGTGTGTGCAATGACGATGTGCCTAATTATGGATCCTACATGGTTCTGTGACATTTAAGAATGCTGGGAGACAGTGGCTCTGTAGTGATGGCCATGTTGTTCTCTAGGTGAGCCACAGGGACGTGGAGACCGAGAAGAAGCTGAAGAAGGACCTGAAACGTACCAAGGTTCTGTTGGGTGACGCCCAACTCATGCTAGACCACGTGAAGAACAATGCCCCCAGCAAGAGGGAGATCGCCCAGCTCAAAAACCAGGTATAGCACCCTACCTACAGGCCCATTGTGTCACTGTCAGGACCAAGCTAGTCAGTGATGCCTGAAGTCAGTGTCATCCTGTCTGCTTTACTATACCAAAAGATCTGCTCCAACATGCACTTACAATATAATATCATGGACTGGGTGTTATGTCCTGCTGGGCCCAGTATTTAATCAGAATTAATCTAGACTTTTTGCTATGCAGGATCAGTTCTATCTGGCAGATTTTGAGTAGTATACGGGAAATCAGACAGTCAGACGATCCGATCTTGGATAACGAAAAAGAATCCGGATCATTCCGATGCATATTAAAAGTTCTGTAATACTGGGCCCTGGATTTTACCTGGACCTTCTGGCTTTATCCTTGACCTTAGCCTACTAATCCTTTTCTGCCCTTCTGTCCTTCTCCTCCGTCCTATCTTCTTCTCCTCCGTCTCCTCCCTCTATCCCCTCACAGCTGGAGGAGTCAGAGTTCACGTGTGCGGCGGCGGTGAAGTCTCGCAAGGGCATGGAGATCGAGATGGAGGACCTGCACATCCAGATGGAGGACGTGGTCAAAGTCAAGATGTCTGTGAGTGACAGAATCCTGCTTTACTGGCCTACTGGTCCTATCTCCTGCCACTATAGCTGCCTAATGCAAACTGTACACACAGTGCCTTCAGATCACTGGTCTTTCAGGTTAAACAACAAACGTTGTTTAGTTAGCGTTAGCATCTTGATTAGCTTCTGTGTCGATAGTTTCAACAAACATGAAATTCACGCAAGACCTTCTCAATCATCAGTTTGGTCTTTTAGAGAGCCCTCGCTTAAGTATTTTCTATTCGCTATTTTCTGTTAAACGATTGAAAATACAGCATATAGTGGGGACAACAAACCTGAATAAATCAATCAAGACACTGTCTGCTGTAGTTCTTTATATACATAAGACAAAGATGCCAGATGAAGATAGAGACGCAATTATTCCATATGGCTTGTCAAGGAGGGACATTCCTCTCTGATTTCTAGAACATTATTTATAGCACTGACAGAGACAAGGAAATGCTATTGCAGAGAATATTTCTGTTGTTGTTTTTATCATTTATTTACTACGTGTTTGCCTTAGTGTCGTGTCAGGCTACATTTTGCTTCTTGAGGTTTTGAGACTATAGACCAGCCGTCTCTCCCTCCTGCAGCGCTGTGTGTCAGCTAACCAGGCGCTCATTGTGTAGAAGCATGCAGGGGAGGCGCAGGCCCTTCTAACATGTAATCTCTGCCAGACTCTGTAACACCAAATTACTGTGTGTAATTACAGCGTTTTTACTCTGCATTTGAAGACATAACAAAACCAACCAACCAACCACAGTATTATTAAATCTGCAGTAGTGCCTGTCACTGTCTTTTACCCTCACACTTCAGAGACTGTTTTAACAGTGTGTGCAAAACCCACTTCAATTGTATACACACGCACGCACACACACTCAGCCATCGCAAAATATTAAAATGATAAATTATTCCGTACATATCTTGTTTTTCCGTTATGTGCTAATGGATTAATTAGCTTTGTTTAGATTTTCGTTCCCTCATTAATCATCCCTCACGGCTGTCTCCTCCTGAGAGCGCTCTCTGTGTTTTGAGAGGAAATTGCAGACGGATTGTGACACTTGCGGTTCTCTGGGGAGTCCAGACAGAGTGCTCCGGCCCTGTAGCCTGGGCTGCTAATTGGTGTGTTTATGGCTCTATGAAAGGTTGTGTTAAATGTCTCCAGCTAGGGAAGGCATACTGAGAATGTGTATCTCTCTCCTCTGGAGCAGAGGGCATGAACCTTTAGGGACACTTCCAATTCATGCTGTAACTGGCCCCGCTTCTGTCGGGCGCCTAAATGAGCCAATCAGGGACGATTATCCCAAATCCCCCTCATCCACCACTACGGCCAATGCCGTGAGTTGATATCCATTAAATGAGAATTCAGGGCTGCTTGGGCTCTGGGCAGCTGATGACCATTGATTACTTTCAATGGCTCATGAAAAACGGCTTGCCGATTAGAGAGTAAAGTTTCTTTCTCTCTCTCTCTCGCTCTGTCTCTCTCTCTCTCGCTCTTTTCTATCTCCCTCTTACGCTCTCTCTCTCTCTCTCTCTCTCTCTCCCTCTCAAACACATACTCTCTCTCTCTCTCCCTCCCTCGTCTATCCTGTTTGTCTGGGTCAGTTGGAGGAGCAGCTGAGCCGTCTGCAGCGTGAGAAGAATGACCTTCAGTCTCGTATGGAGGAGGATCAGGAGGACATGAACGAGCTGATGAAGAAACACAAGGCTGCCGTCTCCCAGGTAACCCTGCCCACCCACACAGCTTTTGTTCTGTGACTATAACCGTATATGTTGCACTCCCTGCACCCCCCCCCCCCCCCCCCCGCCCCCAAACACACACACACACACACACACACACACAAATCAATAGGATAACTAAAGCGCAGACCTATATTTACAAGTGGGTCATGACTCTGTAGAATGAGTCAGGATAATCAGTACATAATCAGGAGGTAGGATGAGTCAGGATAATCAGTGACAGTAATGTGACATGACCCCCAGAATTGGCAGGATATGGTTAATTAGCATTTTCTTTCTCCCTGTGTTTGGGGTGACACCAATGTGGGCGTTAGATTCCACGCACTTTAAAAAAGCTGTGTTTTCCGAAATGTGTAGGCAGAGTGCGAAATAATTGCTGCTAAATATGTGCAATGCTATTTGACACGAGTATTGGAGAGAGATGCAATCTGTTCCACAGCAGATGATATTAATGAAAATGAATTATGACTATGACGTATTTTTGAGAATACTTCACATTCAAGCATTTGGTAGATTACCCTCCAACTTCAAGGGGAGCGCGCGCACACACACACACACACACACACACACACACACACACACACACACACACACACACAAATGCATACGCAAATGCAACCACATTCACACACAGCACACACACATCCACTGAGTGTTACAAGATGTATCTGTGTGTTGGTTGTTAGTCTGCCAGGGACCTGGGCCAGATCAGTGACCTGCAGGCCCAGCTGGAGGAGACCATGAAGGAGAAGCAGGAGATCCAGGACAAGGTACCGTCCCATGGACACCCCCCCCCACACACACACATGGTGTCCTACACCTACAGTACAGCTGTACCTGCTGGGACTCAGAGCTCCCCCCTGTATGTTGTGCTGCCTGGGCTTTCAGGTGGTTTTAAAAAAGATCTGTCACAAAAGCCACTGATAGCCATCTAAAGCCTGAGACCCTGCAGTGATTAACTGATTCCCCTATGAGAGGAAAGCCTGTGTTTTTAATGACATGAAAGGAGAGCTCCAAATCCTTCTTGTCTCGGATGCAAAGCCCCTCATTAGGAGCCCACGGTGCATTTTGGGTACTTTTAATTCCACGTATGGCTTTCATCCTCTTATCAGTTATAAGAAAAAGTCTCTGATTGAACAAGTTTGTAAAGCATTGATCTTTTCCTCCACAAAGCTCTGTGGTGATCGTTATTTAGTCATTCACCACCTCTCCATCTGTCCATTAGAGGCGAGAGGGGTTATCTGTATCTCATTGGCTATTCATCTTGGATAGTCCAGGCATAATGAGCTACATTAATGCTGGATATCCACCCAAAATCCAGTCAGGGGAACTCGTTATTCACAGTGCTTTTGAGGGGAAAAGGTAAATGTGTTTTTTTGGCATAGATACTTTACAATTTACACTTTTAGTGTAATGCTGTAATGTTTGAAGTATTGATTGGAGGAGAGGTGAGGACATGGAGGTAGAGGAGCGTGGAGGTGTGCCAGTGTGCCCAGTAATCAGTGCTGCTCAGTGGGTGACTCTGTGTTTCTGGCCCCCCTCCAGCTCCAGTCCTTGCAGAGCCAGCTGGAGTTCCAGGAACAGTCCATGGTGGAGAAGTCCCTGGTCAGCCGGCAGGAGGCCAAGATCCGCGAGCTGGAGACCAAGCTGGAGTTCGAGAGGACCCAGATTAAACGCCTGGAGGTGAGCTGGCGTGGGACGGAGGGAGGGAAGGAGGGAGGGGGAGTGGGAATGGGAGGGGGAGAGGGAGGGAAGGGGAGAGGGAGAGAGAGAAGAGGAGAGAGGGAGGCACAGGGTAAGCTACGAGGCTACTTTTGGGTTACTGAGAAAGTGCTGTGAAGGGAATCAATTTAATAACAACCAGCGACAGTGCCTTCAGTAAGTATTCATCCCCCTGGATTTTTTCCACATTTTATTGGACTTTAAAACAGATGTAATGGTTACTTATCTACAGAAAATACCCCATAATGTCAAAAGTAAAACATATTTTTTGTGAAATGTGTATGAATTCATTAAAAATTAAAAACTGAAATGTCTTGATAGGTATAGGTATTCACCCCCTTTGCTATGACACTGACAATTGACTCAAATGCAAAAATATCTTCAAGTCGTTCAATAAATTTAAATTAATCCATCTGAGTACAAGGATAATAGTGTGATTTCTGAATGAATATCTTCGGGCTCTCTGAATTGCATAGGAATCAATTACACACTTTGTAGATTAGGCTGTCACTACCAACTCAGCAAATTTCATAATTTTTTGATCCTGACAAAAACTCCCCAATCCCTGCCGGTGACCAGCATACCCATAACATGATACAGCTACCACTATTCTTCACACAAGGGATGGCTATAAAATCTATTTTGAACTCAGGTTGTATTCATACTTGAATTGAATACATACTGAAGGCACTGTATGTTCCTCACCAGCAGTGATTTCTGCACACGAGCTCTTAATTACACTTTGATATCCTCAAAAAGCATGAACATGAGTGTGATACATGCTCAGACATCAGGTTCTGACTTGGTTCCCTCATAGAGCCTGACGGGCCGTCTGAAGGAGAACCTGGAGAAGATGACGGAGGAGCGAGACCACCGTGGCGTTGGGGAGAACCGTGAGAAGGAGCAGAACAAACGCATGCAGAGACAGATGAGGGACGTCAAAGAGGAGATGGCCGAACTGTCCAAGAAGGAGGCAGAGGCAAGCCGCAAGAAACATGAACTGGTGAGTCAGGGCTGAACGGAAGAAGTCCGAAATGAGGGACTGGGAAAATGTACATTGATGTCTGCACATGACATTTCAAACATGCTATTTTAGGATCATTGACTTCCATTGGATTTTGGTTTAAAATGCTATCAATTAGTGGTTAGTGAAAGTACCCAGATAAACAGAACCACAAGTGAATTGAAGTTTGTCCTTGTCCATAGAATCGTTTTCAGGGTAAGAAACCAAATATCCCTTTAACTGTCTTTAGTGAGTGTTGCTCGGTTTAATAGAGGTTTGGGGATGACCATGATCTTACTTTGCAACATGACCCATCAGGAAATGGACATCGAGAGCCTGGAAGCAGCCAACCAGAGCCTGCAGGCGGACCTCAAGCTGGCCTTCAAGAGGATCGGTGACCTGCAGGCCGCCATCGAGGATGAGATGGAGAGTGACGACAATGATGACCTCGTCAACAGGTACAGTACAGGGCCCTCTCTCCATCTCTTTGAAGAACATTCTTTACCTTAATAGAAGGTAGCCAGGGAGACCAATGGGGACCAATGTGCTGTCAGTTGTCCTGTCAAAACACCCAGAACAAACAGTTGAACAGTTTATTTACAGTCCTGTTGTTTGCAATAAAATAAAATAAATAAGAATAAAGCTGTCAAAAGAGTGCAGCCCAGGTTTCAGTCAGTTAAAGTGCTTGTGTAGTTTATTTTTTACGCTCTCCCTGTCTCTCTCCCCCTCTCAGGTAATGCTGTCCTGGTTTGATCCTGTCCCCTGTGCCATACGTATTCTTTAGTTGTTGGTTTTTCCTTGTTTAGTCTCCTGCTGAGGCCTCTTTGGGGGAGGTTCAGGGTTACGCTACCTCGGAGCCCCCACTGAAGTAAACATTGCAACAATACAGGGCCTCAGAGAGGCACGGTTTATACTCCCTACCCCCCTCCCCTCCTTTTGAAAATGAGGTCAGCAACAGGATAAGTTGGTATTCTCTGGAGTCTCTGCTCAACATTCTACAGTATGTACGATGTTCATCAGATTTTCCGATTGAGGCTTATTTTGCTCACAGTGTTGTGCCTTTCCTGAGGCAAACTACACTCCAACACTCCCCCCCGTCTTTTGTTTTTCGCAATCTGTTGGCTGTATTTCTCACATCTTCTTTTTCTCTTTTTTTCTTCCTTTCCCTTTTGTTTGGTCTCCCACTCATCGCCCAGTTTACAAGACATGGTGACAAAGTATCAGAAAAGAACAAACAAAACGTGAGAGTGGACAAAGGATCCTTTCTTTTCCTCTGTGATTGTTGGTTTGCAGGTTTTAAACCCATCCTCCCACATGAGAGAATGATGCAGTTCTGTATTCAGGAGGCGCTTCATTTCTTTGGTTGTTTTTTTATGATGAGAATGTGAACTGAATGAACTTGGTTGGTATTACATTACAGTAGGTTAAAATCTAGGCCTACACATCTTCTCATTACTGTAGAAAAAAAATAAATGGCACTAAATGATTCCATTGAATAACTGTTTGTTATAGAAAATGCTAAAATACATAGAATGATCGAAGAATAGATGACATTACTGCATCATTGTCTCATGTTATAACATTATCCTCACATTTGAACCAGGATCTCCACCTTGCATCCTGCATCCTGTCACATGGCATGCCATTTACATACATGATTCTGAGAACTTGCATAACCTAACCATTGTACTAACCCTATCTCATGTCGGACAACTCATGGTATCAGGTTTTGTGGTGTTGCTGGTTCTCCAAATAGGCTTTGGCTGGCCTTCTCTGTCAGCGAGGCTTGGCTTCCTCTGCTCAAGTCAAAGTGCTTTTTTTAGTCACTTAGAGATCAAAATATGTCAATCAACATATATAAGCTCAAATTAATGTTAGCATTCCAATTCAGCATAGCACCTCAGAATTCAGACTGGTGTGAAAACGGAGTAAGGGAGTTTTTTTCACTTTGGAGCAGGAGAGGTTGTTCCTTTCTTGCATTTATTGCTTTCCCTCCTGACCAATTCCATGAATTGTCAGAAGTCCATGAATTTTTAACCTCCAATTGCTTCTTCAAAGGGAGCAGACACCTCTGCTCTGTAAATCATTTCTTATTACTTTGTATTATTCATCTGCCATACTTAGTCATGTGAATCCGTATAGTGCAGGGTCCCTACGTCCACATCAAGCCTGTGGGTTTCTAACTCAGCGCTGCTCAAGAGAAAACACAGCGCATTGCCATGGTTACTTAGGAGCAAATGTGTTTTTCTTTGATCTTTATGATATTGCGGTGCGCGATAAACAATTATGAAACAATTGATTTCCCAGTCAATGTTCTCCAGGTTGTGGACTTTCTTTTGATCTTTATTTGTGGTAATTGCACTAATACAGAAGTGACAAAGGTAGGGTAGAATAGGACCACTGATCATCAGGTTTCTGAGAAGCACATCTACGTTCTGGCAAGCAGATCTGTTTCTGCTATTGAGTCGCGGTGGACAGTGCACACAGTATAATACGAGATTCTGGGACCAGACAGGGACAATCCATAGGAGCTTGATGATGAATAGAAGTTTGTGGAACAGAGATCTACAACCAGTGGAGGCCAATTGTCAGAAGCGATTAATGTCCTGCTCTAAATTCTCTGTGCTTGTTTGCTCCCCGGAGCCTCAGCACTGCTTAGCCAGTGGTGTGAGGCCAAGGACATAAATTGTGTGTGACACCGTTTGCAAAGCACTCGATTACAAGGCGCCTCTGTTCCACAGCTGCTTCTCTTGTTTAGTGTGTGTGTACGTACGTACGTGCGTACGTCCGTGCCTTTAGGCTATATGGTCCTCTCTTTCCCAGAAACCTCTGTTCAATACATTGAGCTTGAGAAACCTAGAGTTAACGTCCACTCATGTGATGACCAGAGCTAGGTCTCTGTTGTTCTGCTAAAGCTCAGCTTGTCTCTAGCTACAGTAGCTCCTCCCTGTGCCCCAGGTAGAGGGACCTGTGGCTCTGCCCATGCAGAGAGAGAGGAGGAGCAGAAACACTTTATTCTGTATGGAAACATGATTGAACAAGTGACAATACTGCCTTTTGCTGAAGAAAATATTGCTCCCTGCCATGGGAGACTTTCATGGCTGGCATGTAAATATGTGATTTTGTAAGCAGGATGAAACAGCTCAGAAGTCTATACCATTAAAGAAGCCTGTCATCTGAAACCTCTTTGAATATTGTGCACAATGTTTGCTTATGATAAGCATTTTGCATCCTATCCCAAGACTCCGTTAGATAAGCCAGTCAAAGAAAAAAGATCTATGCCTTGCTTTGGTATTTTTGGCTCTTCTCAAATGGTGGCATCTGGACTGACTGTTGTGTCTGGCAGGATATTTTGCTCCGTGACAACTCAATACGGGAAAAGGGATTTTGTGTCTGAAGATGACTTCAAGTCAAAGCTTTATCACTAGCACTTTACATTACAGGTCGGAATATATGGGTAATAACATGGTAATAGCCATGGTAATTACCGGTAGTAACCAGTAACAAGAAAGACAATTACTTTGTTATTACAAGTTAAGTTGGACTGTAGTTTAAAGTAATTATTTTGCTTGAACAGAGAAGGTAGTTCCTTTTGGTTCTAGCCTTGTACCCCGTCTTAACCTCACAACTAAGACCATGGTTATTCAGTCAGTGTTAGTATGTAGGTTACCTACAGAGGTATCAGTATGCATGCATCCACTGAATGTAACATGGTTATAAGCTACCCAATAGGTCTGATAAATTCAATTTTTAAGGATGATTTTCATGCAATTAAGATGGGATGCAAGGGTAGAACACAATGGAATATATGGGTAATAACATGGTAATAGCAATGGAAACAGATAATATAGCATTTTCCATTATTATATTATACCACCATTTTGATACCACCACTACCGTCTCTGTAGGTAGATAACAAACCATGGTCTTAGTTTTGAGGGTAAGACGGCGTACAAGGCTAGAACAAATAATAACAGGTAATTGTCTTTCTTGTTTCAGGTAACGACCGTAAATACCATGCTATTACCCACTGTTTCAGAGCTGTAATGTACAGTGCTACCGCTTAATCTATTACAGTAAATTGCTTTTCTTAGTTGTTCTCAGACTCATTTGTCCATGATATAAGAGTTTAGACCCAGCGTGTGGTCCCTCCCCCCCCCCCCCCCTCCTACCCACTGCCTCAGAAAACTGATGCATAATTCAGAGAGTTCACCTCTGGGAGAAAAAAAAAAACGGATGAATCAGGATTGAAATCCGCCGACCTTTTCGCAACGTGATCTAATACACTTTCTCCTCGGGCTCCCTCAGTCTCTGTTTACTGCTTGTTATTGTCAAGGCCGGGGCTAGAGGGCCGTCTCATCGGCTCAGCCCCAATAACAGTCTACATCAACAGGCCACGCGCCACGGAGGCCCTAACGGCCTGGCTATAGCCAACAAAGTTAATTATGCCTTCAAGAGCCCCATTTGCATTCCGCTCAGAGCCATGGCTCCTTTCACACGACCGCCCCCCCATCGTAAGCGATTAAACACTTAACGATGGAGCGGAGAGCACTCAGGTACTGTACACATTCAGATGTATGGATGTGGCCATTTACCTAATAGCTGTTTATTCTCGTTCAAATGAGCCTCGCTTTGTTTGTCACAACTTACTTTTGTAAGTAACCGTATTTCAATCAAGAAAGTGAAAATGTAGGTGTGATAGGGAAATGGGGATCTGTTCAACATTTTGACTACTGAATTACAGTATGTCTCAACTTAACAGGCTGTTGTTGTCTCCCTAAAGCTTGTTAGGATCGCCTTTGCATGGCTCCCACCCCAGGTTATTGTCACGTTGAATGGAACCCAGCTGCTCTCTGACTAACCGCAACAGAACGCTGTTATGACATTCAAAACATTTGATTCATGTTTGTGTGTGGTTCATCTCCCTGTGTTGTTCAACGGTTGTCCCTTGTCATGGATCATCACAAACTCACAGATGACACTGGTTATAACAGCTCTTCCACACCCCCCCCCCCCGCCAACACAAAAATAACAACACCGCCTCTTTTCTGTTTCTTCACAGTGGGGAGGGCTCGGACACAGACTCAGAAGTGGAGGACCGTGTGGATGGGGTAAAGTCCTGGCTATCTAAGAATAAGGGCTCTACCAAGACCCTGTCAGAGGAGGGAAGTCTGAAGAGCTCCAGGTCAGTTGTGTCTGTCAGTCCTTCAGGCTCCTTATTATCATACACCCCCCCCCCACACACCCCCACTCTCCACCCTGTCGCTGTGCCATCATAGAGCCAACCTCCTCATTCCCAAACCTATAAAGCGCTAAAGAGCCCAGGATTACCTGAGGCAGAATGGAATGGAAGGGTGAGTATTTCATAAGATTAGGTGCCATCTCTCTCTCTGTGGTTCCCTCCCTCCCTGTCATCCCTCTAATGACAGCAGGCGGCAGAGGGAAGCGGGTGCTGTCAGATTTATTGAAGTGGCCCATGGCCAGCTGGCATGCCTGCTAAATGGCCCCTCTGCCTGCCTGAGATGAATGTATCTCCCCACTGGAAGCAAGCACAGGTTACCCTGGATATGCCTGGTCTCTTTGAAACACATTCAGCAGTTCCAGTTTAGATGACTCACAAGTTAACTTTCTTTATTACATGCCCACTCCAGAGGGCAAAGGGACTTTGGTCACACTTAACATTAAGTTGCCCCTATGCCTGTGTAGTAACTCTGTAATTACTCTCGTAACAACATTGTATTAATATATGCATATGTGTACATTAGTAATTGTTTCGTAATTGCATAGTAATAGAGTGGTTTATTGTTACAGTGTTACCACACATGTACTGTATTTGGGCAACTTAATGTAAAGTGCAACCGGAACTTCAGAAAGCCTCTGGAATGTTGAGGAATAATGGCACAAACATCGAAAAACTCAAACATTCCTCATTGTACACTTCAGGGATTCAATCAAATTCGTTACACCCCTTGGGTTTTGCATGCTCTCTGAACGTTTTATTTGAAGTTGATTCATGATTATCCTCTCAAGTTTGTGAATCCTTATCTTCTCTCTCTTGTCTGTTTCTCTCATGTCTCTCTGTTGATTGTTTCCATGGTGTCTGTATTCCTTCACCCTCTCCGTGACCCCTCAGATATGCTGCCAATGTAGACGCCAAGGAGGGGAAAGAGGGTAAGGAGATGAAAGAAGGTAGCAAAGAGGGCAAAGAGGTAGAACAGAGCCGACCAGTGTCTGTGATGAGTTCCCTTAGCTACAGGAAGCGCTCCAACCTGAAAGACTCCATAGGAGGCACAGGGGACGAGAGCTTCCTCTTCAGCTCGCTGAAGGAGACGCCTGACACCCCGGACCGCTCCTCTCTACGCAAGGCCAAGTCCAAGTCCACGGACAAAGAGGATGACAACATGTCTATCAGCTCCTGGAAGAAGTCCCAGGCCGGGGACGACCTGGACGACCGGGGCTCCGTCATCTCCCAGGTCTACTCTGAGGCCACCAGCAGGGCCAGGAAGGGCCTGGAGCGCCGCTGGGCCCCACGCAGCAGCCCTGACTTTGACAAGGACTCCGTGGTGTCCTCCCTGGCCCCCAGCAGGATGTCCACCCGCAGAGCCGCCCTGGACATGGACGATGACAACCAGTCCACCATCAGCAGCGTGAGCCGCACCAGCCCCCGCAGCCTGCGCCGCAGTGCTTCCTGGAAGGACGACGGGCGCAATGACTCTCGCTCAGGGCTCTCGCTCAGCCCCAACCTGCGCCGCCGTCCTGGTGGGAGCCGCAGCCCTAGCGGTGTGAGCAGGGCCGACTCCCGCATGTCTGTGGCCCGCAGCAGCCGCCTCAGCGAGTTTGGCCTGCGTGTGGATGATGATGATGACGCTCTGAGTGTGGCCTTCAGTGAGGGTACGTCGGCCTACAGCCCTCGCTCCCTGGGCCGTAGCTTCTCCAACCCTGGCCAGCCCCGCTCCTCAGGCGACAACCCCCCAGACACCTCCGACACCAAGTCTGTCACCCACCGGAACTACCTGGACCCAGACCTGGAGGCCGCCATCAACGAGGTGCTGAGCTTCAAGCCCATCAAGTTCAAACGCAGCAAATTGGATGAGTCCGATGGTGAGGAAGAGGAGGAGAAGGAGGAGGAGGAGGAGAAGAAGAAGGGAGGGGTAGGGGCCTGGGAGGATGAGGACGACAGGAAGAGTGTGCGCAGTACGAAGGGGGATGATGAGGGTCTGGGCCGTAGTGCGTCCAGCCTGCGACGCTCTGCGTCTGGCTCAGTGGTGGACTACACCCGGACCTCTAGCAGCTTCAGCACCAGCAGCTCCCGTAGCCGCAAGGCCAAGAAGAAGAAGAGCTCAGAGTCGGAGAGCTCCTCCTCGGACGACCATCGCAGCAGCAGGAGGAGCTCCAGGAAGAAAGACAAGAAGTCCAAAAAGGGCTCAAAGAAGAAGGAGAGTGAGTCTGACTCTTCCTCTTCCTCCTCGGAGTCCTCCTCCTCCAGCTCGGGCTCCACGGTCTCCTACCGCAGCTCCAACAGTGTGAAGAGAGGCCCAGCCCGCCCAGCCTCGGGCTCAGAGGGAGAGGATCTGCCTGAGAGACCTCTCAGCAAGAAAGATGAGAAGAAACAGAAGAAGAAGGTGGATGACCTGATGATGAAGTACCGCTACAAACCTGATAGTGACTAAAGCCCCCTGGCAGTAGGTGATGTCTGAGACTGGAAGCATGGCGTGTGCCTCTGACCTACACTACGCCTGGGAGTGAATTAACAGTTTATCATCATTAACACACTAAAAGCTGTCTGATCATGTAATTAGATAACAACATATCTTTGGCATAACTATTATGTTAACTTCATCCAATCTGGATACAGTTTAGTCACATTGATGTGAATTATTATCTGATTTGGTTTTTGCCTTCTTTTTTAAGAGTAATGATGACTCTTGATGAAAGCAGTCTTTGTGGTGCAAGGATGCTTTGCTTTGCATGTCAATGAAGGTTTTGCCCCTAACAGCGGAGAGAAGAAACTAAATGCACATTGTTGTTGTTGTACATATTAATGGCCTCTGATGTGCCCGTGTGATTTATGACCACAACACAACCCTTGCTACACTACCATCAATCAACAATGGCCACTTGACCGTGCTCACACTGAACTTTTACTCTCCACATCCACTGCGTTGCAACATATAGCCGTTATGCAAGCCCTTTGATAACAGAGAATGAATATAAATAAAACAAACAAATGTAGCCTGCTATACATTCTGACCTTAAGAACCTTTTCTATTCTATGCATGAAACCGGTGCTGTGCGGATACAGTGATGAGTGAATTTTGGTAGCCTTTAGCATCCTTGCATGATCTTTGCACTGGTATTGATCCTTGAGAGCAGAGGGTCATTGTGCTGCTGTTATGGAAAACACATTGGCTCTCATTGGACAGCTGAAAGCGCTCTGGCTTTGACCCCTCGAGAGAGCTGGAGGAGTGTGTTCTGTGACCAAGAGCCCAAGGGTGTGTGATCTGTGTTCAGAATATCAACACTCACACACTGCTGTATGGCTTCAGGCAGAGTTCAGCATATATATAGTTTAATATTAACCCTATGTTTCTTCTTCTTCTCCCCACAGCCCACCTCTGTACCGGAGACACCTCAGTGAAGAGGACGAGGAGGAGAGAGCTTCCAGCAGACAATCCCTGAAGGAGAGTGAGAGTGAAGGGAGGCTGGCAGAGACGACAGCATAACCCAGACTCCTGCCATGCCTCTCACCACCCCCTCCCCCACCCCCTCCCCCACCCCTACCCACACCAACACCCTGGAGACTGACAGACACATCTCTCACCATCCCTCCCCCACTCCACCTCATCTGGACATCGGCAAGCTACGCGACGCAAGCTAGCACCAGGGGCAAGGACAGGGGAGGCTCCGAGTGCACTGGTCAGCTCTCCACGGTTCCACGGTTCCTATCAAGCCACTGTCATTTGGACAAAATGGAATGTACAATAGTACAGTGTAAAAAAAAAAGATATGTTTTTGTTAATATTTCAAGCTTTAAAGCAACCACGGTATTATTTAGTTTTGTGGTGGGCTCATTGACGTCATGAAATCCCATGATCGTATCTCTTGCACCACAGTCTCCCACTGCTCTGCAGCTTTTACATGAAATAAGTAGAGACCAGTAACAGCTTAGCACCACTGGCATATTTTAAGAGATATCAGTAGAGCTTATCACCACTGGTGTATTTAAGAGAGCTGCTTTTTCATAGGCTAACTTAAGCTCCCGTCATCGCTGTTGTTTGAGAGCTCAAGAGCTTGGGGTTTATTCAGATGGCAGGTGCCGGGAGGCTTAAGTCACTCTGTCCCCTACAACCTCACAACAGGCCCAGTCCTACTGTACTATAACTACTTAGATACTGTGCAGTATGTCATCTCCTCTCCATTTGTGTGGACTTGCTCTGCTACAGTGCTGCAAGGAATAATTAGCTGATATCAGTAACCTGAGGAAAGACACTAAAGTATTTATATTTCTTTTGAGTCTGTTTTGTTTATCTTTTTGATGTTTTTTAAGGCACTGCACCTGGTAAAGGCGAGGGAGGATCTGCTGTGAGTGGGGTAGGGTGTTATATATCCCAAGCCTTGTATCTGCTCTGCTAAATGTCCATCCAGTTGTTCATGCTGGATTGATTTTGGTCTGGGTCGTTGGAGGCTCAGCCTTGCTTTTTGTCCTCTTTTTGTTCTCTCGTGTCGGTTTTAAAAGGGAATGTATTTACTATCGGGTATGATGGGGCTTCCCAGGGATCTGCCTCTTGTTTCTTTAGCAATCAAAATGCATATGCACTGGATATCAAAATAATTTGGTTTTATATTTGACAAATTCCCGGTGGGAAATAAATCACACACTATGTAACAAAACTTCTAATGTGAAATCCGTTTGAGATCCCTCAACAAATTGTCTCATGCAGGATTCATTTGTATTTGGCCTTATTGAATGACAATGATATCCTTTAGAATGATGTGACCTTATGAATTTTCAAATAAATATGCAAAGTATGTCTATGTAGATTAGTGTGTGGAAGGGTAACGTGTGTGTGTGTGTGTGTGTGTGTGTTGCTCCTGTCTGTTAATGTGCAATGAATGGAAATATGTTTAAAGTATGTGGGACTGGCTATTTGCATATCTCCTCAGAGGCAGCATTATCTCTGCATATCTACCCCCATTTCTCCTTTTTCTATGCATTAGATATGAATATTAATATAACACACAGGACACTTGGATGTCAATGCTTCTGAATAGTGTTTTGCTATATAAAAAGGCAAAAGTATGTATGTTTGCATCTGAAGAGGCATCGTTGGCTTTATACACATTAATATATACACGTTTGTATGATTCATTATAGCTTTCAAAAAGGTTTGTTTATTTTCATGATTGAACAAATGACCACTTGTGATTGGAATGATTTTTTGCATTAGTTTTATTGTAAATAAATTCAGCTGTTTGTTTACAGTAACATTGTAAGTTGTTCTGTTTGGATGGAATTATAATAAGGCTGTAGTTTAGAGCTGAATTAATCATCGTCGGAAAACGGCTGGGGGGGAATTGAGGACGAGTTAGTCACTGAAAACAGCAGGACATTCTGGAGCTCACTTTATGCGCATCACTGAAGTTGTGTGTCCTCATCTCATCAAATGTACTGTATCACTTGATCATATCCATCCATATTTCCCAAGAGAGGAGAGGGGAAAACAAACAATTAATTGAAATTTCCAGACAAAGCTTTGGGCAATTCCAATAACATCTACAATAAGAAAAAGCTGCCACGTTGCCCTCACCGCACATCAGTATTTGTGTTGGAGAGTTGAGGCGTACGTAGTTGCTAAGTAATTGATGACATGTTGTTGACATTCAACACTGCCCCTCCCATTTGGAGAAGAATCCCGTTTCTCCACCCAATCTGTAATCCTCATTCCTAACCACAGCCCATTCTGTGCTGCCCACATAGCCAGGGAAATTTAGCAGTAATCTGACTGGCGTGAATCCTGTGGGTTGCTGTGTGTCTCTGTGTCTGTCCTTTAAAGGCTTTCCACTGAGTGGCAGATTGAATTCTGGTCCTGATTTTCTTTCTTTGGCTGCAACGTTGTTTCACAATTCAGTGGAGCGTGGAGGCGTCAGTCCTAACAAAGGCAGGCAGGTCAGTGTTTACTGTGTGGTTGTCTGTGTTATTGGAGCTGGACCCCATGTCTCTCAAATTATGAGTCGATACATCTGCCTCACCAGTGTGGGCCTGACCCTACTTGGCGACCTCACATTATTTTGCGACTCGGCGCTGCATCCAATTCAGCCTCTGTACTTTTGAATTCATGCCAAGTTCTACCTTTGTGAAGTTAGTTTTATATCAGATATTCGTTTTTCTCTCTTCAATAGCTTTTAAACCCAGCATGACATGTCTATGAAAATTGTATATTCTGAGTCAGGGAAGGATATAGAACTATCCACACTATTTCTAAAAAAAACTTCACTCTTCAATAGCTCTTAAACCCAGCATGACTATGAAAATGATATATTCTTAATCAAGGGAGGATGGAGAAAACATCTCCAATATAAAACTAACTTCTCTGAGGTTCAAGCTCTGGCCAAGTCCACCCATGATTCATCCATATGTATGATGCCAGTGTATGATTAAGAGAGATCTGTGTATCACCTAGCAAGTGTTGGTGTGTATTGTAGATGAGGAGAGAATACAGCCTCACATTTGACCTTGGGTTGGAGGGCGCCAGCTCTCTCAGGCAGAGGGCCCTGTTGTGTTGCAGTCTGAGGCAGGGGATGTGTCTATCAGGCTCCATCCTTAGCGATTAGCGCTCCCAGTTTTCTGCAGGCAGTCTGCTGTCAATAACATGATGATTGGAGGCGCTGGGACACCGCCTGCAGAGACCAGGTGAGGAAAACTGGATTCATTTGCAATTCCAAGATGAAAAGACTCAGTGGAGTGTGCTGCTTTGGGTGCTTCTTTTTGTTTGCACATATTGTTTCCACTCCAATGAACACTGCACAGGAGGGGGCCCTTTGTCTGTGGGCTCAAAGGTAGGCTCTGACTTTGTTTACATTTTGCATAGGTCTTCACAGGTCCTAGGGAGCCATTAAAGCATTTTCTCTCAGCATGTGTGGGACTTGACATCAAGGAGATGCAAAGATATCGCCCACAGACGAGAAAATATTTGATTTTCAGTCTTTCTTTCATACCACAGCCATACCCCAAGCAGACTCAAAGCCAGAAAAAAGAATGACTGAAATCTTTGGAGTGGAAAAAAAAAAAGTGAATGATATTATGTCTCTCACCAATTTCATCACTGGATCCCCCTCTCTCTATCTCCACCTGTAGGTGGCCAAACCTCTCCTCCATGCTGTGTGTGTCTGCCAGAGAGGTGATTCTGTGTTGCTGTGAGGAGGTCCCAGGATGTTCTCCACAGCAGCCTGGTCTTGGAGAGAGGTAGTAAAGGGCCCTCCCTTGTGAGATTCTGACAGCGAGAAGCTGAAAAAAACAAAAACATTTGACAGTTTCTCAGCCTCCCGTAAGCACCAAGCTCATTATACTTCTAAACATCAACACTGGTTTCCCCCGCTGTGGTGTGACTCTATTTCTGTTCACTGTTCTTGCCTGCACTCCCAATTGACAACAGGCATGCCTTTTATTATTTTGCTCTTTTAGCTATGCTTTGGTGTTTTTAAGGTATGACACATAGACGTCAAGACAAAATGCATTCATATTTTCACCTCATACTTTCAGTCATATTTACGTTTATATGATGCTGTCTAAAGGTGAACATTTGGTGGCTTTTGAATCCACGCAATCACTTTGCGTTTCTTTCCCACCAGCCAGATCTTGATTTTCATGTCATTTGATTCACATTTTGCACTGGCAGGTGAAGGAGTGAAATCAAGCTACTGTACCATGCAGTACCATTTTGGCACAAATGTTAGCCAACCAGACCCCCCCCCCCCCCCCCCCCCATCACACTAAGTAATATCACATATAGTGTTCTCTCTCTCTCTGTGATTCTTTCTCTGCAAACAATGGTTAGCCCCCAAACCCCTGCAAGATCACTCCGCTCCTCCACCTCGGCTGCCCGCCTGGCACCGCAGCCTCTACGTGGATGCAGTGGCTGCGCTACTCGGTCATGGCTTTTCACTGTCCTGGCACCCCGCTGGTGGAACGAGCTTCCCACTGCTGTCAGGACTGCAGAGTCACTTCCGATCTTCCGCCGTAGATTGAAAACCCATCTCTTCAAGCTACATCTTAACAGTCCCTCCTAAAGACCGCTTCACCCTCACTACCCCCCCTATACTAACCCCAACCCTAGAGACCTCTTCTCCCCTGTTACCCCCCTGTACAAGTTCTCTCCTGCTAATAAAATTATATTTAAAAAAATTAAATTAAATTAGCCTACTGGCATTACGACTGCCAATGGTCCCTGGTGTGAGCATTGATTACTTTGTCTTATGATGACTGTTGGATAGATGATTCACTTACTTAAACAATTGTATTTGTTGTACGTCACTTTGGATAAAGGCGTCTATAAATGTCATAAATGTAACTGTATGTGCCAGTCCTCTCTCTGCGCTACTACTGTACCTCAAAATAAGGTGTTGTCATAGTTACTGTACTGTATCTGTCTGTTTTTGACTGTGTTTTCATTTCAAACTTCTCATTCATTTTAAGTCTACTTCTTTACATCAGCAGTAAACCCCTATGAAATATGATTTTGACAAGCCACACAAAAAAAGAAGTAAAACTTTGCATTTCCGTTTCCCTAAAAGCGGGGCATGATTCAATTCTGTTTGGATGGAGGACCGAACTGAGATAAGCGATGATGGAATTAGCAAATGGGCAAAATGTGCTCATAAGAGATTATGCTCATTGACCCCTCTTTGCTGCTCCTGTGGTTTTAAATAATTTATGCTAAGAGCATTACAAGTCACTGATCTGATGAGTTTCTAAAGGTTTTGGATTCCATGCTGAGCACAACCAGCGAACCAGCACCAAAGTGTATGAAATGTATTTGCGGACAGCCAGACACTCATCTCAGTGGGGATATTGTTACAATAATTTGTCTATTTCACTCATAATTCAACCTTGAAGTCAGTGTGCTGTTTGTATATGACTTGCTCTCTGCAATGAGATCATGACATAATGAAGAAAATCATGGCCATAGCCATGAAGAAAATAATCCAACTGCAGCAAGTCACCCTTGACAATAGCCTTTTCTGAAAAGCCTTTTCTGAAAAAAATCAAAATTGATTTGTGTCCTCGCCTCTGTCCTCTACTTGCGTCCTACTGAAAACACATTGGAGGAGAAGTTCCTTCCCTTACAAATTCTTCTCCAATGCTTTTTGAGGATGAAGGGAGTGGAGGACTGAGGAGAGGACGATGAGGAGATGTGTTCTTAACAATTGAGAAAAGGCTTCTGTCAGGAGAAAGACTCATGTAGACTACATGGTGTCACTACATGGTGTGACACATGCTTGTCTAATTCTCGTTCAGCCTACACTCCCCAGACTACTCAGCATGTGACTCCTCCCAGGCTCCACTTTCAGTCTCTCTCCTAGTTTGGGAGAAGCATGAATTTAGCCATGCATCGTACGTGTTTAATGGGCTTTTAATGCTGCCATTGTCTGACTCAATCAATACAAATTAATTTCCAGCCCTGTGAATAAATATCCTGCTGATACACTCACTGTATAATTTTCCCATTGGTGCTGATGATGAACTATGATTATTGTCTGTCTGGCTGATTAGTGATAGAAATGTTTACAGAGAGAACAGGTACACTGTGGAACATTACTGGGCTAGCAGTACACTGCCACTGTAGAGAGACTAATGGCTTCACAGCTGATGGCGTTTTAACGATGTGTTTTCCTCATGGAGGGGATTGTCACTACAAGGAGAAAGCACAGGGCTAGAAACCCAGAGAAAGTGCCAAGAAGGGGACAGAAAAGCAATAGATGTGCAACACAGGGCTCACTTTCTTCCTTTTATTGTTTTGTACAGTATTACTTATTGCCCTATTATACCACAGTCTTTGTGGAGTCAATGAGTACCTGTCTTGTTTGGGGCATTATCGTAGAGAGGTAATATCTTCAGCAGAGGTGGAATCGTCGTCGTCCACTTTGAGACACTCAGCTCTCATCGTGATGCTCCCGTAGATGGGGCCTTGGTGGCGGTGTCTAGTCAGGCTTTACTCAATTCAATTATTTTTCAACATTTCCCACTGACTTCCCACCTTTGCAGTCTTTTGCAGTTACTTTCATGTCCATTTAGTGTTGTTGAATGTTGCCAGTTGTTGACTCTGTGGTTGCAGTAGTTCTATAGAGAGGCTTTCGGGTTGGCTTTGAAACGATGGATTTTGAAAGCTGAGAGGTCATAGGAGGGCATCTGTCCCAGGCTGAGCTCACAGAGCACCTTTCCAACGATCGGTCCAAACTTGAAACCATGACCTGGACAAAGATAAGTCAGTTGCCTAATGTATGTACAGTATAATACAGTGCTGAAATACAGTGTAGTAGAAACCACACAAAGAGAGCATGTCAGAAGCAAAACTTAAGAATGGGAACAATTGAAAATGGAGCCCTTCAATTGCCTTGAATGATGTCTACGATCAAGTTATAGTGTCTTTAGAGTACTTAATGTCATTCATTTTCTCTCTCCCTTTCACACATTTCTCTAAGAATAGCTGTTGAAGCACATGAAAGGGGTGTTCTCCAAGGTGAGCGAATGAGAGGACCACTCAAAGGGTGATTGTGCTGTCTGCCCAAAAGACATTAATCTTATTGAGGTGAGTGGAGGTCAATGGCAGACCTGGGGGAACAGGCCCTCTGCGTGACAGGCATGCCGTGTCAGAAAGAGATGAGGTGGGATGGAGGGTGTGGAGAGAGAGAGGACGAGCGAGGGAAGACACACAAAAGAGCACGTTCAATCCCTTTTGTCTGACCGTATCTGCATGATAATAACAGGACTATTCAGTCCTGCAATTAGTGCCGAGAGACACGAGGTTATGTAAACACAAGGTTGTATAGAGTACTTGAATACTGAATGCATGGCGCAAAATACTTTTTAGAAAATACTTTTTCAGTTTGACGACAATTTGAATAATTGTTTAAAGGAGCATGGACACACTAAACTAATATTTCGCAACATATTTCGATAGGAAATATTCTCAATGGGCTGCAAATCATATCACTGGCAGATAAGCTTGTGAAATAGGGGTGAACTTGTGTAGAATGTGGACTGGGGCAAATGTTTAAACACTAACTATCACTAACTAAGAAGTTTTTTTTTGTTTTAGAAGCTGGTAAACAAAGTTGACATGTGACAGACATAGTTTTGTCTAGTCTCTGTCGACTTGATCACTCCACGATACAGTGTCTGTGAGAAGAGGTTTTGTCCAGATCTTCGTTTACTTTAACTCACCATCTGCCAAAGAAACCACCTAGAGAGCCAAGCGTTTTATGTGGTATTTACCTAGCAACAATACTTTGATTGGCAACAAAATGAAGCATCATAATGTATGCATATGTATGCAATAAAGTCACTCTTGGCACTCTAATTTGGGCAACTTTATTCACCCTCTGCACTAAATGAGTTAAAATGGTGCTGGTTGCACTACAAATTGAAATCTGACTTTCCTCAACCTTCAGCCTTCCTGTTAGTGTCAAAACCATGGTGTAGTCAAGTGGACACAAAAACCATGCCGCAGTCAGGTGGACGCAGATCATCAACATTGTTTTCTTCACTCCCTGAGCAGCTACTGTGCAGTGCAGATTAGCAGCATTGTTAGACTGAGTTGCGAACAACAGATTACAATTAATTTTCTTATAATTAATAGAAGTATCTGTATTCTGAATACCTATTTTTAATATGTATCGTACCAGAATACTGAATACTTCATAATGTATTCTGATACCTATACAATCCTGTGTAAACACAATACTAAACACAAGGGTCTTGGAAATGGAAAAACCCTTCCTGGAAATGCTCCTACTCCTGAATAGCCATGACATTTAAGAATCCATGTATTTTTTTCCTAATCTGATTGCATAATGTTAATGAGGCCAGTATGATATATCTGATCATTTTAGAAGCAAAGTGTGCTACTTCATATCAGATTTAATTAAATTACTCTCTAAATCTACCATGTAAAACATTCAGATGAGCTGCAATTTAGGGCAGGGTGACACTTTCAACATGGTAAACATACCGTAGAGAAGAGAATCAACTTAATTAACAGTGATAAATGACTACCCTTATCGTTGCTGTTAATGCCTTATTAAAGGATGCGAATGCTGGTAATAACTCATGAAGCGAAGGCATATGTGGATGAAAGAACAATAGGGAGCATGCTCAGTAGAGCAGACAACCCAGTACATTGTTCTGCTGTGTGTCGTTACATGTAAGACAATGCTCAACAAGATGAATAGCTGTGGCATTGAGCCAGGTCTGCGGTGGGGGGGCTTGGTGGAGATCCTAACCCCCCAAGTTGTATGGGTCGTAGCTATAAATTGATTAAGAGCAGAAATTAATTACACGTTTAATCGCAGAATTCATTAGCAGAAGCAGCTGAACAGATGGGGTGGTCTTTCTTGGAAGTCCTCGCTGGTCTGAGTGAATGTGATTCCATTCCAGCCTTGGATTATTACTCAGTACCAGTGTCCAGAGGGATTTAGGGCCGAAACTGGGTTTCATTAAAGGGGCAGACAGCAACAGAGAGTTTTCATTTGTCTGTGTGTTTAATTGATGATATTTCCCAGTGCTGGAATCTGCTGACAGAACAGTCATGGCCAGAACTGAAGGGGGATGGAAAGATGCTCTGGGTGGTGGAAAGCTGAGTAAAGGTATCTCACTGTGAACACACCTGAAAATCCTGCTCCAATGATGATGTTGCTGTGGTGCGGGTGACGATCCAGTACGAAGTGATGGTCAGGGGTGACCTGCAGGTAACAAAAGGCACATGACTTTCCTGAATTCCTGGTCACTGAGAATGAAATCGTTGAACACTCACCCACGCCATCAGGATCATCAACGATGACCCCCTCAAGTCACTCACACACTCACTGACATCATAACACATATGCACACACATAATCATCCATCTGCTGTTTATATTGCTTATACTGCTTATACTGTTCATATTGTTTATACTGTTTATACTGTTCATACTGTATATTTTTTAGTACTTCTATTTTATTTTATTTTATTCTGTTTTAAAACTTATTGTATTGTTGCACTACTCTGTGGCACTGTCACTTTTGCATTTCACTGTATACTTGTATGCACGTGACAAATAAAGAATCTTGAATCTTGAATCAATGGCCGTTGTGAGGACTGAAAATGTGTCTCTCAGCTTTTCTCTTTCTCTATACAACGTCGGTACGACTTTTATTGAGTGTTTGTTATTTGCCTCAATTACATGAATTTCGAAATGGACAGTGGAGTTTAACCCAGTTTGCCTTCCACACACTTAATTCACTCACTTAACAGAACAAAGTCATCATGATTTCATCTGTGGTATTAAAATGAGCACGTTCGACACATATTTGAAAAATGTCGCTCTGCAAATAGCCAATATACTAATACTGTTGATGTTGAGGCAGACAGCATGTTAGCCTCTAGTTAGATTAGTGAGGATTATTCCAGTATATTGGTGTGTCTGTTGATTTGAGCTCAGACTTGGAAAGACTCCGGCAGGCTGACCGTGTACATGCAGCTCTCCACCACCGCTGGCTCTGGTTCAAGTCCCGGGAGGTAGCGGGAGACGAACCGCGACAGAATGTCAACGTCCGTCCTGTCCGTCTGTCTGTCCCTCTCATCTGGCTCTGTCTCACTGCCCATGTGGTAGCAGATCTGAGGAGCCCAAAAAACAGTCACATTCTGAATCTCTCACCCTAGAGGAATGGGAAGGCACGTGTGGACTGTATTATGACCTAGATACATTTTGTTGGACCATGTGCTACAGTAGCTATCCTACGGTCTGAGATAGTGAGGTTTGTGTGAAAAAGGCTAATTGGAATACGTGTGTGTGTGTGTGTGTGTGTAACCCTGGAGGTTTGCTTCTTCACTGGAAATGACTTGATTCAAAGTCATTCACACTCTCTACAATAGGAGGTTTAAAGAGGAGAAGTCCTACCCTCTTACCCATCAAACACAGTCCTCTGTGCATTCATCCCTCACACTATCTGATTACAGGTTAAAGGAACGCAGCTGTCAGGCTATAGTCATTTTGTGAAGGGAGAAATGAGAGTTGCTAGATTATTCCATTTTAGTAAGGGATACTATTTATGAGTTGAGGGTTAAGCGATGCACAGAGCCCATTTCTATTGCAAAACCATCTTCTCTGCAAAAACAAACCTATCCATGCTAACATGCACTTTTTTTAATAACATGCATTTTTTATTTATTTAAAAAATATATGTTTTTAGGGCATTTCTGCTTTATTGGGATAGCGACAGTAGAGATTGACAGGAAGAATGGGAGAGAGAGGAGGGATGACATGCAAGATAGGTCGAGGGTCGGAATCGAACCAGGAACCTTGCGATTACGTGGTAAGCGTACTAAGCTTCCCTACGCTACTAAGCGCCCCCAACATGCATTTTTTAATTCCTATTGTAGCCACTATGTTCTCACAGGTTTATTCTGTACTGTGTCGTGAAGCTCACATTCTCCACCACGTTCACCAACAACACACTCTCTTAGTCACAGTAAACGACTGACACAATTCCAACACAGCGAGTTCCCCCTCACGGCGGACTGTCTCTCACCTTCATCAGGCCGGGGTACTCGTTGGAGGGGAGGCCGTAGATGTGGTGCTGTGCTCCCTCTACGCCCACTTGGACGAAACAGGGGAAGCGGCTGGTGATGCCATATGTGCCCGGGACCTTCTCCTTCCAATAGCACGCATTAATCTTCACCACCTGCTCAACCAGCAGCACAGCACACAAGGGCATACACAGTGAACAGACTTTCCCTTGAGGGGCGTAAGAACAACACCCGCTCTCTACACAGCCTCCTGCAGGCTCCTGTAGCAAGCTGCTGTTTCTAAAGCTGCCACGGCTAGGGTTGTGTAAGGGTTGCATTCTGTAGCTTTGCTGGGAATAGTTTACAGTAGTGACACTCCCGACCGTGGGTTTAAACCCCTATGATTGTAATTGTCTCACGCTTCCCCAAGATGAACGGTTTGGACTCCTGCAGACCTGAGAGATATGATTAGACATCCTCCCAGTTAGAGAATTGACTATTAGAGAAAGTGTTTTCAATCATCGTCCTGCTGAGGGCAAGGGCTATTAGTGTTATATATTCTGCTGATGGGTGAGTCACTACCCCTAGAGCCTGTTTCTGTGCCTTCCCCTGCCTGCAGAGTCTGCCACAGAACAGCCTAGTTACTGTAACTCTCCGTGTGTCTTTTAGGCTTTCAACAAATCCTTGAATCCACTGGAAATGTCTCTCCATTCCAGGAACAGAACAGGTTACTATAGATACCAGGGGCATGTTCTTTTATTTTCCCATCTGAAGTGTGTGAGTGCTGCGGTCCACAGAGAGTGAGATACATACACACACTTCTGTGATGTAAGGATCAATGGCCCCCAGGTCAGTGGAATGACTGTGATGTGTCAGCGGTTATACAGTATGTGTGAGTAAGATTGTGGAGAGGTAGGGAGGGTTGTGTAATGTGCCCTCAGTGGGAGCTACTGTACACGTCACAGAGCAGCCTACCTGTACTGTAGCTACTGTACACGTCACAGAGCAGCCTACCTGTACTGTAGCTACTGTACACCTCACAGAGCAGCCTACCTGTACTGTAGCTACTGTACACCTCACAGAGCAGCCTACCTGTACTGTAGCTACTGGGCTGTACATGTTCTGGCTAAGACAAAGAGGTGGATCTGTAGCTACCTGCAGTGGGACTTTCAGGGCTATGGATGTTCTGTATGCAGGATACAGACCCATACATGCACATGTAGTTGTTGCAGGATTGTGTGTGTGTGTGTGTGTGTGTGTGTGTGTGTGTGTGTGTGTGTGTGTGTGTGTGTGTGTGTGTGAGAGAGAGAGGGAGAGAGAGAGAGAGAGAGAGAGAGTGTGTGTGTGTGTGTGTGTGTGTGTGTGTGTGTCTGTGAGAGAGTGTGTGTGTGTGTGTGTGTGTGTGTGTGTGTGTGTGTGTGTGTGTGTGTGTGTGTGTGTGAGAGAGAGAGGGAGAGAGAGAGAGAGAGAGAGAGAGTGTGTGTGTGTGTGTGTGTGTGTGTGTGTGTGTCTGTGAGAGAGTGTTTGTGTGTGTGTGTGTGTGTGTGTGCGTGTGTGTGTGTGTGTGTGTGTGTGTGTGTGTGTGTGTGTGCATGTGTGTAAGATAGTACCTGTAGTGGGAGGTGCAGATCTGTATGGGCCAGCAATGTGTTGGCCCACGGCCCAGCGGTAATCACCAGGCTCTCAGCCCTGTAAACCCCAGAGGCTGTGGTCACGGTGATGACAGAGCCAGGCTGGATGTTTGTCACTTTGTCCCCGTCCTTTATCATTCCTCCCAGACTCTGAAACACACCCTGGGAATGGGACAGAGAGAGACACCGAGAGATCAGAGGACCAGACCCTCACACTCCCCATCTGAGTATTTCAGTGGGGGCCCTTACTGTGTAATCCAGTACCTGTACAGCTCGGAGAGCCCTGTCTGCATACAGCACCCCAGCACTGGTGTCTATGAAGGCCCCTTCCCCAGGCAGCAGGTTAACCAGAGGCAGCCGCTGGCTGAACTGCTCCACTCCCAGGGTCTCTGTGGGGACCTGGTTCCTCAGGAGAGTGTTCCGGAACTGCTGGAAGTCCCCATCATCCTCAGGACCCTTAACGAGGATACCCGTGCGCCTGGGGGGGGGGGCATGGGATAGGAGGAAAACGATAGGTTCAATTGCTAGGCGAGGGGGTGGGGGGTGGGGGGTGGGGGGGATTGTGGATGTTTGTAAACATGATGAAATCGAGATGAAATGTCAAAGCCCCACTGCACTTGTGCGTCGTGTAAATAATGCATGTTTGATACTGAGAATCTCCACAAGTAAAAAATAATGAAACAAACAAACCCCATAGTGTATGTACATACAGTATGTATGAGAACATCATCTGGAATAAGATCTGTCCTTACAAACTCGCTGTGTGCAGTCCAGTTTATCATGCGTGGTGTACTGCTGTACAGTCTAAGGAGAAGGCCATGTTGTTCAGGAAGCCACCCAGAGCAGGCTGCAGGCCAGGCAGGGCTGTGAGTGGCTGGCTCTAATTGAGTGGTCTGGCTGATGGATGGTCTCTGGGGCGATGCATGACGGCTGTTTTCTCGGAGTCGGCCCCGTGTGGGCGGCCTGCTGTGATGCATGTGCATCTACCCGACCAGGAGACTACTCCATTCATCAGACCCCCCCCCTCTCTGACCCCCGCTTTGCTGGGGGGTGTAAATATGATCTGAGGCCCAGTGTGGCCCGCACCGGCCCTGAGTGATGGGCACAACGTCCTGGGCCTGACAGAGGGCGCCCGGCCAGCCAGGCGAAGCCAGGCCCCAGGGCTCCTCAGCCCTTCCTCAGCCCTTCCTCAGCCCTTCCTCAGCTCCCTCTCAGCAGAGCAGTGATCTATCCTCCTCACTGAAGGATCCATTTGGCCAGTGAAATACAATCCTGGAGCAGCGTATCACTCAGCGAGATTTACACAGCCCCCCCCCCCTCCCCCCCCTCCCCCTCTATCTTTTATTGTCTCAATAGTTTTTAAAGGTAAAGGCCAAGGACGCTCCTGCAGCAAAGCCCAGGCTTTGGATGCGCCTTATAGCATCCTACATGTGAGTTAAACTGAGAGGAACTCACTCTGGGGGAAATTATGGTCTGTTTAGTCAGTAGCTTTGACCATTAGTAATGTTTGAGTCAATCAGAGCAATGTGCATCATATGTCAATTCAAATGAGATATTTTCTTATTTTTCTTGCAGCGTTTCCTTTCACAGTTTCTCCCTCTGATATAATCCCTGTATATTTCGTATTACTATTTACACACACTTGTCGACAGATTCTTATGATCCCTGTGATGGGTCAGTGAACCGGAAAGGTGTCCTATCAGCTTAGGTTTGTGTGTTCCTAGTGAGTCCAGTTAGAACCGCCTGCCAGTGACACAGTGAACTCTCCCCAGTCATGTAAATAAACACACCCGTGAAACTAGCTCAGCCAGGGCACTTGAGGTACAGCAATAATAACAATGAACTGACTTCTCTTCCTCAAAATGTTTCACATTCAGATGATATTGGGCCGGAGGTTTCCCGGGACACAGATTAAGCCACAGATTAAGCCTAATCCTAGACTGAAACACATCCACAATGGTGATTTTCTATTGAAAGTGTGATTTAGTCCAGACCTATAGGCTTAATCTGTGTCCAGGAAACCAGCACATTGTGTTAAAGTAGCAGCCGGAGCACCTGAAAAGTGTGACGTTGGCCTCTGCCTCCAGTCGTGACCAGAGCTGGTAGCACTCCTCCATCATGTGGGTGTAGAAGTCCTGTTCATAAGCCTTCCGGATGATTCTAGTCTGGCCATGGGAGCTCCCTCGAGAGTGGGGCAGGAGGAACTGAGGAATGACACAGCAAATCCTGATCTATGGCTTGTTTAGACATGAAGATTGGATATTGTAGCTTACTGCAGTGAGATCATTTAAAGCCTTTATACAGTACTGTATGTATGTTACAATTAGTTACGGTTTGTTCAACGGTTCGATGAGTTGAGTTAGAAGAGGCCACACAGAGACAAATTGTGCAACTCAATATAACTCAATAAAGTAAATAGTACAGCGTCAACGTAATATGGTGTTTGATCGATCCAACACGTTAATTTCTTGCAAAGGTCTATTATCATGAGGTATTGATTGATTG